>NC_047663.1:19221211-19521211 GCF_011762505.2 Arvicanthis niloticus | reverse complement strand
ATGCCTCACCTCAGCCTGGAGCTGCTGGCAGATGGTGGCATACTGGCTAATGTGATGGTCCAGGCTGATCACATTGCTCTTCAGCTGAGATGGGGACACAGAAGAGATTTGTTTATTGAAACAAATAATAGCTATCCCCATGATAGGGATGGGGAAGCCCATTCCTGTTACTGAGACTCCCTCTCCCAAGTCAGTAACGTGCCTGGGACTACACCAAGGGGCGGAGGACTGTATGTGGCCTGAGCCCTGACTCTGACTGGAACACTCTAGCCAGGCAGAGGGCTGCTCTGTAGCAGCTCCAGGTAAGTGGAGCTCAGTGCAGAGACAGGCGACAGGCGGGGAAGACCAGTGTGCCTTTGGAGGAATCAGTGTGTGTGGCTACCTATGTCACTTTCTCAACATAGGCTTTGCTGCCTGTAGCATGCTCAGTCACGAGTACAGGGCACTTTCTGTGCCTGGGAACATTGAACAGGAATCTAAGGAGGCTGTCTAGGGCTTGTCCCCACCTCCTCTCAGGTTGGGGGCTCCCTGCCCGCTGGCACGCACCGTGAGTCTGATCTCCTTGGCACGGTCAGCATATTTGAGGGTGTTGTAAGTATCCTCGTAGGTCAGGCTGGAAGGGCTGATGGCAGCAATCATCACGGTACGGCAGTTGCCCCCGATGGAGTCCTTGAGCAGGCGGGTCAGTTTGCTGTCTCGGTAGGGTACATGAGACTTGCGGCCCTGGTAGCAGTAAGCGCATAGTTGGGTTAGATTGCCCTGTCCTGGAGGGAAGGATCACGGGGTTCAGGGGCTCATTTTCTCTTCTAAGGGTGCAGGGAGAGCTCCATAGTACCTTTGCGTCAGCCAGGGCATTGAGGACATTAATGAGCGCCAACAGAGAGCGGTTGATGTTGGCACCCTCCCGCAGCCGCTCTCCTTTGGCATGGGTGCTAGATGCCCGCTCTGAGCCAGCCAGGTCAATCAAACTCATCTTGGCTACTCGGAGGGCCTGAGTCAGTCCTGGAACCCGGTCCTGCTGCTTCACAAAGATCTGGGGAGCAGGGGGTAGGAGTGAGGGAGGAGTGTAGCTATCAGAACCCCCAGCTTCAGGCAGAGCTCACGCTGCTGCTCACCTGGAAGATGGCATGAGAGCGGGAAGACGTGGCATTGGCGTCCGTGGGGTGCTGCGTGCGGCTGCAGTTGCCTCTGGTCAGCATCTCAAGTAGCTGCTCCGCTGAGGCTGGCTACGGAAAAGGTCCCCAGGGCGGGGTCGTGTCTTACCACCAGGGCTTGTCTCCTGGCAGGAAGGCTGCTCTTCAGAACCTGTCACCGCCACCACCACTGCTACCACCATCCCCAATCACCTCCACAGTACCCAGGAGATCCCCAAACTGCATTTGAGGAAACCGTTGAGGACCAATGAAGTGGTGGCCACACCTGAGGCCCAGTGAATACCTGGTGGAAAGAAAGTCCCTGCACCACAACACCCTTATCAGGGTCCTCACGGATGGTGAGGGGTCCTTTGGGCTCCAGGAGGTCATGGATCTGCTCGTTATACACCTTAGGAAAAAGGACAAGAGGAAGAGACCTGAGGAAGATCATCCTCCCTGGGACAGCAACACAGAGAGCACGCACTGGGGTGAGGAGGGCCAGACTCAGTAGAACTGATGCTGAGCCACCGACCCTGCAGTGGCACTGAGCCACCAACCCTGCGGTGGCACTTTGTGGTGATGTCAAATGACAGGAGTAGAAGGGCAAGTTTCCTTTTCACATGGCCTCTCACTGGGCTGTATCTGTTTCCTTTTCACATGGCCTCTCACTGGGCTGTATCTGTTTCCTTTTCACATGGCCTCTCACTGGGCTATATCTGTTTCCTTTTCACATAGCCTCTCACTGGGCTGTATCTGTTCCCGGAGCCTCCCCCACCTTCCCCACTCCCCTTCAGGTGTTGAGAGTGAAGTATGATGTGAGCCAGAGCGGCAGCAGCCCTACCTCCAGGTAACTGATGAGCACATTGAATTGCTTTTCTTCCTGGCAGGCTTCAAGACGCCTATATAGTTCCATGGTGGTCAGGTACATGATGCCAGGCTCTCCCTCCCTTCCCAGCATAGTGTGTGTCTTCCCAGCCCCGGTGGCTCCATAGGCAAACACTATAAAGGACAAAATACGGAACAGGGTGGCAGTAGGGCCAAATCTTCCTCTCCTAGAACTGTCCCAGCACATGTCCCTCAGGCTGGACCTTCCCAAGTCCCTTTCCTCTGCTACCTATGACCACAGTCCCAAGGCTTCTGCCATTGGAACCCCTCAGTGCTCAAGGTTAGCCTGTGGATTTCTGGTCAGTAGGATCTGCACTGGAGTTGAGAACTATCTCTTCTTTCTCGATGCTACAGCTGCCTTCTGATGGAGGACCACAGTTCTTGTACACACACACACTCACACACCCATACACACACACACACACACACACACACACACACACACACACACTTTTTATGTGATTTTATGATCACTGTTTCCTCCCTCTAGAGTGTTATAAGCATCAAGAGTTCAAACTCAGCGTCTAACTAATTGGCTACTGTAGACTAGGACCCAGTGGAATGCCTTGCATGGTCAAGTGAGTGAATAGACCCCACTCCAAAGCAGAGAGATCAGAAGATAAGTAGAACCCTTTTCTCAGAAAGAAACAGAGAAGCAAGCCAGAAACTCCCCAGCAGGCAGTTCTCACCTGAGCAGTTGTAGCCCTGGAGGAAGCTGTCGAGGATGTTGTGTGTAGTGTGCTGGAACACTTCCTGTTGAGTGGCCGCCTCACCAAAGACCCGGTCAAAGACAAACGTCAGGTCCTTGCCCTTCTTCTTGGGGCCATTGTGGGAGCCACTCCATTTTAGGCCAGGAAATCCCCCCTCACACTCCTCAGGGTCAAACACCAGCATCCGGTCATCTACCACCTGAATCACAGGCCGCCGTTGACTCTCTAGCTCCTTAGGGGTGGGAGGCCTCACCCGCACGACCACCCGAACCACGCTGTCTTCCACAGCCATCACCATGGCAACACCTGTGCAAAAAGATGAGGACCACACCAACTCAGGAATATGCTTCAGTATTGAAGGGCCTTTCCTCCACCTTCCTAGGGGCGACGTCTACTTTGTCCTCTAGAGAGCAAGACATCAGTAGCAAAATCAATTATTAATACATATCTTTCTCACTTGAAATAGCATCTCTGTCATATTCAAATGGCTTTGTTTCCAAAGGTCTTTTACTGGACTTCCTATATTTTCCACTAAGACATTTGGTTATAGGGCCAGTGAGATGGCTCAGCAAGTAAAGGTGCTTGCTGCCAAGCCTAAGACATTAAATTCAATCACCAGGACTCCTGCGATTTTTGCCTGACTCAACACATGCTTTGTGGCATGGCCCCCTTATGAGAAATAAAATGCAATAAACAATTTGCCTATACTCACACTCCTTCCATACTTTTCCTATCATTAAACACTTTAATTCTAGTAGCAAGACATCCTCACTGGACTTTTCGTAACTTTGTTAGTTATTCCCGGGCATTTGCTGTGCTATTTGACTTTTTAAGAAATTGTATAGGCAATAGCCTGGTTATGAAAAAATATAATCCCAGTTACAGAAAAGGATGAAGCAGGAAGACCACGAGTTCAGGGCCTGCTTGAGCTACAGGGTTGGGTCCTGCCCCAGGTAAATAAGAATGTTGGAATCAAGTTTGTGTGAAGCTTTGGCTTCCATGGTAGTACCAAGAGGGAAATAAAAAAGAAATAAAATGGAAGTTGGAGTGTAGCTTAATGGAAAACTTATACTAGCATAATTGAGGCCTTAGGTTTGATCCCCAGCACCGCTAAATACATAGCTAAATACATAAGAAAAATTGTTCTTTTCCCTCAAAAAATAACCCTAATATTGTTACAGCTGAAATTATACCAAATTTACATACTTATTAAATATTTTAGGCTGAGTGTGGTGGTCACAGCTTTAATACTAGCACTTGAAAGCGGAGGAAGATTTCTATGAATTTCAGTACAGCCAAGGCTACCTACCTCCTTAGACTTAGTCTCAAAAATAAAAATCTCCTAAATAAACAAAACATTTTAGGGAAAAGTGTGGCTATTGATTATTTAGATACATTTTATATTCCTCAAGAAGATGTTTTCATTTTTTAAATAAAAAAATTTCCAGATGTAACTACACTCTCAAATATTTTATTATGTGTATGTACGTGTGTGGATACAGTATGAGAGGCCAGAAGATGGCATCAGATAATAATAGTTGTAAGTCCCTCTAGGTTGGTGTTGGGTATCAAATGCTAGTCCCCTGAGAAACAGTAAATGTTTTCAATTGATGATCTATCCCTCCAGCCCTGAAATTGCTGTTACTATATTACTAAACCATTTATTACTAAGCCATCTCTCTGGCTCATTCTATTATTTTAAATACAGTTGTTATTAGAAAGATCTAGAGCTTTTAGCACCTTCTGATAATGTTCCTGTGACTTCTCTCCCTGGGGTACATTTCTGCTATTAAAGTAACCATGGGGAAAACCTGCCTTAAATGTAGTGAAGCCTACAACATTTTTGTTTGTTTGAGACAGGGTCTCCTGTAGCTCAGTCTAGCTACAAACTTGCTATGTAGCAGCTCCCCTCTTACCTCCACCTCCCAAGTGCTAGGATGAGCTACCGGCCACTGACCCAGGCAGCATAGATGACTGCAGTTAGCAATTTTCAGGTTGCTTTGTTTTTCTTTATGTAGTGATTTTTATTTTATGATACATTTTTTGAGATAGGGTCCCAAGTAGCTCAGGCTGGTTTGTTTGTTTGTTTGTTTGTTTGTTTTTAAACTATGTAGCTGAGGCTAGCCTTGAACTCTTGATCTTCCTGCCTCTACTTCCCAAGTGCTGGGATTGATTACAGGAACGACCCACCACTCTGGCTTACATTTAAATGGTCAAATATGTCTGTTCTTTCCTTTTATGGCTTTTTTGTTTTGTTTTGTTTTGTTTTTTGGAGTGTCTCATGTCACGAATGCTGACCCTGAACTCAGGATGTTGAGGATGTTCCGGAACCCTGATCTTTGGCTTCTACTTCCCATATGCTGCAATTACAGGTGTGTACCACCATGACCAGGTATTTTTTTTTATGATTTCTATGTCATGTTTAAGATGACTTTTTTTTTTCTGGGCTGGAGAGGCAGAGGCAGGTTAGTCAATCTCTGAGTTGGAGGCCAACCTAGTCTACATAGTAAGTTCCAGGACATCCAAGGCTACATGGTAAAAAATTCTGCAAACAAACAAACAAACAAACAAACAAAAAGACATTTCTCTCCAAAGCAACACTCCCGTCCAATAACTTCCTTTCTTACATTTTGTTCTTTATGGAATTAAAATTGTTGTGGAGCCGGGCAGTGGTGTCAGCACTTGGGAGGCAGAGGCAGGTTGATTTCTGAGTTTGAGGCCAGCCTTGTCTACAGAGTGAGTTCCAGGACAGCCAGGGCTACACAGAGAAACCCTGTCTCAAAAAAAAAAAAAAAAAAAAAAAAAAAAATCTATTAAAAAAAATTGTTGTGGATAGTGAAGTTTTAAAAATATCTTTCTTAGCCGGGCGTTGGTGGCACACGCCTTTAATCCCTGCACTTGGGAGGCAAAGGCAGGAGGATTTCTGAGTTCGAGGCCAGCCTGGTCTACAGAGTGAGTTCCAGGACAGACAAGGCTATACAGAGAAACCCTGTCTCGAAAAACCAAAAAAATAAAAAATAAAAAATAAAAAAAAAAAATCTTTCCAACTGGCAAGCAATTATCTCAAGATCATTTACTGAAGACAATTTCTTTCCCACCTATCTCAAATGCAAAAGGAATTTCTTAGAGACATGGTCTTATGTGTGGACCTCCCTCGGCTGCTGCTGCTTCCCTGGTGCACCGCTGTCCTCGCACCTCCGTGGCGTCTCCTTGTGTTCTTGGTTACTCTTGGACATCTCGCCTTGCATATGAGTTTAGAATTCTCTGGTAAGTAAGCTCATGAAGAAAATCCTACTAAGATTTTAATTTGGATTATTTTTAATTTATAGGTTAATATGAGAAGACTTGGTGTCTTTATGATATGGAAGCTTCCCACCTAGGACCTGCTGTCTCTTTCCGTGTATTCACAACTTTATAATCTTCAGTAAAATTTCATAATTTTCCTCTCATGAGTATCGTACATTCTTGGTTAGGTTTATTACTAGCTATTATACAGTCTTTGTTATATTGTGAATAGACACCTTTTAAAATTGCATTTCCCAAACCATATCTTGCCAGAATATAGACAGGAAAGCTTTGAATATCTGATGCATAACCTGCATCTGCCCAGAATGCCAAATGTTCTTATTAGTTCTAATAGACCGCCATTGATTCTCTTAGGCCTTTCAATTAGATGATAATATAGTTTACAAACAATGACAGTTGCTTTCTATTTTCAGCTCGTCTTTATTTGGTTGCCTCCACTGCCCGGTAGGGATGGAGGAATGGGTACTTGGTGAAATGATTATACTGTGTCTCTCCCTGAATCTGCTTATGCACAGGGTAATACAACAGATTTCCCAGTGTTAATCTGGTAATAATTCCAGAGGCTTCCAGCCCGTAGCCATTTGTACTCCCTCACATCTCTGTGCCTGTCTATTTCTCCTTTGAGCAAGCTACCAACAGTAGGGGCAGAGTTTTTGGAATGTGTGCAGGAGTCAGTTCAAGCCAGCTCTAGGGACATATTAACATGCGGGAGGAACGGGAGCTGTTCGTGAGGGGTACAGACAGATGAATGCTTTGCCGATAAAGGTTATATCTGCTGATCAGTCATAATGAAGGTCATTCAGTAAAGGAAAGTGGGCCTTAAAGTGGGCCTTCTGCTGAATATTCCAGCCAACAGCTTGGGGTTTCCTTGGGGAATGAGGCAGAAGTGAGCCGATTTGAAACTCTGTTCTTTCATGAACTCCTTAACTTCTTCCCAGCACCGAACAAGGGAAAGATACCAACCAACAATAATCCTTTTATGTGTGTATAATTCAGTTTTCATCCCGGCAATCAGATTGTCATAATAAACATATTAGCGAAGTGCTCACTGTATCAAGGTCTGTTCAAAGCAGCTCACACCCATCATCTCCTTTATCTCCACTGCGACCCCACAAGATGGATAGTATTAGTACACTCATTTTTCAATGAGAAAATTGAGACAGAGAGGGTTAAGCAACTTGCCCAAGGTTCTAATACTAGTGAGTGATGGAGCGCCAGTTCCAGCTCAGGCAGTCTGACCGCAGAGCCTGCTGTCCTGTCTGATAATGATATTATATATTATGCTCTGATGGTCACATGACTTTAATAGTTCCTATGTTTATATAATGACTATGATTCCTTTTATGGGACTAAATTATATGTTTTGAAAGCACTTGCAGATATGAACTCTACCTCATTTTCAACACTCAAGAATTCCCTTTTCTTGTTTTTACACTCACACTCCCAGGAGACCGGCTTCTCTGTGGGAACATGCTTAGGTCCACACTGGCTGCCTCCTCAGCAGTCCCCGAGGCTGGGGAGAGTTCTGGCTGAGGAGGAGCCACAGAGGAGCCTAACATTCTAAGCAGGAAATTAAAAAGGGCACTGGCAAGGAGTACGCATAACCTTTACAGCGCTCTTCTCCCGCCTCCGAGGGCCAGAGAGGCCAGTCTGTTTGCCTAATGAGATGTTCTTTCTTCCCAAGACAGTGCTGGGGGGCACCAGGTGCAGAATGTAAGGTAACACTCGGCATGGGTGCCCCAAGGATGCCTGGGTCCTGGTCTGTGTTCTGCATCTGACTAGTGGGAAGGTCTCTCCCTGATCCACACAAGCCCATCAGTGTCAAATCAGCTCCTTGATTTGAAAGCCAGTGAGAGCGGCTACCAATCTGCTCCTACCCCAGGGGGATGGGGAGATTAATGAGAGAACGTTTGTCAAATTTGCTTTGATCCTCGCTTGGAAAGAGCATTTCAGCCCAAAGTACAAGCGAGATGATTCTTTAATAAGATCTTCAGGGTGCGCAGGCAGCTACATTCAAGTCCTGTTTCTAACCCTGGGCAGCTCATTAAAGCCCAGAGGCTAGTATGCTTGCTGAGCAGGGGCTGGGAAGCCAAGGTCCAGATGTTTTAGGGGCAGTTTCTCTTGCCCACCCTTGTAGGGATGAGATCAACCTCTGAAGGAGGTTGATTCCCTGGAGGAGAATTTGTGAGGACCTGTGGGGGATCCCCCTGCAGACAAGGAGAGCTAAGACAGAGGGGAAGGAAGAAGTTCAGCTCTCCCATGATACTGCTACAGGGGCAGCTAAAGTCGCTTCACTGATTCTCACCATTCCTTACACACTTGTGTCTTGTCTCACACACTCATCCCAAGTCTTTGGTGCCTTTCCCAGCAGGAAGCAGATGCTGACTAACCCTTGTCCTCCAAACGAAAAAGGGCTACAGAAGAACAGAGGCTTGACCTAGAAGCCTAAGAATAAACATCATCGCTAACATTTATGGAGTGCTTCACTGAGTGTATCTGCATAGTAAGCCCTCTAGAGTAAGTATTTTACAAATGGCTTCTTTTTAGCTTTTCCAACAATCCCATTCTGTGAGAATTGCTGCACAAGTCATGGAACAAAGATAACCCATCAAACAGATGGTAGGCCGGGCTAGAATCTAGGCTCACACTGAGACACTACTCCATCCTTACACTAGTTCTGCCTGTAGGTCATTTTAGTAGGTTTTTTTGCCCAGCTTCTGGGTTTTGTATGTCCCTCACCTTGGTATCCATAGAACAGTGTGTTACAATAACTCCTCTCTCCTGCGCATGCTTGCTTTTGAAGAAGAATATCACACATAGGCTAGGCTTTTTCTATCCAGGGCTGGGTGTTGCGCATGTCCAAACGCTGAGCTCTAACAGTTCTGTCAATTCCCTTCTTTTGTTTTTCATTTCCTTTGATTTGGATATCCAGCTCAGCTTGGCCTGGAGACCCCAGTGCCTCTGCCTCCTGAGTGCTAGGACTGATGCACAGGCCACCGCAATGTCTGCTTTGCTTATTCCCTATCCTCTAAATGGTGATTTTTCTTGTCTTACGTTGTGGCTGGGAATTCCAGGACAGTACTGACTGGAAGCAGAGAGAGTGAGCATTTTTGCATCTTTACTCATTCACAGGGAATGCTTTTTGCTATTTCATCCGTTGTTAGTCCATTCCCAGGTTACCTCGACATACACTGGCAGACACTTAACATTGGCCATGCAGAGGATTGGACTTAGGACCTTGAACATGCTACTTTCTGGTCCCTGAGGTTTTATTTGAAGTTTTTACAAGTACACCTCTAAAAAGGGTAGACTTGCAATTTTAATCGTGTTCAAAATAAAATCTAGACTCTTATGAGAGAATGAAAAGGTTTGCTTTTCTAACTGACTGTAAATATCTGGGAATTGATTGGCTTCATTTGTGTGAAGGTAAATTTTAAGCTAATTTAATCACCTCATTGGCCTTAGATCAACTAAAAAATTCTATAGCTTCTATTTTGGGAGGACTGTGGTAGGGGTGCTAAGAACTAAACTCAGGCCTCGGAGATGCTGGGGAAGCATTTGCCACTAGCTCACACCTCATCCCCATGCTAGCTCTCTTTTAATTATAATTAAGATGTTCTACTTAACTGACTTCAGTGTATTTATTTAAATTCCCAAATGTGAATTTAATTTTTTCATTTGTATTTGTGTGTATGTGTGTTTTGTGTGGTGGTGTGTGTGTGGGGGTGTGTGTGTTGAAACAGTCTAAGCTCAGAGATCTTTCTCTGCCTCTCAGGTGCTGGGATTATAGAAGTGTCTGTGTTACTATGCCTATCCTGTATTTATAACTTGACTGCTTGTGGAGACAGAATGTAGTTTATACAATATTACAATAATTACAGTTGGTGTGTCACTAGATAAAAGCTTTACAAATGTCTCTAATAATATACTTCTATACTTAAAAAAAAAAAAAAAAAAAAAAAAAAAGTATTAGGGCTGGGAACGTAACTCCCTGGTAGAGTGTTCAGAGTCTGGGTTTGGTCTCTAGACCGTGAAAAGAAAAAGAAAAAAAAAAAAAAAGGTACAAATGGAGCTAAATTAGATAAAATAAAAACGAAGTAATCAAGAACAAGATGCCTTAAAATCCTGACTCGGGTGGGATGTGGTTCCATAATGAAATAGGCAGAGAAGAAATAGGATAGGGACATGGAGAGAAGTGCTGTTAACAATGAGAAGCTCATTCACAAAAGTAAAATTATGTATGTTCCCCGGAGTCAAGCTTAACTACTCTGTGCCTCGGCTTGTCAATAATCAAGTTGTAATATTTTTACTATCTGTGTCAGCAGTTTTTGTTAAGCTTGAATGAGATTGGGTTTTTAAGTGCCCAACAAATATTAGACACTGCTAGCAAAGTTCTGTGATACAGCATTTCCCCAAGATGCACAGAACCAACGAAACCAACACAAACCAGTATTTTAAGTTCTTTGGCACACACCAGGCTCTACCTTGTACATGTCACGTCAGTAGCTCAAATGTTCAAAGCTAAAAGAATCGACCCTCCTGGTACTAATAGACGCCTGGTTTTCTTTCATGCACGCCAGTGTTTATGAATGCTCCAGTAACCAAGTTGCCTCCCTCTGTACACACACAGCAGCGTAATCCGCTTTGACAAGAGGAGTGGAGAGGAGCGTGGCTATCCCATGCTCTCCTGTAGGGCGTCCCAGCTTCTCCAGTTCTGATGTGTAGAAACCCAATTCCACCTCCCACGCGAGGAGGGGTAGCTGCTACGGAGCCGGGTGCACCTTTCAAAGGATCGGGTATACATGAGAGGGCTCAATAAGGGTCCCGGACCGTGGGACGGACGCAGGGATCGCAATCGGCTGTGCGCTCGGTGCAAAGGAAGTGCCCTCCTACTCGTCCCCAACCTGCCCAAACAAGTGCAGATTCAGGTTCCAGCCGATCGCAGCAGGCCCGCGCGTACCACAGCTCCGCACCGAGCCCGCCGGGCCGCCCCACCGTGAACCAAAGGTTACCTTTCGTCTGTTCCCGCCGCTGGTGTCACGGGTCGCTTACGCGTCCCTCCACCTCCGACAGGAGCCCTCGGACTCAGGAGAGAGCTCCCCCACGCCCGATTCCACCGAACAAACCTTCTTCCGGCGCGGGGCGTTCAAACTAGCCGGTCCGCTCATCCGCGCTTCCCATTGGTCACCGCCGAGCTCGCTGATTGGCTGTTTTCTAAGCAACAAAGACAGCCCGAGGTGCGCTTGCGCACTAGTTCTCCTGCTTGGAGGTTTCTTTGGCAGACTCAAACTATACTGAGCCGAATTGCCGCCAGAAACCAGTATCTAGTGGTGTAACGCGGAGCCCCGCCTCAGTGGTCTGTGTACCGAGTTCAGCATCGGTTACAGTAACCACACATTCGACAGAATTTTAAACCTGCTTTTGTGGCCCAAATAGGTACCCTCATATTTAGAGTGGTTCGCGCCTTTAATCCCATCACTCAGAAGACAAAGGTTGGCGGATCTATGTGAGTTCGAAGCCAGCCAGCCTCTACGTAGAGCGTTCCAGACCAGCCAGAGCTACATGAGGGCTTTACTTGATCTCTGTTTTCAGCAAACTGTCCTTACGGTGGCATTGTGAGCAGGTCTGGGGCATGTACGGGTGGTAAAATTTCCTCCTTCACAACTGTGAACAGGCTAGTAGAGTCATTAATCACTGGATAACTTGACTGAAATTCTTTTTTTTTTTTGGGGGGGGGGGTGTTTTTGTTTTTTCGAGACAGGATTTCTCTGTGTAGCCCTGGCTGTCCTGGAACTCACTCTGTAGACCAGGCTGGCCTTGAACTCAGAAATCCGCCTGCCTCTGCCTCCCAAGTGCTGGGATTAAAGGCGTGCGCCACCACTGCCCGGCTTGACTCAAATTCTTTATTCACCGCACTTAGCTTAGTGAAGACAAAACAACAAAATTACATTAAGTTTGGGTTAGTACAAAGCAACAAGAACACTGAATACTCTTGCCTTCTCCATCTCCAAAAGGAACCAGTTGTTTGATGATAGCTTTCTGGTTAAGGGTGCCCTCCCCTGTTACTGTGAACTGTATTTCAGCAGAGGTTCCAGGTATAATGGAGGGTTTAGGTTTAGAGCCTTCAAGTACCGACTCTGTTTGTTTGTTTGTTTGTTTGTTTGTTTGTTTTTTCTCCCTAGCCTCCCCCGACTCCAACCCCCAAACTGAGGACCAACCCAAGGCCTTTTCTTTACCACTGAGCTAAATCCCCATAATTAAAAATTTTAGAAAGACATAAGGTGAATAACACATCTTGTAGACATTCAGTGAAACCACATTAGCTGTTCTTAGATTCAATCAACAATTGTTATGACAGGTTCAGTGGTTACCGTGGTACGTGATACATAGAGCTCACGGTCGATAGGGAAAAAAAATAAATATTTATCACAGGTGGGGATTGTGATACATGCTAAGGCAAAACGAGAGGGGAAATGTTACAAGTTCAAAACCAGCTTCATGTACACAGTAAGTACTAGGCCAGCTTGAAATATAGGGCGTCCCTGGAAAGGGGTAGAAGTAGGGAGAAGAGAATGAATAACTAACAATAACATAAGATGATACAAGCTGTAGTAAAAACAGACTGGGTGTAGTGGTTTGAATATGTTTGGCCCAGGGAGTGGCACTATTTGGAGGTGTAGCCTTGGAGTAGGTGTGTCATTGTGGGCATGGGCTTTAAGACCCTCATCCTAGCTGCCTGGAAGCCAGTCTTCTCCCAGCCACCTTCAGATGAAGATGTAGAACTCTCAGCTGCTCCTGTACCATGCCTGCCTGGATGCTGCCATGCTCCTGCCTTGATGATAACGGACTGAACCTCTGAAGCTGTAAGCCAGCTCCAATTAAATGTTGTCCTTATAAGAGTTGCCTTGGTCATGGTGTCTCTGCACAGCAGTAAAACCCTAAGACACTGGGCAATAGTGGGTAGGTTAGCTTAGGTGTAATGGAAGATGGGAAGAAAGTCTGGCAAAGTGTCTGTTTCTTGGATCTCAGAAGCCAAGATAAAAGGTTTTTTGTTTGTTTGTTTTTGTTTTTATTTATTTATTTTTTTGTGTGTGAGAAGGTCAGTTGCTCTATAGTTAGCCCAACAAGAATTTCAAAGCCTAGTGGCTGGAGAGATGGTTCAGTGGATGAGAATACCTGATTCTCTTCTAGAGGACCTGAGTTCAGTTACCAGCACCTACACTGCAATGCTCACAACTGCCTATAACTCCAGCTCCAAGGGATCTGACATCCCCTTCTGGTCTCTGCCAGCAACCTTCCTATGCATGCATATACTTACTCACAGACACATACATGTACACATCATTTGAAAAGAAAGAAATCGCTGGGCAGTGGTGGCACACACCTTTAATCCCAGCACTTGGGAGGCAGAGGCAGGTGGATTTCTGAGTTCGAGGCCAGCCTGGTCTACAGAGTGAGTTCCAGGACAGCCAGAACTACACAGAGAAACCCTGTCTTGAAAAGAAAGAAACCTTTTTTTCTCCCTTCCCTTCTCCCACTCACTGTGGTCCTGCTTACTGCAGCCCATTTATTTATTTATTTATTTATTTGTTATATGTAAGTACACTATAGCTGTCCTCAAACATCCCATAAGAGGTCATCAGATCTCATTACAGATGGTTGTGAGCCACCATGTGGTTGCTGAGATTTGAACTCATGACCTCCAGAGGAGCAGTCAGTGTTTTCAACCACTGAGCCATCTCACCAGTCCTGAAAGAAATCTTTTTTAAAAAGATTTCATCTGGGTGCGGTGGTGCACTTCTTTAATCCCAGCACTCACGAGACACTCTGTGAGTTTGAGGCCAGACTGGTTTACATATCAAGCTCCAGGATAGAGTGCTTGCCCACCAATCAGGAGGCCATGTGTTTGATCCCCAACACTGAAAAAAAAAAAAAAAAACCCAACCAAGTATGTGTGTGCGTGTCTGTGTGTGTGTCTGTGTATGTGTCTGTGTATGTGTCTGTGTATGTGCGTGTGTGTCTGTGTATGTGCGTGTGTGTGTGTGTCTGTGTGTGTATGTGTGTGTGTCTGTGTATGTGCGTGTGTGTGTGTGTCTGTGTGTGTATGTGTGTGTGTCTGTGTATGTGTGTGTGCGTGTGTGTGTATGTGTGTGTGTGTGTGTGTGTGTGTACCCACAAGCTCAAGGCAGGGCTTGTATAGTAGCTCAGTGGTAAATGATGCTACGCCCACAATTGGAGTTTAACTCTAGAATTCACATGGCAGAGGAGAGAACTAGCCTTCACAGGTCGTCCTGTGTCTTCAATATGCCTATTGTGAAGTGGAAATTTCTGAGTTCTCTGTCACTTCCTGGAGTCCTATTTATACCCTCCAAACATCATGTATCCTCCACATGCCTTGCCTCAGCACGTGCATCCAATCAACCCAAGTCTGCAGAAGTGGCTAGAAACTACAGCACACCACCAGAAGTCTTTTGGTGCTTTTCTCTCTATGACGTCCTGACAAACACTGCTCTACTATGCAATGTAAGGTGGACCAATACACGTGTGTTGTTAGCAAAGAATCCTTCATCACATGTCCCTTCATGTGCTTGCCTTAACAGAACATCCTCTCTCTGTGTCTGCTTCAGCCAAACATCCCTTCATGAGTCAGCCTTAGTCTTTTACCTGTGTCCACTTCAGCTAAACTTTCCTTCACCTGTTTGCCCCAGCAAAACACCATCCAGCCCTCTTTCCCCAGAACCCTTAAGTGTCCACTTCCAAGCAGGATGAGGACTAAGAGTCCATCTGCTTTGTCATTGAGTAGTTCTTAAGTGACCTTGACTTGGACAGCTTCAAGGAAATGGCACCCCTAGATCAGGATGGGACAGAGGAAAGTTGAAACCATTCTTTGAGGACATTTAATTCTCAAGGGGAACAGAAGAATTGATAGGAGGTGGTGGAGTCAAAGGAGGTCTTTGTGTGTAAGAAACACTTAAATGTTGATGGGAAGGAGCTAAGAAAGAACGAGCAGTTGAACATTGATGCCAAATTATCAGGGCTGCCGAATTGGCTTAATCAGTAAAGTGCTTGCCATACAAGCAGGAGTCCCTGAGTTCCATCCCCATCACCCAGGTAAAAAGCTGAGCATTGTGGTGCCCACTTGTAATCGCCTGTGAAGAAGCAGAGACGGATGCATTCCTGAAGTTCTCTGGCCAGTTATCCTCGTCTAAGGAGAAATCCCTAGACCCCAGGAAGCAACTATGTTTCAAAAAACAAAGTAGAAGCCAGGTGTGCTGGTGCATAACTTTAATCCAAGCACTTGGGAGGCAGAGGTAAGTGGATCTCTGTGAGTTCTCTGCCAGCCTGGTCCACAGAGGGAGTTCCAAGCCAGCTAGGGCTTCAGGATGCAACTCTGTCTGGAAAAAAAAAAAGAAAAAAAAAAAAAAGGACTTAAAAAAAAAAAACAGGTACTCTGAAGAATAGGTTCTGGGAAACAGATCAGTGTGTCAAAAGTTCTGATTGATTGTCTGATTGATGATTGATTTCAGAGATAGTGCTTTTGGAGTTAGCACCTGTAGAAGAGAATGGTGGAGGATGGGGCCACGGGAGAAAGTGTGCTGAGATCTCTGAAGCTAGGATACTTTAGCGAGGTCCTTTATAGGGACAGGAAGCCTGGGCAGGGAGCCGAGTCCTTAAAGTCCAAAGCAAGTGAGCGGGCAAGGCACTCACATTGGCAGAGGTAAATCCCCTAGGAGAGGGATTTTTCAGGAAGCTGAATGCAGACTGTTGGCAGCACTCCCAGCAGTCAAGGGAACAGGTCTTTCAGTCCTGAAGGACACCTGGGTAGTGCCTCACAATGCCCATCTGACCATCCCAGGGTGAGGTGGGGGAGAGGAAAGTTTAAGGAGGACAAGAGACTTTTAAAATAGCTACCATTATGGCAGAATGGGTTTTGGTTTTTGTTTTGATCTTTCAAGACTGGGTTCTCTGTGTAGCCCTGACTGTCCTAGAACTCTGTAGACCAGGCTGGCCTTGAACTCACAGAGATCCGCCTGCCTCTGCCTCTGCCTTGGCTGGGATGAAAGGCACAGCCTGCCACCATCCGATGGCACAATGGTTATGTGTGAGGCACAGTGATCTGTTCTAAAGGAGACATTGTCCTCTTTGGAAGATCCCGGGGCTGACCCTAGAGACGGGTGGCTCCTGGTGGGCTTCACGGAAGAGCTGGCAATGGATCTGGGCTTTGAAGAGCAAGCAGGTGTTCTGCAGGCAGCTGCAGTGGTCAAGGGCCTAGAAGGCCCGCCTCTAGATCTGGTCAGTCAGTCATGGGGAGGTCTTTAGATCTCATGCCCTTGACGGTTTTCCTGTCCAGGTTGGAACTTCTTGCTAAGGGATCTAAGGGACTTCTACCTTGGAGACCCGGGAAGATTTGCCCTTCACCAGCTAGAAGGAGGCATTACAGAAGACATTCTAAATAACTTAGGGGAAGAATCGTTGCTCAGACCGGGAGGGAAGAAACACTTTCACACCAAAACTTCAACTACAGCAACAACTCTGGACACAGGGGCTCAGATTTTAGAGACCAAAATACTTGTTTAAAAAAAAAAAAAGAAAAACAACAACAAAAACAAAACAAAACAAAAACAAAGCAAGCCCCACATAGTATAATCGTCTCAGAGTAACCCCTGCTCACAGTTGATGGAGGTTCCTCTGCCCTCAGATGCCACCATGCTGTGGGTGTCTATAGGGTCCCCACAGGTTTTGTAAATCTCTAGAGCAATGGTTCTCAACCTTCCTTATGCTGCAACCCTTTAATACAGTTCCTCATGCTGTGACCCCCCCACCACTACAAAATTATTATCATTGCTACTTCATAACAGTAATTTGTCACTGTTATGAGTTGTAATGTAAATAGCTGGTTCCCAGTGGTCTTAGGCTGCTCCTGGGAAAGGGGTCGCGACCCACAGGTTGGGAACCACTGTTCTAGCAGGCTTCTTGGCATTGAGCCTTGTGTGTAGGTAGGTGTTTGGTGCCATTTGCTGAAGTGAACAGAGGAAAACCAGACAAGAACAGATGGAGGCCTCTGGGTATCCCTGTACTCACCCCAAGTTGGAAGCCACGGAACAGAAGGGTGGGAGAGTTCAGAATGGAGACCAGAGACCACATTCTGAATACTTAGCTCTACCTCCTGGGTCCCCATACTGGATCCTCCCCTTAGAGTTCCACACCTACTTGGTCATTACCAGGCCAGAAAACAACCTAGTTATCATCTTATAGGGGCTATCACATCAATCCCGGGCACCGGCAAACAGCTAATCACCCTGCTTAGGAGACTTGGATTACAACATACACATTTTTTCATAATTTGTAAAACAGGTCTCATTTACTTCCTCACGACAGCCCTTCACATAGATTTTGTTTTATCCAGCCCCATCTTGTAGATGAGGTTACAAAGGGTCCGAGAAATGAACTGTCTTTTCCTAGCACATCTAACACAGTCAGGACTTGAACCTGGGTCTTTTGTTTCCACTCTCCGTTTATCCACTAGCCTCTGTGACCTCTGGTTCTAGCTCTGCCTTGGGCAACCTTTCTTTGGGCTTTTGTTTTTCCAGCTATGGAATGGAAGCCACCCATTCTGTGGTTCTGATTCTCTGTTTCATCAGGTAAGGCGGCTGGGTGGCCTATGCAAACTGCCTGGGGCGGGAGAGTCCTCTGGTCTCTTTCCTCTTTCAGCCACTACGTGATTTTTCTCAGTAACCCTTCCGGTCCCTTCCGGTCCCACACATGTATAGACTTCTCGCTTCCACTTTATTATCACCTCATTTGTAGAATTTTAAGGTTTGTTACCTGAGAGCTAGGAACTCACACCTCCAATTCTGTTTTTCATATATACCATCGTCACGTGTGAAAAAAAAAGCCTTATTAACAGCATCTAACCTGTCACAGCTTCATCTGGGGGTGGGGTGGGGCATCTAGATCAGGAAATGTAGAGGGTACCAGGGTAGGGGAAACAGCATGGCTGGCTGCAGTGGGGGAGCCTCTGGACCCCTGGAATTTGCTCTCAGCCTTTGAGGGTCCTGGGGCTGTTGTCATGGTCCGCACAACTCCAGCCAGGGTCAGAGTTGTTTTGAGTAGTTGGCCACCGGAGACCCAGAAAAGGTCTGTAGCTCCTGCTTCCTCCCTAAACTCCTCCCATGCCTGCCCAGCTCCCCACCTCCTGGATACTTGTCCGGGATTGATTGTCTGGGCAGCTCCCCCTCCGAGCAGTAAATGAAATATTGGTTACCAGGAGTGAGGCAGGAGCCAATTAACCCCTAGACCTCGACATGGCAGATGTGTTTGTAGGAAGCTGAAGCAGAGAGCTGAGTGCACCTGCCTGGCCTTCCTGCAAAGTCATCCAATTAGGGCAGCCCCCAGCAGTGGGCCCCACTGCTCCTTCTGGACCCCATAACCTCAGAAACCAGGGTGACACCAGCATCTATAGCTGGCCACTGCCATTCCCGTGTGAGTGAACTCCAGGGATACCCCCCAACATCACTCCTGCCCTGATGGGGTCTTCTTCCTTAAGTAATCATGCATCTTTCTAAAGGGGCAGCAACCTGGGAGACTTCTTGTTTCTATTCCCTAGAGTGGACTCACATTCTGCCTGCCCAGCCTTCTTCTACTTCCTACCCAGTCCAACTCCTGGGATATCTCTGTGCCTGAAGAGCCCCCAACTGAGGAGGCTGACAGGGAGACATACTCTCTGCTCTTAGGGAGCTCCCCAGCTGCAAAGGAGACAGTCTTGTCAACGATACTCCAGGTCACCAGCAGAAACTATCTCCTCATCTCAGAAAGGCCTCCATGAACAGAAGAGTAAACTTGTGCCTGCCTACTGAACTACCACACCAGGGGATCAAATTACTGTTTGAAGCACATACACAACCCTTCATCAAGGAGCTAGATGACAGTTTGAAAAGAAAATACAGACTTTGAGGTCCCCTTAGTCTGATGCAGGAGACACAAGCCTTGCTGTCAGAAAACGTCCCAGGCTGAATGGCAGAGATGGGGCTTTTGCCCCATCAGCTGTCTCTTGGGGGGTGGGGGGAGCAGATTTTTGCCCTTAGAGAGCCACTGTTTGCTGGAAGAGAGACCTTAGTAGATTCCCTTGTAGCTGGGATGCTGCCTAGGTGTCAACCAGCCAGCACTGCAGGACAGCCCTGGAGCTTTGCAAAGGTAAAAAACAAAAACAAAAACAAAACAACAACAACAAAAAACTACCAACCAACCAACCAAACAAACAAACAAAAAAACCCTCCCTGGCTTCGGCCCAGTCACAGCTGCACCACAAATGCCCACAAATGCCCACAAATGCCCTGCCTTTAGGACCACAAGCAGGTCATGAGCTTCCTTCTGTGAGTCCTCAACAGCAAGAATGGAGATTTCAGTCCCATCTCTCAAAATGACATGAGGATTATCAAGTCACCAGAAAGGAAAGCAAATCAGCCCGCTAGCCCGGCACTCACTGTAGACATGATTAGTATGCTTTTGGTTGTAACAGAGGTCTAGGGCCAGCCTCTTTGGCCTCTCGGGTAGGGTAGAAACCCCCCAACGATGGCTCCTGGGTAATTCTGAGTCAATGTGCTTATTAAAGAATCAGAGGCAGCTGTGGACATCACTGGGGGACAGGAGGAGTGCCTTCTAATCTAATCACACTTCCCACGGGGACTCTAGTTCCATCCAGACCTGCCAGGGGTTTTATTGGGTTTGTGGGGACCCGCAGATTTCAATCTCCAGATCCCACAGGGAAGGAACAAGCATTAAACTAATTTTATTAAATGGCCACAGCTGGCAGTGGGGAAAAATAGGGGCGAGAAGGAAAGATAAAAAGAGCCATTCAAATCCGCCAGTACTGACAAGGGCCCATACACGGGGCCTGGCCAGGACCGGCAGCTCCCCCTCCTTCCTGTCTCCCCAGCTGAGCCAGACTGGGGAGCCAGATGGGACCTCTCCTCAATGTAGAAACTCTGCATTCCCCAGAAACCCCATCCCATGGCTTCGGCCCACGGCAGATGCTTATTAATAGATCAGGCCTCTGTGGGGCTTGGGTGAAGGAGAGGGGGTGGGGTGGGGCTGCCCCAATACCAGCCTCAGCTCTGCTTTAAAGATGCTAGTTCTTTATGAATATGGAGCACTGGATAAGAACACTGTCCTTGGCTCAAATATTGACATTTGTCTGTTCCTAGCCCCGTGGTCCTTGCCTCGGTGGGATTCAGTTTCTTTTTACCTGAAAGTGGATAAAATAGCCTGGTATAATGCAGGGTACCTGCAATCCCAACTGAGAAGCTGAAACAAGATCACTTGAGCTCGGGAGTTCAAGACCAACCTGGGCAAGATGGTGAGAAAGACACCATCACAAAATAAGTCTTTCATTAAAATGGACAAAATAGCATCTATGGGTATGGAAGCACTGTCCATGAACCTATTTTTCACCTCACACATATCCGTGAGGACATTTTTATAAGGTACCTACACAGTGTCTGACACACAGTGGATGTTTTCTAAATATCAGCTATAATTATTTCGAAATGCCCTACTTGTGTGTTACAGCCTCTCGGTTCAGAGAGGTTGGTAGAGGTGGTGGCAGGCCAGAGATGCAATGTGACTTGGATTCAAGTGCAACCACAGAACTTAGCCACCCTGTCACTGTCACCTCCGTGGAAGAAAACCTACTCATTCACCTAACTCTAGCTTGGGTGAGAGAGCACCTGCGAGCATTCTGCAATCTTTAAAGAGATGCGTAAAGGGGAAGCTGGATGCACTTCAAGCCTGTACATTATACCTCCTTAATCGTCAATCCAGTGAAGTAGGTCTGCTTCCCCACATTTTACTGATGAAAAAAAAAAGAGGCAGGGAAGTAGTGACTGGACCAAGGTCAACCAGCTTTTAGTGTAAAGCTTGGTCCTTCCTGTAGCTTTCACCAGCCTCAGAGAGACTTGCTTAGCACTCGGTATCTCAGGAACATAGGCTTCCGGTTAAAGTTGCCTGTCCGGTGTTCACAATGTTGGCAGTTCAAAATGGCACTTAACCGCCATGGAAGATGCAACAGGATTGCTTCCCACTCCAGCTGCCCGCTTGGGCGGTGGTGAACACTAGATCTTTTGGCTCTTCCCTTCCTGGAGCAGCTAAGACTTCTGCATCTGGTTGCTTCCAGAAACTTTTACCATACACCTTGCCAGCCTAGAGGACAAGGTCCAGGGCGCCTCCTACAGATTTCCCCAGGGCACAGACTGAAATCCCCACGGGGTGAAAATGTTTTTATTATAGCTTTGGTCAGACCGGGTGCAGCTGTTCCAGGGTTTTGTGGGTGCTGGGAAGCTATCCAACCCCTAACCCACTCTTCCCCAAGGCAGGGTCACCCTGCAGGAAGCAACCGCGCCAACTCCCCGCCCCCCAGACTGGGGCTGGCTGGCAGGAGGGGGTAGGCAGTAAACAGTCCTATTGTACACATATACAGTGCAGGCTGGGACCAGGAAAGCAACCTGCCCCCCTCCCCCGGGCCGGAACTGCGTGCAGGAAGAGGGGAGCTTTGTGTTCCCCGGAGTAAAGATTGGGTGGTTGGACGCGGGCTAGGGGCAATTCAGCCTGGGAGGGTCGGCAGCCTGGGCCAGGCAATTTGAAAATGAGTAGGGAATGGGTTCTTGTTTGCCTCTCCCGAGAGGGGAGCCCAGGGATGAAGAGCCACGGATGGAAAGGGGTACCGGGGTCTCAATCCGAGTAGATGATGAAGCCAGAGAAAGTGCTGTATTTGTTGCTGTTGCCCCCGTGCGCTTTGCCTCCATCCAGCTTGATGAAGACCTCATCACCTGCGTCCAGATGCAGGATCACGCTGTTGCTGGCATAGTCGTAGTTCTGGTCTGCATCCTGGGCAATGGCACTGGCCCGCACCTAAGGGGGTAGGGTCGGGGGTGGGGTGGGGTGGGGGTGAAGGTGGGGATAGGGATGGGGAGTGGGGCAGTGTGAGAGGGGAAGGAGGTGAGGCAGCCACATGGTGAGGATCTGGAGGCCCTAACACCCAACTTTCCAGCCATTCAGGACCTTGGCTTGCTTTTCCCTGTCGTTCCACCCTACCCCTTTCTAATTATGCATAACATTCTTGAGAGCGGATATAGGACAGTCCTGGATTCTAGGGCGGGGCACATCTGGTCCGGAATTTGAAGTCCAGATGGAATGGTACTCTGTAACTCCTGCAGGTCTTACCATCTGCCTACTGCCCACCTCAGTGCCTGCACGGTGGCCCAGCTTGGAAGTCCTTCCGAGCATAGAGAGCTACATTGTATTACCGGAGATGCAAGATCTTCCCTGCTCCTTAGCATCCCTTCCCTCTTGCTTCAACAGAGACAGTGTTTTCATGTCTGTCACACCCACCAGCTCTCTCGTCAATGGATGGACAAAGGATACAGCTTGGCCACCAGACTGCTAGGAAGAAGCTCTCCCAGAACCAGGGTCTTTGGTCTTATCAAAGCTCATTCCAGGGTCTCTCTCACTGGAGCACTGAGACTTAAGGCCTGGTAATGCTTTCCCCACCTGGACTTAGATTGACCTCATTGCTCAAGGCCTCTGGGAGTTATAGCTATATCCCTGTGACTATTGCCCTGGCCAAAGGACTTGCAGCCCTTTCTGTCTCATCACAGGAGAGCAAAGAGGAAGGAGATGGAAAGACAGGAACTGAAACCTTCCATCTTCTGTGGTCCTTATCTTGAAGGGGGAGACAAGGACAGGAGGAAATGGGTCAAGGAAGTACTAGCATTGGGATTTGAAAGTTTCATTGACTTTTGGAGGCGCTGACTAGTTTTAAGACATCGGAGGGTGGGGGTGGGGGTGGGGGTAAGGTGTTGGTAGTTGAATTATCTGTGGACATTTCTGAGGCAACAAGAGAACTAAGCTTTAGGATCTAGGGTCTCCCTGAGTGATAGGATAAGGAACAGGAAGAGAGGAACTGGAGCGTTGGCTTAATGGTTAAGACCACTGGCTATTCTTCCAAAGGACCCAGGTTCAATTCCCAGCGTCTAGGTGACAGTTCACAACTGTCTGAAACTCCAGCTCCAGGGAGTCATAGCCTTCTTCTAGCCTCTGTAAGGCACCAGGCACACACATGATGCACAGACATATGTACGTGCAGGCAGAACACCCATACACATAAAATAATACATTTTTAAAAATTAAAAAAAAAAAAAAAAGCAGAAAGAGAAAAGCCATTCCTGGATTATGGCTTGCAGTGGGGAAGACTGGGGTTCTCAGGCGGGCTTCTGCACAGTCCCCTCTATCCCACTGTTTCCCTAAAGGCAGCTCCTGTAGCCCTCAAACAGAAGACTAATGTCTAGGCCAAACCCAAATCACAGCTGGCAAGGAGGGAAAGAGGGGAGAGGCGGGAAGCGTAACTGTGGATCTGCCTCACTAAAACAGCTGACTCAGCAGCACTGCTCCACCAAAGAGGGCCCAACTCATTTGAATGCAGCCCTCCCAACGCCCAATGTCCTTCCAGCCCCATCCCTTTTCTTAACCTCTTCCCACCGTGGACTGGACAGGTGTGGAATATACCCAGGAAACATCTTCTTAAAAAGTCGGGAGAAACCTTTGGTGAGATAGGTAGGACAGAGCCGACTCCTGCAAGCTGTCATTGAATCTCCACACCAAGAAATGTCATGTCTCCTCACAATAAATGTATAAACTCACATTTTAAAAGTGGGCCTGGCAGTAGAGGCGCACACCTTTAATTCCCTGCCCTCAGGAGGTGGATCGCCATGAGTTCTAGGCCAGACTGGTCTACAGAGTATAGACAAATGTCAGCCAAGATATACCTCAGCCAAAGATACACAGAAGAACCTCATCTCAGAAAAAAAAAATAAACAAGCAGGGAGGAAATAAGGCAGAGGGGCTCTGCTTATATAACCCTCGGTGTGTCCCATCTAACCACCGACACCGTTACAAAAGCCTTAGGATGATAAGGAAAAAAATTAAGTCTTGGTAGGGCTTTAAACCAGCAGAGAGGAGCTGAAAGCTAGCAGCTAACTTCTGTATTGTTCCCTGGGCCCCAATCCTGGTAGTATTTATTATTACACGTGCACTTCATTATCTTTGCTAATAAATTAGCACTAATAACAATTATTTTTATTACCCAGATTAATTTAGCCTTAACTCATCAAGACAGTGTGCATTCTAATAGCCAAATCCATTAGGACACAGTCATCCGTCAACAGGAATCTCCTGGTGATGTGACAGGCATCAGAACTATTATGTTTACGTTTATTATTTATTCATCACCATGATTGTTGCTGTAATTATCCTAATTATCCATGGAAGCAGCAAGAATTTATGCCCTTCCATCCTTAGGCAGTAGGGGATCCTGAAATGGAACCCAGGGGTCCCGATTCCCTATCCAAGATTTGAAGCAGTTGCATTCAGCTCCTCTTGGGAGCCCTAAGGAAGGATGGGGGAATCAAGGTTGCCATGGAAGCCAGAAAGCAGCCTGTGCTTCCTGTCAGGAGGGAGTGCCAAGAGGGGAAACTGAGGCAGTGGTATGACCATGGGAACTGAGCTGCCAGAGTATAGCTGGGAAAAGTGTTCCTGTCCCCAGTCCATGCTGGGGTCTTGGGTATGCAAGGATGGCTCCAAGAAGTTGCCAGCCTGGTTCATAGAGGACTGTCGACTCAGGTTTTACTTGGTCGATTCTATGCCAGGTACTAGGCTTTGTGCTGAGAATGGTCCCAGAATCTAGAGAGAATAGGTGGGTCTCTTTCCACCCTCCACGTGAGAAAATGATCCTCAGTATCAGCTGTCCTGAAACCCATTTTGTAGACCAAACCGGCCTTGAACTCACCGATATCTTCCTGGCTCTGCCTGCGGAGAGCTGGGATTAAAAGTGTGTGTCCTTCAGGAGGTTTTTTTTTTTTTTTTTTTTTTTTTCAGCACAGTCTTCAGTTTATGTGTCAGCCTTCGTCCTCCAATCTCTAATCCCCACGTAATATTCACCTCTCCATACCCCTCTCCCTGGAGAAAAAGCATACTGGCCACTGGCACGTCCTCATACAGCCTCTGCCTGAAGCCATGTTTATCAATTTGTGTCCACCCTGACCTGTCTCAACCATAGACATGGAGGTAGTTGTGGGCAACGCAGCTGCCCGTAACCTAGAACCCTTTCCCCAGGCTCCTCCTCCTAAGCACTAGGACCAGCAACCAACAAATTGGGAGTATTGTCTCAAAGCTATCCCTATGGATATGCATTGTGCTTTACACAGGGGTCCTTAGGCACCAGGCATGTGGCTGCCAGTCCCTTTCTCTACTCGTCTTAACCAGGGAAGGACCAAACCACAGATTGGAAACCTCTTTGCAAGCAGGAAAGTAGGAACTCAAAACCCATGGCAGCCTCTGATCCTGAAGGCATGCAAAGTGGTGTCCCCACCTCTGCCTCCATGAACTCTGCAGCCTGGCCATTCTTTCCTCTGCCTAGTTAAATGTCCTCAGACCTCAGAGCAGCCTTCCCCTACGTGTGGCCTTCTCCTTCCTCAGTGGTCTCTCCTAACCCGGTGAACACAGTCGACATCCCTTCCTTTCTGCCAAGTGGTTCTGAAACCGCTTTCTAGGGTAGGACCAACCCACCAAATCAGTCTCTCAGATGACACATTTGGAGACAGGAGTTGCCAGGTACATCCCCATCCCACCTTTAATGCAGTGTGTATTGAGTTAGTGTATGTTCACTGCTACTGTGCCCACGACATAAGCCATAAAGTCCTAGAATGGAAATGGACTTGGTGAGATTCAGCCAGCCTCTTGGACAATCTGGAAGAAGTCACAAAAGGCTGCAGACTCCATTGTTTTCTGGGTTATTTTTGTTGTTGTCATTTTGGGGGGGGTCATCTTGAGTACCTGTTAATGTGCTAAGTCTTTGAAACCCTAAAATATCCATCCAGTGAATCTCCGGTAGCCTGTGGTCCTTTCAGCTTGTAAACTCTCCACCAGGCTCTGACAGACTGCTGGGGTGGGGGTGGGAGGAGAAGAGGTTGGGGAATGTTTTGCCTCCAAGGGACTATAGCAAGTGGCCCCACTACAAGCACCTGCTATCTTGGGAGCCTCCTCATACCCTGTCGCTGGAGCCCTGCTGTGACGCCCTGTGGTGGCACAGAATCTAAGGGTCTAGTGACCTCTTAATCCCAGCAAGCCCCTAGTCACGGAAGCCTCCACTTTGGGCTAGTTCAAACTTTCTTTGCAGAAGGAAGACAGTCCATCAATGAAGGTGACATTGCTGCGTGCCTTATTGGTGATTAATAAGGGGACTTGTGGGGCTGTCTGCAGGAGCCTTTGCTAGATGCTGGAGCTGGAGCCTTCCCATTTGGTTAGGAACCAAGGACAAAGAGGAGAGACACCAGAAGCCTGATAGACACAAATGGGAGAGAGTCACAGCAATAGAGAAGGGGGGGGGGTGAGGTGGACCCAGAGAAGAGAGACAGAGATGAATGGCAGATTCCGGTAAGAAATGGTCAGAAGACAGAGAAAGAAGAGGCAGATACTATAGTGGGGACTGGGAGGACAAAAAAGAAGACAGACTTCCACAACAAGAGGCTTTCTGCCCATTCTCCTATCCCCAAACTTTGCAGATACCAAAGCAGGGTATGCTGCAGTGGGAGGAGTTCCGAGAAGATCTGGAGTCTCGATTGTAGGGCATTCCTTCCAACTTCCACTAGCCTACCCTCAGTTTTGACCCTGGCCTTGGCTAAAAAAAAAAAAAAAAAAAAAAAAAAAAAATAAGGTCATACTGACCACGCCCCCGGGGTGGGGCCCATGTAACCCAGAGGTGAGGGAGCAAGGAACCGACGGTGGGTGGTTCCAAGGACAACGCTGTGCATCCGTGTCTCAGACACGTGCACGCCAGCTCCCTGTCTTCTAGGATACTGGAGGAGCTATACCTGGAGACTTTAAGGAGGGCAGTTTCCACCACTCCGCCCCGCCTCTGGAGGAAACTTTTCCCCGGAGGCGCAGGATAGCTCTGATACTCTGGGAAAAGGTGGCGCATTCCAGGGGGCTTGCAAAGGGTGTTAGATCAGCTCAATGGTCCCTTCTCAAGGGCCGGGGATGTACTGCAGCTAAGGCTATTGGGCGCCGAACTCCCTCTGTCTTTGTGCGCAAAATATTTCCTGCAGCCCTCCCTCTCCTCCTGAGCGCACAGCCACTCGTCTTAGCGCCCTCCGGCGCGGAGCCTGCTTCTCCTTATCCGTGCCCTAGAGCAACCTTGCTGTTCCCTTAAAGCCAGTCGGCGTCAGCTTGAATCTTCGCTCTCAAGAGAAATCAGCCTGAATCAGCCTCCCAAGGGCCAAATCCCTAAGGACCGGCCCGTGAGCCCTAGAGCCCTGTGATCTGCCTACTTGGATTTATCTTTACGCATTTCCACTCCGCGGGTGCCCTGTAGCCTTTCCCTTAGAGCTCAAGCCCTAGGGCTGAAGACTCAGGGGTGCCTGCTAATTACAACCACTCTTCACGTGATAGTTAAGGGGGCCGCTTTAGGGTCTCCACCTACGCCTGCCTGATGTGCCTGTCGGCTCTGATCCAATACGCATTCTCCTGGGGGCTCCCTGGGTGCCCTGCCCCCAGGTCAGCCCCATGCCCCCTCATGGCCCACCTGGCCGTTCTTGCAGAGGTCTGCCCACATACTGGTGCCGTCGCCGCCGCGCATGAGGACGTGGTAGGTGAAAAAGTAGGTGCCAGGAATGTTGCATGTAAACTTGCCGCTGGCCGCATCGTAGTTGTTGCCTAGGTTGGTGACCACGTCGTCAAACTTGAGCACCTCGTAACCCTCATGAGGGTTCTTGAGGCCCGCGTAGAAGGCCACGCGTGGCACCGTGGTATAGGTGGCCGTGCTGATGGCGCCGCTGCCTCCCGAACCTGGCAGGCCAGGAGGGCCAGGCTTGCCTGGTTCACCCTTCTCCCCGGGCGGCCCCACAGGACCTGGAGGGCCCCGGTCTCCTGGAGGCCCCGGGGGACCCGGCTTGCCCGTGCGGCCCGGCTTCCCCTGGGGGCCCTGCACCAGCGTGGAGGGCGGGGGCGCACCGCTCTGCTCGCTCAGAGCGTCGCCGCCGTCGGACCGCGCGCCGGCGCCGGGGCCCCGCGCGGGATAGGGGTCGCACACCATGCGGCAGGTGCCTAGCATCTCATAGTGGCCGTCCGGGCCGCCGGAGCTCACCAGCACCGGGATGAGCACCACCAGCACGAGCAGCATCACCACGCCCGCGGCGGCTGCCAGCAGCGTCTTCCGGCCCGCGCGGAGCCTGGGGAGAGCCGGGCCACCCGGCCGCGCCGTCGGGGCAATGATGCCGGCAGGTAAGGGGCGCGGGCACGACGCCCGCGCTCAAGGGCGGTCCGGCGGGGCTGCGGGCATGGGGCCGGGGCCCGGGCGCCGCGCTGCGCTGCTTGCGCTGCGGAGCCCAGCAGCCGGCTCCAGCCTCGTGCTTCCCTCCCGCTGCGCTGCCCGACTGAACGCCGCGGCCGCCGCCGCCTCCTGCCTTGCGCCTAGCTCCTCCCGCCTTTCCTGGCTGGGGCCACTGCCTCCTCCGTTGGGCCCCGCCCACCCGCTCCGCGGGGCTCGGAGAGGGCGAGGGGTGGGGCTGCGGGCGGGACAGGCGCCTAATTGGGCCGCGGAAAGCCTCGAAGAGGGAGGGCGGGGCCTATGAGACTCTGGTGGGCACCACAGAGGGAGCTGGAGACTGAGGCTGGGAAATGGGGAAGGGGATAGAGTCAGGGAGAGGCAGAGAGCTCAGCATGGCATCGGGATAAATATCCCGAGGGTCAGTCCCGAGGAAAACCGTGACAGAGGGGCAAAGGACCACCACCTGCAAGAGGTCGAAGGATGCAACATTGTCCCTATCTCAGGGGACAAAGAGATGTTGCGGGGTGGGGGGGTGGGGGGGGCGTTACAGAGTGAGGAGCAAGAGAGTAGGACAAGAAAGAGGGACAGGATGCGGGCAGAAGTCTGGAAGGAAGACTAGGGAGGGGCGTTCCGGAGGCACCCAGGCCTAGCATCCAGATAGCCCGCCTGGATCCTTTGCTTTTAGGGTGCCCGGAGGAAATCTCTGAATTCTAATAGCAGCCTGACTTTTTATCTGATTCTAACTATATCAGGGGCATCCTCTCCCAGGTGGCAACGTCTTCAGCCCCTTCTTTTCCACTGCCCCAGGGGATATCTTCTAGGCTGTCTCTACCTGTGGCCTCTTCCCCAAGGCTTTCTGTCTGATCTCAGCTACTAGCTAGACAAGGGAGAAATAAGGACCCTGAGAAAACCGAGGAACCCCTCCCAGGTCACCTCTTAATGTAAACCAGTCCTGGGTAGTGCTGTATTTTCTAGCTGCCAAACCAGGGGGGTTAATCTCCTCTAGCCCCTTAGAGGACCCCCTAACTCTTACCCCATCAGGTTGTATGAGGCTCTCTTCTTCCTCTAGTGCAGGAAAGTGTTTAGGTTGCATAAACTGAAATGTGTCTGCTTCCATCAAAATATTTGTCATATTATGTTAGTCCCCGCTTAGGCTGTGTTCCTCCTTCACCCTCCTTTTTCCGAGGAGGAGGGCTATGTCTTTCCGAGGTCTCTGGTCACAATAAACAATGACACTCCAGTCTTATTCTTTTTGCCTGCAAGACTCCTCCCAGTTCACGCTCCAGCCGCCGGCCTCCCACTGTCCACTTGATTCTCTGACTCTTCCTACCTAAGACTGAGACTAAGGGACGCCAGAATAACCAATGGTAGGAGTGGGGGTGGGCAGGACGCTGCCCGAGAGGACCTTCCAAATACTAACCCGGGTCAGCATGAAGTCCATCACCAAGGAGGAGGGAGCTAAAACAAACTGCGTTGGATGCTTTGTATGTATGGTCACATGTGATCTTCACATCAATCTAGATGTAAAGCCCACCATTATTCTCGTTTTACAGATGGAGAACAGAGGCTTTGCGAACTTAAGAGATTTGCCCCAAGTCACGAAAGTAAGATATGGTGGAGATGGGATTCAAGCCTGCAGCCTTGCTCCTCGCTGTTTCAATCTCAACGCGACAGGGTCTCTGGGGCCTATTTATTATCGAAAGTGCAAGGTGATGCGAGCATGCCTTAGGGCCGCTACACTTCTCCAGGCAGACTCAGGCCGGGCAGCCCTCAGCTCTCAGCTGTCAGCGGCCTCCTGGTCCCTCGGGACAGTTTCTTAGGCATGATTCCCTTTAGAAGGACCGGGCTAGTAAGTGACCCGAGGGGCACTTGCACAGTCACGAGTATGATCTGTCCAGATCCCCAAATCTCCAAGATGCGCCCTCGAGCCCCTCGTCCCCTAGGCTGCTGGCGTTCGTTGGCTGCCCGAAGCCGTGACTTGGCGGGCGGGGAACCCACCAGTCTGCGGCAGCAGAGGAGGGGGCCGAAGGCTGCCACACACACCGTCCCCCCCGCCCCCTCTCCCCCGGTGCTCGCCCGGGCGTCCGAGAGGCGCGCTTGCCGCCGCACCGCGATCCGCCCCTCGCTCCCGAAAGCGCGCCCGCTCCCCTGGCGCTGTGTGGCGTCTCTGTCAGCCCAGCCGGATTCTCCCCGCTTCGCTGGAGTGGAAAATAACGGCTTCAAACTTTGCAGAAAGGAGCTGGTGCCAGCACTTTAATTAACAGCCATCTTGGCCTGTGAGCCTGAGCCACCGCCTTCTCCTCTGGGCTCCTCCCCTGGGCTCTCCCGGCCACGCCCAGGTCCCATAGGAGTCTATCTCTACCCCTGGCCCTCAGCAGCCCTTTACCAGAGAGATCAGGTCTGACCGATTGAGAAGGTGCTGCACTGACGGCTTCTCTCCATTTTAATTCGTAAAAACAAACAAACAAACAACTGCTCCAAGCTTTCTTCATTCTCAAAAGCCGGATCCAAGATTCTGGAATTAAAGAGCTAGGTGCCAATCTCACCTGGTGATTTTTAGATCAATAGCCTCGCCTCCATACCTCCAGTGCCCTCCTCCGGAAGAAGGGTGGTAATGGGGTATTAAATGAGATGTATGCATGTAGAGTGTCAGGCCTTAGTTGCTAACACAGTTGTGTCACCTCAAGCTTAAGGAAGTCCTCTCGCCACCCACCCTTGGCCTAAATTATGCAGTATTTCCCCCTGAAGACTGTTGTATTTAGACCAGGAGAAGAGGACAGAGGTGCACGCTTCTAGCTTTAGAGAATCATCTGAGAAAGTAATGGCTTCTGGAGCTCCGGCTCTCCAGCACTCCTATGTGTGTCTGTCAGTTTCCCCTCTCTAAGGTTTGTGATGGGTGTGTCGCAGGCATTCTTGTGCTCACATGTGTGTGCATGATATGTTCATGTGGGTATACATGCAATGTGCGCACATGTGGATGTCAGAGAACGACTTTGTGGGGTTGGATTTCTTTTTCCCACTTCTACATGGGTTTTCTATGTACACGGGTACATAGAGCCAGGCTCTAACTCAGGATGCCAGGCTTCCAAGGCAAATGCCTTTACTTAGCCATCTTAATGGCCTGCTTGCTTGCTTGCTTGCTTGCTTGCTTCCTTCCTTCCTTCCTTCCTTCCTTCCTTTCTTTCTCTCTCCCTCCGTCTCTCTTTCTTTCTCCCTTCCTTGCTTTCTTCCTCCCTTTCTTTCTCCCTCCTTCCCTCCCTTCCTTTCTTCTTCCTTTCTTCCTCCCTCCTCCCTCTCTCTTTCTCTCTTTCTTTCTCTCTTCTTTTTTTTTTCTTCCTTGAGACTGACTCTTGCCATGTAACCCAGGATGGCCTTAAACTCAGTCTTCCTGCCTAGAACCTTTGATTTCACTGGATCATCACCAGAACAACCTCTGGCTCTGGATTGTTTTTTGTTTTTCGAGACAGGGTTTCTCTGTGTAGCCCTGGCTGTCCTGGAACTTGCTCTGTAGACCAGGCTGGCCTCCAACAAAGAGATCTGCCTGCCTCTGCCTCCTGAGTACTGGGATTAAAGTGTGTCACCACAGCTAATACTAGGTGCTTAGGTGTTCAAGAAGGCCCTGAAGTAAGGCCTCTGCCAGAAGGATAGGCAGCGTCCTGCCATAGCTGGGCATTCTGCAGTAGTTGAAGGAGAAACTCTGCCTTTGATTTCTCTCTTCATGGTGGTCCTCAGCGCTGGGTGGGTTGCTCAGGGACGGCACAGGGAAAGGGGTACAGGGTTCCTAACTTAGGTATGTATGGCTGCGTGTAGGAAACCACTTAGCTGTTTCCCTGGTGTTTGGAGGTGCTCTGAATGAACGTGAGTGGGTGTAAATATGTAAGAGACCGTGTAGCAGTGTCTAGGGTGTGAGCGAGAGGGCTGAACCTTGACTCAGCAGCGGGCAGACCTGCGTTCAGCTGTTTTTGCTTTGGCCGGAGACACCTAGCTGGGTACTACAAGATGGTAGTGGTGATCTGCCCATGAAAACAGGGGAGGGAGGAGCACTGGTGGGAGACACAGACCGTAAGAAATCATAAATTGCAGCTAATGTGGGGTTTTACCCACTTACTAAATGCCAGAACTCACTCCAAGCACTTTATATGGATTCCTTTCTTTAAAAATAACAATTGATTATCATGGATATAAAGTTATATGTCTTCTTTATTATGTTGTGTGTGTGTGTGTGTGTGTGTGTGTATTTTGCCTGCATGTATGTCTGTGTACCACGTATGTTTCTATGGCCTGTGAAGGCCAGGAGAGGGCATCAAATACCTTGGAACTGGAGTTACAGATGTTTGTGACCAGCTACTGTATGGGTGCTGGAAATTGAACCCAGGTCCTCTGGAAGAGCAGCCAGTGCTTGTAAATGCTGAACCATTTCTCCAGCCCCTAATGTTTTTAAATGTCTTTATTTTTTTTATATAAATTCTTTCTATATAGCACCAGCTGTCCTGGAATTTGATATGTAGACCAGGCTGGCCTTGAACTCATAGAGACCCACTAGCTTCTGCCTTCTAAATGCAGGAATTAAAAGTGTACACCATCATGCCTTGCTATTATATGTCTCTGTAACAGAAACCTCTAGGCAGATATTGTTGTTTGCTCCGTTTTATGGCTAAGGGTCCAGATTCCAGTAGAGGTCTGTACTAGCATGGAGATGCACAGATGAAGATTGGCCAGCCGGGCAGTGGTGGCGCACGCCTTTAATCCCAGCATTTGGGAGGCAGAGGCAGGCAGATTTCTGAGTTCGAGGCCAGCCTGGTCTACAGAGTGAGTTCCAGGACAACAGCCAGGGCTACACAGAGAAACCCTGTCTCGGGGTAAAAAAAAAAAAAAAAAAAAAAAAAAAAAAAAAAAAAAAAAAAAGATTGGCTAGCCCACGAGGCTCTAGGGAAGCATTACAGAAAAGGCATCTTTTATTTTATTTGATCTTTTCGCACCTGTCCATCTACCCATTCATCTTTCTTCCATCCATTCTGTAGAACAATCTTAACTGACTAGGGGTCCAATTTATTACCACGGGACATAATGATGAGCAAGAAAAGGCTTCCGACCTCATGTAGTTTACGGCGTATCACTGGACTGCGGACTATTAAACAAGCAGCAGCTATTAAGCCTGACAGGCATGCTGCCTGGGAATGGTGAGAACGTGCGCCATCCACACAAGATTCTTCTGGAGGCGGAAAAGAGAAAAAACTTCCTGACCCAGGTGTTATTTAAATTAAGCCCTGAAAAGAGGAGATTGTGAGGTACCAGGGATGGTTGTCAGAGGTGTTGGGGGGTGGGGGGATAGAAAAGTTGTACAGCCAGAGGGAACAGCATGTGCTAAAGACAAAGCTCGTGAGGCCCTATAGGCTGTCACAGAGTTTACAGTTTATCCCAAGGCAATTACAAACTAGCACTGAAGGATGTGGAAAAAAGTATGATCAGAATTTTTGTGTGAGGATGATTACTCTGTTACTGTGGGGAGGGAAGAGCCGGGCAGTGGTGGCACACGCCTTTAATCCCAGCACTTGGGAGGCAGAGGCAGGCGGATTTCTGAGTTTGAGGCCAGCCTGGTCTACAGAGTGAGTTCCAGGACAGCCAGGGCTACACGGAGAAAAAAACCAAACCCCCCCCCCAAAAAAAAATATATATATATTAAATATATTAAAGGAAGCAGTTATGGTTCAGGTGAGACTGGGTAGTGACCTAACCTGGGCAGGCAAAAGGTACAACCGGTTAAGTTAGCAACTGACTAACTAAAAGGCTAGGGAGGGGGACAGAGGGAATCTTGAAATGTTATTAGAGAAATGTAGTATGGCACATGCTGTGACCATTGTCTGGGTACCAAGATGGACCAGGTGCTCTGAGTGCAGTCTCTTTACTGAATCCTTACTAGAAGTCTAAGGAATAAGTGTTGCCATCCCCACACGGAGGAGGACAGTGAGGGTCAGACAGGTTAAGCAACTTCTAAGAACCATGCAGCCAGTAAAAGAGAGAATCAGGACTGGGACACTGGTCTTCTTGAGCCAGATTTCCGCCCTTCGTCTCTCCACCCCTCCCAGGCACATCCCTGAGAGGGAAGACAAAGAGGACTTTAGGATCAAGGCCCAGATATATAAAAGGCACATTTTTGCTTTCTGGCCCTGAAGCTCTGGCTTGGGTTAGATAGGAAGATGGACAGCAGAGGCAGAGAATGGCTTAGAGACCCAGCTCGCTCGGCTACCAATGGGTATAGGGTGTTTAGGGAACTTTTTTCTTTTCTTTTTTCTTTCTTTCTTTTTTTTGAGACAAGGTATTTCTATCTAGCCCTGACTGTCCTGGAATTTGCTCTGTAGATGCGGCTGGCTTCAAATTCAAAGATCTGCTTGCTTCTGCCTCCCTGAAGGCATGCACCACTTTGCCCAGCTAGGACTTCCATTTATCCCTCTGAGCTGAGCAATTGTCCAGGAAAGTTCTGGAAGGCTGTGTTGCTCACAGTAAGGATATATCCCCTAGTGGTATCTATTAAAATATTTCCATTCCCACCATGACATTTTAATTTAGACATCTCCAGAGCTTTCATGAAAGGCTCTTCATAATTCAAGACTCCTCCCCCTTGGAGAAGAATGACATTGGGCCAGAAAGCACTGGGAGAATAGAATTTGAGTTGTGATTTGTGGGGGAGGGGTGCATACCTCAGTAGGCTGATCCAGGCTGGCTCTCAGAACTCTATCTTGACCCATCTCAGAGGCTGGGAAAAAGACCTCCTGCAGGTCCCTGTCTCCAGCCCTACCTCCCAAGGAGGACAGAGGGATCCGGGAATAAAAAACAAAGTTTCCAGGTTACTCACTGGCAGGTTTTCCTACACCCCTGTCATGAGAGGACCCTGGACCTCGGCTGGGGTGGGGGTGGGGAAGTTCCCCAGAGACCTGCCCAGCCCTGTGTATCCTGCTCACTCATGCCGATCAGTAGCTGTCGATCCCCATCCCAGAATCAACTCCAGGGAGGCAGCCCTCAAGAGGCCCTGGCTGAGGGTGGAGGAGAGCTGAGGGGAGGGGCCATCTCGCTCAGCCCCAGTCTGCATCTCCCAGCTGCATGTATAAGTGATGAGCCTCTGCAGGCGAACAGGAACCAATATAATAGCGGGTGCGTGGGGTCAGCTGGAGAGACAGATATCGGGGACGCAGGAGTGACAGGCAGTGCAATTATGCTGAGCCTCCTGCAAAGGCGACTGCAAAGACCCGTCTGGTCAGTGTGATCTGCAGACTCCCCTTAAGTTCCCCTCCACAGGCCTCTATTCTTCCAGCCTCACCGGAAAAGAGGGAGAAGGCAGGATAGAGAAGAAACTGGGACTCCTGAGCAACTCAAGAAGGGCTTCAGAGGTTTCTGGGTCTAAGGATGGGAGGCTCAGGGAGAAGGCTTTTTTCTTGTTCCCAAGAAGGATGACTTAAGACGAAGGATGACTTTCTCTTGCCTGCTGGGCAAGCCCTCTACCATTCAGCTCTATTCCTGATGTTATACCTTCAGCCCACATTTTAATTTTTTTTTATCTTGGGACAGGATCTTGCTAAAATTGCCCAAGCTAACCTTGAACTTACTATTCTCCCTAGCAGTTGGGAGCATCAGCCTGTGTTATCAAGCCCAACTCAAAAGCACCTCTCTCTTAAGGAAAACCCTCCCCGCTTGGCAACAGACACAGACCTTAGGATCTGAAAGTCTTAGAGACCTTTCCATTCACAGACAGGGAAACTGAGTCCCGGGAAGGAAGGATTGGTTTGTCCAAGGTTGCAGGGTCAGTCTGAGGAAGAACAATGGCAAGTCCCTGACACATTTTCCAAGATATCACCAGCCAGCAAGCAGCTCAAGAAGAGAAGAGGCAGACAGGACACCTGTGAGTGGTCCACACAGACCTCTGAGGATGATAGTGGAGGGTGGGTTTCAGGGTGGCAGCCGGGTGGGAGGCCTGAACCGATGGATGTAGCAGTATCTTTGGAGAGCCCAGGTCCAACAGGGTTGGAGGCAGCGTGGCCCTCCTCTTGGCTGTGTTCAGAATGGGTCTCATCTCGTTTTGAAGAGGGGGGCGGTATGAGGGCCGTGGAAATGAATCGTCTCAGCGGCAAAGCCGACAGACAAATGGAGCTGAGCAATGAATGGGCATATAGTACATGCTCATCAAATGAAGCCCTAAACAGGGATGCCTTCATGGACATGAAGTCTGTGTGGTGGTGTGAGCCCCGAATTCAGAATAGGCTTGACTTGAGTTTTGTTTGATGCTCTGTTCTCGCCACCCTGAAATCCCTGCCAGGTTTTGAACCAACACGATGTTTTCATTTCCCACTAGGCTCTGCAAAGAGTCTGGCTGGTCCTTCCCCTAAAGTAGAAATAGAGTTTTATCTTGGAGAGACTACACTGTTCCCTCCCTTCTCCAACACCACCCCAATATGCCAAAGTGGAGGGGGACACAGATCTAAGAAAAACGAGTATTTAGTGAGCTTCCTGGGGACTCCACCCTACCATGGCTGACCATGAATATAGTGGAAGAATTATTGACACAATGTCCTGGTAGCTTCAAGCTCATTGCATTGTGACTGCCTGTGTCCCACCCCTAGCCCAAGGCCAGGGATATACATGAAATGGGGGCACTGGACATTAGACTCCTGGTCCCAGCTGGAATTTTTTGTCCTTAGGGGAAATGAGATATAACCCCTCTGCTTTCTCCTCCCTTGGCCTCCTGCTGGGATAGAAGGGGTTGGTGTGTGTATGGTGGGGTGCTGGGAGATTAATTAGCAGCCATGCCAGGCAGCAGGCGGCAGGGTCCAACGTAGGCTGACTTTCCCTGCTGCAGATCCATGCTCTCTGGGAGAGGCACTAGCCGGCTGCTTTGGGCTCTGGCTCAGCTATTTTAGGAATATTCTTAACCCTTCCAGAGCCGCTGCCATCGCCAGATCTCTCTTCCAGAACACAGGCCAGCTCCAGATTGTCCCTCCTTTCTGTCCCTCCACCCCCAGCCTCTGCTCTTCCTCCCTACAAGTTGAGAAGGGTCAGGGCTGAGTTTTGCCAAAGAAAACTCCTGGCTCCTGAATCCTGTTCTCTGTGCTTTACCTATCCGAAGTTCTGGACTACCGAAAGTGATCCCTCTGAGGATTTTCTCAGCTCTTCTCATCTTATTAGCCGGGAACCAAATTCTGGTCCCATTAGAGCAGGAAAGGAGCCCCCTTCTCTTCTTAAAAAATGAGGAATGGTTAGACCTGGATGCCAGAGAGTAAGATGAGAAACCCCTGGGCCCTCTGTACCCTCTGGCAGAGCACAGCCCTGTCTGCTTGTAGAAGTCCAGTTGGGTGACTCATACAAGCAGCCAGGAACCCTCAGAGTCACCGTGTCCTCTCATGCCTACTTTTAAATGTTTCTTTTCACTACAGGGCCCTTGAAAACACCTAAGAAGTACAGGCATCATCTGGGCAAGGCTAAAGGGGAGAGGGGCTCACCAGTCAGAAGTGTGAAATCGTAGACAGCCGTATTGGATCCATACTGGATTCCTTTGAACCGGATGGCCTGGAGCATTTGAGAACTGAGATATCAGATCTTGAGCACATGCCTTCCGCCACTAAGAGCTGCAGTCTGCCATTCCGTGCTTGTGGGAACATGGGGGATGCAAGCTCGGTGTGGTGACCATGCCTTTGTTCCCAACACTTATTAGGCAGAAGCAGGCAGGTTTCTGGGAGTTGGAGGCTAGCCCAGTTTACATAGCAAACTCTAGTTTGGGCAGAAAAAAATAATGGGGATGCCAGGCGTGGATGCAAGCAAGTCTGCAATTGATGCACTTGGGAGGTAGAGACCCAGAGGATCATAAGTTAGAGACCAACCTCAGCTATGTAGCATATTCAAAGCAGCTGGACAGCTCCCATGCTGCCCCAGGGCCTGGGATGTGTCTGGCACTGTGCTAACTAGGCATAGACATGGAGAATTAGTTTTCTCTCTCTGTCTGGGAAAAGGTTCTCCCCTCTCCAGTTCACCATGATTCCTGAGCACCTACCGAAGTGTATGCAAGCTTGGGTTTGTAGGTCTTCCTTCAGGAATTCACTCACTTCTAGCCCAGCAATAGCTGTGATAGAGCTGGTTGGGGTAGAAGGTAAATCCAGCTGAAAATGCTTTAACCCACAGAGAGGAACTCAGAGTTACATGCCCAGTGGCCTCCTCCAATCCAGACCACTCCTGGACAGTATCCTGCAAGGACCTCTTGGGTGGGTGGGTGGGGTTGTGTTATCTAAGATGTCAGAAGACCCTTTCCTATATCCCAGTTGTGAGACATGGGTAGGTGCAGGAGAGGAGGTTAGCTATAAAGGGGAGGGGCCTCTATTAGGTAGAAGTGGGGCAGGCTTCCTGATTCGGAGCTGTGGCTGATATTTCTAGATCTGCAGGGGCACTTGGGCTAAGCTTTGCAAAGTTAGAAGCTGAACTCAGGAGTCCTGAACACCTGTCTCTCCACAGCAGCCGTACCCTCCCTCCCCTGGTCCTCGATTGCCAGATCCCTCCCACCAGCTTCCAGCCTGGGAGCCCCAGCTGGCGCAGGGTGTCTTGCTCCTCAGCAGCTGGGATTTGTAAATATTTATAGGAACACGAACAGATCAGTGGCTGACAGGCCCAGGGAGCAGGCAGGGGCTCTGCCTGCAGCTCGCTCAGCAGCTTCCTTATTCTCTGGCCTGATTTGAGAGAGTCTAGGATGACAAAGCGGGTGGTCAATGGGGCTGGCTGCTTCTATATCCAGAGATGCCAGCCGAAAGAGTGCATTTTCCCATCTGTCCAGAGCTTCTGTCTAGGTTTCCACACTTAGAGTCATTCCCTATCCTCTGTCCCCACCCACCCCACCTGAGGGCTCACAAGGCTAAGGCCACACTCATGCCCAACTCACACATAAGGACTTTCACTTGTACACTTGTGTGTGCTCATGCACGGTAACTCCCATGTCTGCACAGATGCCCTCAGATGCCACAGATGCACAGATGTCTTTGCACACACACCAGCTCACAGTCACCTACAGGTCGGGGAATTCAAGTCCCAGTCACTTCCTCTGGTCTTAATAGAGCTTAATAGAGGTTCCTGGAGGTGTGTAAGGAGAAAAGGACCAAGGATTTTGAGTTGAGGTCAGTCTGGGATGGAAGGAAGAAACAAAAAGCAAGGCAAAGAAATGGAGACTGCCAAGGGCTGAAGCAGAGGAGGCGGGAACTAGGGACCAAGCCCCCCTCCCCACACGAGAATCTGTCACGTTGCTGCTCCAGTGGCCTGTAAGACCAGCACAGCCCCAGCTGGAGCCTCTCCCCTCTGGATCTTGTCAGTGTGGCTTTGCTTTGCTGCTTGGGCAGCCGGGAGTGGTGACAAGCAGGGAGACAGCGCCCAGGGCGTCTGGCTGTGCCACTCCAGCTTGACTGCCAGCTCACCCATCAGTGCCCATCTCGTCACCGAAAGGGACCCAGATGAGACCAGAGATCAGCACTGCCCTTACCTTGAAGGAATGGGTCAGGATGAAAGCAAGAGGGTCCCACTCCCCAAAAAGACGGACCTCGCCCAGGAACCTGGACTCCCAAGTGGGGTTTGGGGAGCGTGGAGCATCTATCTATGTCCAGGACTCCAGAACCCATGAGACAGGACATACACAGGGAAGGGAGCATGACAGAGCCCGTAGTGGGGGGTGGGAAGGAAGCCACTGTGAGGAGGAGCCTGACATGTTTTGGGCATAAACTTTTTATTTCATCTGCTTTATACTGCACAAGAATGATGCGCCCATACCCCATGCCCCTGGGTGCTGTGTTAAATAATCATCCTCTCGCCTTGGGTCTGTCTGAGGGTATTAGTTCTGGGGCATCAATCAGTCAGTTTGTGCTCTGCAATTTGAGGAGAACCATTTCTATAAAATCAGAAAGGAGAAGGAAAAAAAAGTGGGGGAGAAGATGACACAGGGAAAATGGTGGCCACTGCTGTTTTCCTGCTTTGTGGTCATCAGTGTGGCTCTCCCCGGGTCCTGACGTCCTGATTGATTCATGCTTTCACAGGCTCATTCATGGATTTATGCAGCCACCATTACTCATCAGTACCGGGCCTGTGCTGTGTCCCGGAAGCCCATGACAAAGCCCAGCAAGGTTCCTGCTTGCTTGGTGTTAAAAATTAAAGATGAGCAAACCACACAGCAGAGTGACTCCCCTGGGGTCTAGAGGCAATGCCGTAAGGCATAGCTTGGAGACCTGGACATCTTGTTCTTCTAGCTGAAGCCTTGAAAATGATCCAAAAGCCAGATGGAATGACGGAGTGTTGCCTGTCTGTAATGTAGACGCTGGAAAGGAAGAGGCAGAAAGATAAGAGTTCAAGGCTAGCCTGGGCTACATAACAAGAGCCTGGTTTTTGGTTTGGTTTTTGTTGTCGTTGATGTTGCTTGTTTGCTTTTGTTTGTTTGTTTTTAAGATTTATTTATTATATAATTATATATTAATATGAGTACACTGTAGCTGTCTTCAGACACACCAGAAGAGGGCATCAGATCCCATTACAGGTGGTTGTGAGCCACCACGTGGTTGCTGGGAATTGAACTCAGGACCTCTGGAAGAGCAGTCAGTGCTTTTAACTGCTGAGCCATCTCTCCAGCCCCTTTTGTTTGTCTTTTTTAAGGATTGGAACTAGTAAGATGACTCAGTGGGTAAAGGTGCCTGCTGCCGACTCTGGTGACCTGAGTTTGGTCTTGGGATTCTTGTGGTGAGAGGAGAGAACCAACCTCCAACTCCCACAAGTTGTCCTCTGACTTCCACACATGCTGTGGCATGCATGTATTTGAGTGTGTGTGCACATGCACATACTCACACCCATACCCACACTAAATGAATGTAAAGAAAATTTTAATTTTAGGAAGAGCAGGTGGAGGAGAAGGAGCTGTGTATGCTGATACAGTATTAAATGTCTGGACTCCCAGCATTTTGGGAGATGGAAGCGGTAGAATTTTGTGTTCAAGGTCATCCTTAGCTATACATCATGCTTGAATGTGTCTGGGCTTTATAAGACCTTCAGGGGCACTCAAAACACATGTGCAAAATAAATAAATAAATAAGCCACAAAATAAAGTGGTCCAGAAACCTCTATCATCTCAGGACCAACTCCACCCTACCAGACCTCTACAGTTGGATCTCCTGAGCAAGACACCTAGGAAAGGGAGCAGGAGTCAGCCGTGAGGGCCAAAGAGCTAGCTCAGCTATTAAGAGCACTGGCTGCTCTTCCAGAGGACCCAGGTTTGATTCCCAGCACCCACATGGCAGCTCACAACCATTTGTAACTCCTATTCCAGGGGATCCAATGCCCTCTCCTTGCTTCTTTGGGCAGCAGCCATGCAAGTGGTGGAGAGACATACATACAGACAGACAAAACACCCACACACATAAAATAAGATGATGATGATGATGATGATGATGATGATGATGATGATGATGATGATGATAAAAGGATGTGGTATGAATCTCAGTTTGAACCGTTATTGGTCAGGTGACTGTAGGTACATCCTCTCTGTCTCTGAGTTGCTTCTTTCTCTTTGGAATTTAGTAACTAGGATCCATTACATGCTACCATAGTGTAAAGCAGCAGAATTAGTGCCTGGCACACAGTAGGGCCCCAACTAATACCTCCATCTTTGCCAATTGTGTGTATCTGCTGCATCTTTGGTAGCCAGCAATTATGAGCCAAAGCTTGGGAAGCCAGGACTGCAGGAAGACCCAGAATTCCATGGCACCAGCTACCTGAGTTTCATGCTGCTCTGACTCTGACTGTCTGAACTGTGGGGTGTGGGGGGCTCTCATTGTTTGGGAGGGGATCGGGAGGTCTGACTTTGCTCCTGTGTCCCCCAGACACAGTACATCACTGTTTCCACACACTGACTCAGGTACAAAAGGAGATCGTGTGTATGACCTTTACAGGGAGGTGGTGATGGTGGCAATGGTGGTGGCGCTGGTGATGGCCGTAATGGGACTGGTGAGGGTAGTCTTGGAAGTGTCGCTGCTGCCGGAGGAGATGGTGGAGGAGGTGACAGTAGTGAAAATTCATTTCAGAATGCTATACTCAGATAGATTTGAGAACTAGAAGAAAGCTCAGTTTCAGCTAAGCCCCAAGGGCCTACTGTGTGCCAGGTCCTGTGGTGTTTGCTTCATTTTCACAGTGTTCTGGGAGTACTATCTCCTGCAGATGGGAGCTGAGTGCTGCAATCCCAACAGTCAGAGGGAAGAATCATGAGTTCCAGGCAAGCCTGGGCTACACCATGAGACTCTGAATAAACAGAAGGTTGGGCCCGGAGCAATCAGGTGACCTGCTAGAGACATGGGAAGGTGTGAAAATCCTTTGACTTCTAACCCATGTGTTTGATTTTTGTTTGTTTGTTTGTTTGAATTGACCATGCCTGGCCTTGAAGATACTTAGCAGGCACTCTGCCACTAAGTCACATCCCTAGCTACCTCTTCCCCTCTGGTGCCATCAGAAAGCCACCTACCTGCCTGCTAACAGGACAGGAAATGGCCTTCAGGGTGCTTTAACAACAACTATCGCTTTCATTCTGCCTGCATTCTCCAAATCATCAGTCTTCCTGCTGCAGAAGTTAGGGTCCTACCAAGAAGCCTGGAAAGAACAGGCCCATGGACCCTCACAGTCCTGCCAGCTCAGACCTTCTTGGATCCTGGGAAGGCTCTGTGTCTGTTGTTCTCCTGACCCAGTACACTGTCAAACTCAATCTCCCCTCTGGCCCCAGAGTGAGACTGACAGACAGCCCAGTTGCTGCCTGACCCATTAAGTGGATAGCTCCCTTCCCAGATCTGACTGCAGGCCTCCCTTGGCCTAAACTCCAGGCTATAGTGGCTCTGAGAGGCACAGAGGTAGGAAGACAAGGGTTGGCACCCCTCTTCCTTTGTCTCTGAAGAGCTAGTGATCTTGTTCTCTTTTCTGGTCTTGAACTTTAGCTTTTTATAGACAGACAGACAGACAGACAGACAGACAGACAGATGACAGGTAGCTCCTGTCATCCCACCTGCAAGAGAATTGTACTATATATAGTTGCCACCACCACCAGGAAGCCTTTGGGATCTAGCTCATCATCCCAGCCATCTGGTCTACCTGCACCATTCCTTCCATGTCAGGGATATGTGAGGATGAGTCACAATAACGTGAGTGGTGATGGTGATGCTGGTAACTGGGATGTTGACAGTGATGAAGGATGTGAGGGTGATGTAATAGCTCTCAGGTAGACTGCATAGAGTAAGGAGAGAAAGAGATTGGCTGGTCATTATTGTCCCCCACCCACCCACCCACCCCCACATCTTCAACCTGAGCTGTCAGTCCTGGAACTCTCTCCATAGCCAAGAGTGATCTTGAATTTACAATTCCCCTGCTTGTGCATCCTGAGTGCTGGGTTACAGGTATGGCCCATCACACTTGCCTTTCTATGTTTCTGGGATTGCCCTGGACTTGGTGTGGACTAGGCAAACTCCATTCCAATGGAGCACATGCCCTGCCCCCACTCAGTTCTTTACTAGTAGCTGAGATTTTTTTTTTTTTGAGTGCTACCCAATAAGCATATAACATGCCCAATACTTTATATACAATAATTCATTCAATCTTCTCAACAACCCTATGAAGGAGGTATTAGTATTTTACAGATATGTTTCTGAGACATGGAGAGATTGAGTCTCTTACTACAAGATCCGTACAACTAGCCTCAGCCCACATGCCAGTCTCCAGTTCCGCCCTCCATTTCTGTTTTCCCTGTGGAGTATCAGTCCTAGGAGAGCAGACAGGTAAGCCCCAGAGCTGCCTGGAGACTGGAGAGGCCTCCACTGTCTTGGGATTTCCAGACCCTGGCAAATGTTATTCCTTCTCCCTAGGCACCAAGCCTCTAACTCTCAGCTCTGGTAGGGAGGTGGGACAGTGGGTTTGCGGAGGAGGACTGGGCTCCACAGTAAAGGCAAAGCTGGCCTTTGGGAGCCAGTTCACCTCAGAGCTCCAGCCTGGGGCTCCCGCCCTTGGGAGCTCCATCTTGCCGCCTCCCTCCCTCCCAGGATCTCATTATATCCCTAAGAGAAACTGACAGCCCCAATATCTTACTTTGCAAATATAGTTTATTCCTTCAATAAAGCCGCCTGCGCAGGGGAATGTTTAAGCCCGGGTCTCCCCGGAGAGCCTCATTTGAATTTCTAAAGTCTTTAGTCGGTTCCTCCAATGGGGCAGCTGGGTAATGAAAACGCAGCAGCCGCTTAGAGGGGATTCATTTCCTGTCTGGGTCTCTGCTACTGAAGGAGTTGGACTGACCGGAGGGAGAACTGTTGTCTACCTGGAGGTCGTGGCCTGGGTCTGAGCACCCAGCCCACCGGGTGGAAGCCCTGGACCATGCCCAAGCGGATGGATCTGTGTATTCTGTAGGGGGTGTGGGGTGGTGAGGTGCGGTCTCCAACTCTCCTAGCCCAGGTCTTTTCTGGAAGGCTCAGCTCAGGGACCTTCAGCCCTTCAGTCCCTCCACTGGGTCTCCCTGTTGGAGGGTCCCTTCATGGAGACTTCCCAATGACCCTTCCACAGGGTCCCTAACCAGGGCCCTCTTAGACAACGTTTCTCAAACCAGGATGCTTCCCCAGAGGCCGAGCCCACCAAATCCCTGGAGATTAGGTGTCCTCTCTGGCAGGACCCCCTCACTCTAGGGCAGCCCCTATCCCAGGCCCCCTGGGAGTCTCTAATTAAAGGGCCGGCACGCCCCTCTGGGACTCATTAGGCCCACTGTGCAGAGAACATTTAATCATTGCTCAGAGCATCGATTGGAAAATCAATTTCTTTGTCTCTTCGCACGAGGCGCGCTGGAAAAGTGGGGGGAGCGCTGACCTCCTTCTGCCGCCGTGTAAAGCGCTGCACATTTAATCAGGGAACAGAAATCAATTAGCCACTTACGAGGTTGGCTTTAGTTACCGAGTCGGCAAGGCCCGCCCGCGCCACAGCTCAGCCGCTGACAGTAGCGAATCTCCTCTCCTGCCCTGCTGCATGGCTCTGGCTCCCTGGATCTTTCTGGCTTCCTTCTTTCCCAGAGTGCTCTGGGTTCTCACCATCTAGGCAGACCCTCACAGAACTCCAAACAAGTCCTGAGAAGCCTCGCCAGTGCCCAGTGTCCACTGTCACCTTCCTGTGCTCAGCTCTACCGGTTTCAAAAAGTCACATGGAGAGTCACATCTTCCTTTTGATCACTCCGATTCCATGATGCCAGGGAAGTAATTGTCAGCCTGCGGGTGTGTCAGAGACCTCAGGCCCACTTTACCCAGACAATGAGAATAACAGTGGCTGCCTCTCCAGAGCACTCTGGAAATCCAATGAGACCATCTTTGGGAAGTGCCTGCTAAGTAGTTTGAGCTCCATTCAAGAACTTTGAAGTCAAAACAGGAGGTCAGTATCTGCTCCACAGAGAAGGATGGTGTGAGCTGGGATCCTCTGACTACAGCTCGGTTTCCTTCCAAGACAAGGATAGGTGGGTGCAGGCCCCCTTTCTCTCCATTTCCCCACTGTCTTAAGAGGGGGTTACTTCGGAACCAATTCTGCTTCTGGCCGCTCCCTCACCTGCGAGTATGCCCCCTTCCCCCAGCTCCAGGGTCACAAGCGTCCCAGAGATACCTCACGTAGTCGAGTTACACACACCCAATTACACAGTTGTACACAGACTGCATGCCCCATTACACATAGTTTCACAGAGTTGTTCCTACATTAAAATCCCAAGCATCTGATGCCCACGTGAAGCTGTCCTTATTCTCCCCTCCCCCTTCCCCTGCACTGGCCTGGTGTCACATACCCAGGCTCACCTTGGTCTCCCTACCACACAGTGTGGTACACTGGTGGCGCAAAACACCCTCCCACATGCCGAGCATATCCACGAGGGCTGGCGCTCGCCCGTTCCATAATAATATTAGACATGCCATTTCTTTTGCGTGACAGTTCCACTGGAAGAGCTCTGAGCTGTCACTCGGATGAAAAATAATGCATAATCCTCGTCTTCCTTCCTTCCCTTTCCTTTCTTTCTTCCCTGTTTAATGAGCTCCTAAAAATATTCCTTGCTGTCTCGCCGAGGATGTGGGCTAAGTGTGAGTCAGGTCTCTCTTCCCTCTCCCCGTCCCCTACTGTCCCCCTACTGCTGTCCCCTCAGCACCCTGAGTTAGGTATGGAGGATGAAGGGTCACGGTGAGCTGCCGTGCTTGGCCAAGCCCAGGTCAGGTGTTAGGGCAACCACCCAGGCCTTCCAAAGATCTCAGATTTGGTAGCTGCCCTCCCCTGATTGGCCCGCCTGAACAGGAGATCAGAGGCAGGAGATATAGGTGGGGGCAAGCAGAAAGTCGATAACCCCTCCCCACTCCCCTCACACCAATTAGCTTCCCACTAACTCCATCCTTCACCCCTCTACCTCAGAAGGGAAACGCCACCATAGAGGTGCCATCTCTTCTCCACCTTCTAATATTCCTGTCCTCTCCTCTCAGAACTCAGGGGACAGAGAAGAGGGGCAGTCAGGGCCTCTCTGAACACCCAGCTTTTCCCAGTACCTTCCCTTGGCCTCACTGGAAAAGTCTCAACAGCCATGTTTTCCTTGATTCCATCCTTTAAAGCCCAGATCGACATTAGCTCTTCCCTGAACGCCCTCCTGATTCACATCATATACATCGATGATAAGTTTGCTGAGGGGATGTATTGTGTGTGATGGTCAGTGAGCACCTTTTCTCTCTGAGGGACTTGCGACCCTGTTTGGTTCCTTTGTCATTCTCACCAGACACCAGATCAAAATTCTTGCAGCTGCAGGCTGGGACCCTTTCTTCACCGCCCAGCTCTGGCTGAATGAAAGCTTGTCTCTTAGAATGACAGGACAGTGGACAGGTATGTGGACGAAGGGAGGGATGGGAGGTGATGAGGAAGGAGCTTAGGGGCCTGAGTCAGGAGCCTAACTGCTCCCACAGGTTCTACCCCAAATCACTATGATTTGGAGAATTTGAGGTCCTCTCTTAACCTCAGTTTCTCCATTTATAAAATGGGAGAGTGCCGGGCAGTGCTGGCCCATGCCTTTAATCTCAGTGCTTGGGAGGCAGAGGCAATTGGGTCTCTGTAAGTTCAAAGCCAGCCTGGTCTACGGAGCTAGTTCTAGGAAAGCTAAGGTTACACACAGAATCCCTGTTTCAAGAAACTATTAAAAAAAAAAATAAAGTAAAACAGAACAGGAGAGCAGGGTTGGGTGGTGTCTGAGATCTCATACAACTCTCACAATCCTTCCTCAGTAACTCAGCATAGCGCTCAGAGTAGATGTGTCTGTCTTTCTAACGTGTTATCCTACTATGTGCAAGAAGCCTCTGGTGCTGGGGCTTCTTGCACATAGTAGGATAACACGTTAGAAAGACATATATTATTATTCATATATTATTCTGTGGGCCTGCCCCAGCCTTCTGTTTGCCTACATCTTCTATACTGCCTTCCAGTTTCCCTGTTCCACTTCTGGGCTTTCCGTTCATCTGTCCCCTTACTGTTTTCTCTGGGGTTGCGTCCTGCCCATGAGTCCCCTGGAGCCTGTTCCTTCCACCTGCTTTGCTGGCCTCCCTCCCCAGCCCACCTGTACTGGAGCCCCCTCCCTGTGCTCCTCCCCGGCTCTTCCCAGCAGTTCCAGTCCCGAAAGGTTAAGCTAATAGCAACTCCTTTCTCATCAGCGGCTCCTGTTTGCTCTACATAATTGCGGTGGAGGGGGGCCGGCTGGGGGGCCCTCTGAGTGGTGGCAAAGTGTATACGGAGGGGCTCGTGTAGACTCAGCGGGCAGGGGGGACATGGGAAGGGGACACTTGCAGAAGAGGGATGGAAGGCCGTGTGGGAGCTGAGCGTGTTGAATTAGCCAGCTGTGGTACAGTGGAGGGAGGAATGGAGTTCAAAGAAGGAGTATCTAAGATAGCACCACTCCTGGGAAAGAAAATGCCACCAGCAATGGCTGTCAGTAGTATTTTTAAGTATAAACTATGAGTCAAATGCTTGCCTGGCTTTATATCCTTAGATGTTTGCACTGGTCTTAGAAAGGGGATTCACTCTTTGTACCCACGACTCCTTCTTCTTGTGCCCATTTTACAGAAGACAAAGGCTCTGGGAGGTAGAAGCCAATCACTGCTAAATGGCAGAGTCTTGGGGATTATTAGCATGTGCCATCACACCATCTCAGACAATGGTGGCGATGCTGCTTCTTCCTCCTCCTCTTCCTCCTCCTCTTCTTCATCTTCTTCCTCCTCTTCTTCCTCCTGCTCTTCCTTCTCTTCCTCCTCTTCCTCTTCCTCCTCCTCCTCATCTTCCTCTTCTTCTTCCTCCTCCTCTTCTTCCTCCTCCTCTTCCTCCTCTTCTTTCTTCTTTTTGAGACAGAGTCTTCCTATGTAGCCCCAACTGGACAGAAATTCACCATGTAGACCAGGTTGGCCTCGAACTCACAGAGATCTACCTGCTTCTGCCTTCTTAGTGCTTGGATTAAAGTTATGCACCACCAGACCCACCCACCCTCTTTTAAAGGCAGGTTCTCATGAAGCACAGGCTGGTCCCAAACTGGCCAGACAAGGATGACATTGAGCTCCAGATCCTCCTTCTTCTACCTCCCAAGCACTGGGGTTCCAGTGAGCACCCCCCAGGCTCAGCTGGGCACTCCTGTTAGTCAGAGAGTGGGACGCACAGGAACCCGGGAGGCAATGAAGTTGAACCCATGTCCAGAGTGACAGAAGGAAATGGGCGTGTCCAAAGTCACGTAGGAAATTATTGTCATGAGTACGCTTGCTAGTAATACCAAAGCCATTGCTCATCTTCTGGGTCTTGGTCACCTTAGGGATGTCTATGGTTGGGGTTGTCAGAGTAAGGGGTGGTGGGACAGACAAGGAATACCTCCCAGGAAGTAGAGTGTGGGGCTAGAGGGACATGACATGCATGGTTGAGGAAAGACATCTGGAAAGGTCCTCTCTCTCTCTGCCAGGAGCAGCAGCCATGGCCTCCTTCTGGGTCGAGTGCTTTTAATAATTCATCAGGGACAGAGCAGGGGACACACACACACAGGTGCAACAATGGGGGATGAATTAGGCCGCACTGCAAAGTTAGAGGTAAGAAGCCAGCTTGTGTCTTCTCAGTCCATCACAGTGATGCCTTTGAGGCTACCCTGACCTCAACATTCTGTCTGGTCTCCCCTCTCAGGCCTGGTCTCCCTGTCCCTCTCCCATCAGGACACCTTGCCTCTCATCTCCCTTCCCAAGCAAAGGTCACGCTCTAAGGGCAGGCACACGCTAAGGCTCCTCGAGGCAAAGTCTATGCCTCCTTTTCACAGCGGGGCTCCTAGGAAAGGAATAGACCTCTCCATCAGACTGGACTTTTATCTAAGGCACAAATGGTGTCTCCTCTGTCAGACTAGCCTATGCTGCTGTGATTTGGCATTGACTCCATCCTGAACTCTCCTCCTGATCCCAGCTCTGCCCCACCTCACAGCATTGAACTGGCTTGTCTCCCTCACCCTGTCTCATCCTGTCTCCCTTCCCTCTGCCTGCCTGCATCCCTATCACGCTACCATCCTAACAGCTATTCCTTTGCATTTTGTGGTAAGTATCCCCACACCCCTAGGAGGACCTGGCCCTTTCTCACCATCCATACGGTGAATAAGATCTCTATGACAACATATGGTGGGAGGGGGTGACTCAGAAGTCATCTTTCTCAAGAGGGGACTGCTCAGCTTTACTGGGACAACTCCAGCTCAGGGCACTCCCTGCCAGTTGAATAAGGAAATGGTCTGTTTTTGGAGGATGACCAACTCTCTGCAGAAACTGTCCCCCTGGGAAGCTAGGCTACTCTGTGATAGCCCGGCAAGCCTGTAACTTGCCCAGGGCCAAGATGCTGTAGTCAACTATAGTTCATTGCTTACCACAGCCCCCCAAGTCCTCACAACTGTAGCTCATTGCAGACTGTCTCCACCTCCCTCACACCCTACAGGAAAGTGAAAGACAAGTGTGCAGGCATCTCATTGGTATTCTGAGTGGCCAAGCCATGCCATGCCTTTCTCTGAAGGACCTTCATCCTCTCCGTCAGCTCCACCTTTCAAATGTTGTCCAAGGAACATCAATAGTGGGGATCAATTCATCAATGAGTATCCTGGCCTCTCACAGGCCCCCTCCTTGTGGACTTTCACTGTATCACGAAACAGCCCATCCCCCATGCCCCATACTTCTTTCTGGTTTTTTGTTTGTTTTGTTTTGTTTTTGTTTTTTGTTGTTGTTGCTCTTTGTTTTTGGAGGCAGGGTCTTAGTATCCCAGCCTGCCTTCAAACTCCCTGTGTAGCAGAAGATGACTTCCAGCTTCTCATCTTCCTGCCTGTACTTCCTGAGTGCTAGAATTGCAGGTGTGTGCGAACCTCTCCTGGCTTCATACAGCACTGGAGACTGAACCCAGAGCTTTGTGCATGCTAGTCAAGCCCTCTACCAATGGAGCTACATCGCTTGTAGGACCTGGCTTTGCCTTCCCACGTACCAGACCCCAGGAGGCCAAGCCCCTTCCACTTGCTGGACCTGAGCAAAACAAGTTGCCCAGCTTGGGGCTGATTATGGAGTAGAGCTGGCAACCTGGGGCATCGTAGCTTGAGCCTTATTAGACACCACACAATATTGAGAGGGGGTGTAGCATCTTAGGATGTAGGGGACCAAGCACCTTCTTCCCAACATCTAGATCCTGACACTCAGCGCCTGCCTCCTACCACTAACTATGCAAGACTAGTCATCTGTCAAGCCTGGTCACCCCTTGACTTCCTTGACCTCCAACAATAATGGCCCATGCTCAACCAGCTAGCCAGTGTCTACCCAGTGTCATTGCTCATCACTAGGTGGCCGGATACCAGTGTGTGAATACAATATCTTTTTGTTTTGTTTTGTTTTTTGTTTTTCGAGACAGGGTTTCTGTGTAGCCCTGGCTGTCCTGGAACTCACTCTGTAGACCAGGCTGGCCTCGAACTCAGAAATCCACCTGCCTCTGCCTCCCAAGTGCTGGGATTAAAGGAGTGCACCACCACTGCTGGGTAGTGAATACAATACCTTAATAGTGGCCTCTCAACACCAAATGGCCATCGTGACCATCCACCCCAACAATCAGTGAGAGCCTTCATTAAGAACCCCCCAAAACCGGCACCTCAAATTAACCATGTCTCATAATTTTCCTCCAGCCATAGATCTAACAAGGTCCCTGAACATCATCTGTTGCTGTCTGCTAGTAACCACTGGGTTTGCCTGGCTCTGACTGGAACTAACCTCAACTTCCTCCACCTTCATGGACTTGACCAGTTGGCCAAGAGTGGATCTGTTGATCTTTGGCCCAGTCCCTCTCCATCTGACCCGAGCCTGACTTCCATACCAGCCAGCTATGAGCAGGGTACAGAGCTGACATGGGAAGACTTCCCTCATTATTCTGAGTTATGCTCCGAGGAATCCAGCTGTTGTCCACTAGGTAACTCCAGCATCCCTTACCCCAGGCAGGATGCTAAGTGCTGAAAGTGATAGTTCACATAGAGTTATGTTTCTGAGGTGAGCTAATCTCATGGGGAAACCCCCAGTCACCACACTCGGTGGCTCACTTAGAGCTGGGTTAAGGACTTACAGAAAAAGCGTAGGTTCTGGGAAGAAAGCAGAGGATGGAGAATATTCATAAGAGCATGAAAAACCAGCGGCCATGACAAAGGGAAGCGGGGAGGATGAAGTGAGGGCAAAAGAAGGGATGAGAGTTGGGAAGGGATGCAGTTCTCAGTATGGCAGCCCTGTGAGCTGTCCCCATCTCTCCCATTCCCTCCTGGAACTCTTTCTCGATGGAAAGCCCCACGGAGACTTGAACGGAACAATAGCTCATGATCTCTCTTCATCAAAAACTCGGAACCAGCGCCATTAATTAAATGAGGGAGCAGCTGCTCTGGGCCCAGGGACCAGGTGACAGGAAATCAGTCTGGCCCTGGAAGCGATGGTCTGGCCCTGACTACAGGCTTAGGAGACTTACTATCTTCTCCTCCATGAGGCCTGCCCAGGGGGGCTACATATGCCAACTGTGATGCCCTGTCCAGTGCCAAGCATGGACCAAGCCCAGGAGAATCCCATATGGTGAGAAGGCACTGGTCTCTGACATGCTATAGTCGGCTCAGGAAATTGTCCCAAGCCTCAGTTTCCCTATCAGTGAGGAGGCTCAGTGGTGGGCTCCTCCTTCTTCTCCCAGGTACCATTACCACAGGCCTCTGTAACTTGTCCACAACTACAAGAAGACTGGGCTGATGGCAATAACTTCTCTTGGGTTCTTTATTTTTCTCTTCAAGGCAGGGTTTCTATGTGTAGTCCTGGCTGTCCTGAAACTTGCCTTGTAGACCAAGCTGGCCTCAAACTCCTTCTTCTTCTTCTTCTTCTTCTTCTTCTTCTTCTTCTTCTTCTTCTTCTTCTTCTTCTTCTTCTTCTTCTTCTTCTTCTTCTTCTTCCTCTTCTTCTTCTTCTTCCAGTAGTGGGATGAGTTTAGGACCTAGAACGCTAGCTGTCTGGAGTCCCTTTCATCCCACTATTTCCAGGTAATGGAGCAGAAACTAACGTGAGGGGAAATTCCTCCGTCATGAGACTTATAGATTTCAAGGGTGGAGACAAGAAGTCCCTGTGGCTCCTTCTGGTTGCAGATGTCCCCAAGGCTGCAGTCACACACCATGTTATCAGCTGCAGGTTAAAGATGGGGGCAGAGATGGTGAGAATGTGGTTTCTGACAGTCAGATCCTTACTGTCCAGTGGAGGAGATGGAACTGTTGCCCAGGAAACCACAGGGGAATGGCATTCTCTGAGCCTCCACATGGAGACATTTACACACACGCTGCAAGCAGAAGGCAGGAGTGTGATTGTTCCAGCCCAGACCCCAGGAGTTAAAGGAAGAAAGGGCCTAGGAGACTGCAGGCAGCTGGGAAGGCTTTAGCAGGAAGCAGGGCTTCTGATTTTGTCTAGGTCTTCAGGATTGCACAGTACAGGACCCAGAGAAAGCACTGGAGTTAGAGGGACTGTCTGTGCAAAGACACAGAGGGGATAGGGCATGGGCGGGGTGGGGGGGACATACAACCAACTCCAGGAACCCAGGGTACCCACAGGATGTGGAAACTGGGAAGGCAGGTCACTGGAGGCCCTGTGTCCTGTCAAGGCATGATAGTTATTTTCTGATTCCCAAACCTCACCATATGGCAGAGTCATTTGTGTGTGTCTAAGAGCCTAATAGCGCAAGATATTTAAAATATGGGTCCTCTTGGAGAAGCAGGCATTTGGGGATGGAGAATTTTTCTCCTGCATTTTCACCCCTCTCTCTATCTGCATGTTATACTAACTGGAACCTGCCCACCTTCCAGAAATCTCCAGAGTAGGCACAGGAGACGGTCCTGGAAGGCATGGGCATCCTGAGGTCTGCCTCCTGACTTTGCTTGGCGGCCCTAGGCTGAGCCTCCCTACTGTTCTAGTTCAAACTCAGTCTTGCTCTTGCTGGTCCCAGGGTTCTTCCCAACAGGATAGAAATCAATGAACAATTTGCTGCTATTTGTAGATCTCATTTCCCTGCCATCCCCAACCCCAGCCAGTTCTGACCAAGTTCAATCCCGCCCACCTGCCTCAGGCAGCAGGACTGGTCCTATTCCCAGCTATAGGGAGCCCAGTGAGTCCTGGTGGGATGGTGGGGGCAGGATTTGTCATCTACCCAAGTGAACTCCTAAAAACCAAGAGGAAAGAAACACACAACAAAGACCCAGTAATCAGCAGGGCCCGTGGCTCATGTCTTTAATCCCAGCACTCTGGAAGCAGAGGCAGGCAGATCTGTGTGAGTTTGAGGCCTGCCTGGTCTAGGACAGCCAGGGCTACACAGAAAAACCCTGTCTCTAAAACCCAAACCAAACCAAATCAATCAATCAATCAAACAAACAAAAACAAACAAAAAACCAAACCAAAACCAAAACCAACAAACAAATACCCCAAAGCACAGCAACCTAGGGGTTAAGGATGTACCTCGGTGGTAAGAGCACTTGCCTAGCATTTACAAAATCCTGGGTTCTATCCCTAACACCACAAAAGCCAGGAGCCTGGCCTTGTGCCTGTAAGCCTAGCACTCAGGAGGAGGAGGCAATTCAAAGGCACCCACTGGCACCTACCTAGTTCATGGCTAGCTTGGGATAGATAAGACCCTGTTTGAAAAAAGAAATGCATGAATGCGCTTTTATTTATTTATTTTAATTTTTTAGAATTTATCTACTTATGTAGGGAGTGTGCGTGTGGAGATTGGAGGCTAATTCATCGTGGGAATCAGTTCTTGCCTTCCAGGATATGAAAATCAAAGTCAGGTCATTAGGCTTTTACCTGCTGAGCCATACGGCTGACTTTGTATGTGGTCTGTAGTTTAAAAAAAAATCCTAGATGGTCCAGAATTATGGCACATGCCTTTGTGAAGTCTCAGCACTTGGGAGCCAGAGGCATGGAGAGATTTCTGTAAGTTTGAGGCTAGCCTGGTCTACATAGAGAGCGCCAAGCCATCTAGGGCTACATAGTAAGACCCTTTCTCAAAGCAAAAACAAAACCAGGGACGGAAAGCCCTCCTTGGGATTCAGACAGAGCCGGTGTGAGGATTGCTGGGAAATTACTATTGCAGGTGGATGTCAGTCTTCCTACCATCTGCTAGTTACATGATCTTGCATCCCTTCCACGTGCTTCCATATCCTCATCTGTGAAATGGGGACAGCAGTAGCTCCTGGTCTCACTGAGGCCTCTGTCTGGAGGATTAGCAGGCAATGCAGGCATAGGGCTTAATTTAAAGCCCAGTATAAAGCAGGTATTCAGTAAGCAATTGGTTACTTCACCCAGTAAGACAAAGTCCTGGGATAGCGCACACACTGGCCAGGCCCTCCTGAACACCCTGCAGTGCATTTGGTGGGTGAACCCATTTTCTCCCTTTCTACTTTTCTGGAAGTTTCTTACCATGCTCCAGGAGGTAGGTGAGACCAGCCTGTCCAGCGACGCATGGGGACACTAGGGTGGCCTTAACTTTAGGAAATGGAAAGAAATTAAACTTTGGTCCTTTGGAGGTTCCCAACCTGCCAGACAGGATGCTGGCTGAAGAAGTTGTGAAGTACCATTCATGGAGGTACCCTAGTAAGTGACTCAACAGCACCAGGGAGGGTCAGTTCCTTAGGATATGGGGGAAGCTGTAGGGAGTCTGGGGCGGAGGGAGAGGGATGCTTTCTCCCTGGTAGGCACAGGTGATCAAGTCTAAAGACTCCTAGGATAGGAACAACTACCCTGGGCCTACTCCCACCAGTTCAGACAGACTCCCACCCACTGCCAGCAAATCGGTACACAAGCCAGTACACAGTGGTACACCATTGTAATCCCAGCCCTCGGGAAGCTGAGGACTAGAAGTTCAAAGCCACTATGAGTTAGTTACACAGTGAACCCTGTCCCAAAGTGGGAGGGGGCTGAGGATGTAGCTCAGTGGTTTAATGCTTGCTTACCGTCTCATAGAAGCCATGAGTCCCTGGCTTCAGTCCCTGGCACCACACACAAGAGAGTGACAATCTTTGCTTGGCATGGTAGCACAAGCCTGCAACCCTAGCACTTGGGAGATGGGGACAGAAGAATCAGGAGTTCAAGGTCATCCTCAAATGTGTATCTAGTTTGAGCCAGTCTGGATTAAACAACACTTTAAATTAATTAATTGAATAATTTAAAACAAATCCAGAGCTGGAGTGATTGCTCAGAGGACCCAGGTTCAATTCCCAGACCCCACATGGCAGCTCACTGGTACTCCAGGCCCAGCAGTGTATCTGCTTTTTTTCACCTCCTTGGGTGTCAGGCCACATACAGAACACATGCATACATGCAGGCCCTCACTCATAAACATAAAATAAAAGTAAATAAATCGTTAAAAACAGAACAAACGAGCAAACAAAAACCAACCAAAACGAACCACAGAGGCTTTCTTAAAGGGTCCCCAGGTGTCTGGTACTCAGACACAGCTCACAACAGTTATAAGTGTGGGTTCCATCTCAGCTTGCGTGGATTTCTTTTTTAACTTTGTTGAAATGCAATTTACACACAGTAAAAATGCATACGTTTTAAGTGTTCAGTTGGAAGAATTTGGGAAAATTTATATACACATATAACCACCTCAGCAATCAAGGTGGAGCACACTCCCATCATCCCCCAAAAGCTCCCTAGTGCCCCTTCCCAGTCAACGGCCACCCTGCCCCCAGCCCCAGGCTGCCTATCTGCCTCCTGTCGCTATAGATTAGATCTGTCTTTCCTAGTGTCTCATATAAATGGAATTATGTAGTATGTACTCTTGGTATCTGGCAGCTTTCCCTGAGAATGTTTATGAGATGTGTACTTAAAAAAAATTTTATTTTATTTATTTTTAAACTTGTATATATGTGAGAGGATACAGCCATACATGGGTGCAGGAACCCTTGGTGACCAGAAGAGGGCGCTGCATCACTCTCAATTGGAGTGGCTATGAGCCACCATAACAAGCCAGAAGCAGGACCTAGTTCCTCCTCTGCAAGAGCACTGAACAGTGAGCACCCTTTGACGGGGAAGAGGTTCAAGGCATAGTTTATCTGTATAGCCTTGGCTGTCCTGGAACTCATTCTGAAGACAAGGCTGCCCTCAAACTCACAGAGATCTGCCTGCCCTCTGCTTCCTGAGTGTGTGTGCCGCCTCTGCCCAGGAAGCACTCTTTTTTAAAAAAAGATTTATTTAATATTTTTACTTACATGTGTTTGTGTCTGTGTAGGTGCATGCAATAGTATGAGGTCAGAAGAGGACATTTATCTTCTGGAGCTGGAGTTACAGGTGCATTTGGGGACTAGGGAGCTGGCTTTGTGGATAAGGGTACTTCCAGGACAAGCATGAGGACCTGAGTTTGAATCTCCACCATGCATATAAAATCCAAGCACAGCAGCAGGTGCCTCTAACTCCAGTGTTGAAGGGCTGGGACAAATGGATCCTGTGAGCTCACTGGCTAGCCAGTCTAGATGAAACAGCAAGCATCTGGTTCAGGGAGAAATCCTGTCTAAAGAAATACAGTGGAGACCAATAGAGGAATATACCTGACATCACCCTCTAGCCTCTGCTTGTATGCACATGGGCACACACATATGCATATAACACACACACATGCACACACACACACACACACACACACACACACAAGCACAACTGGATTGAATTGTTAGGACTGGGAATGTCGCTCAGTTGTGTGCCTAACATGGCTAAGGCCCTGGGTTCCATCTCAGCACTGCAAAGAATATACACACATACACATTTACACATATGCATATATATGCATACACACTTACACATATATATACACACACACACATATATATACACTTATACATATATACACACGTATATATACACTTATTTTTAAGAAACATTTATTTATTTATTTTATGTGTATGAGTACACTATTGCTCTCTTCAGACACAACAGAAGAGGGCATCAGATCCCATTACAGATGGTTGTGAGCCACCATGTGGTTGCTGGGAATTGAACTCAGGACCTCTAGAAGAGCAGTCAGTGTTCTTAACCACTGAGCCATCTCTCCAGCCCTACACTTATACACAGATATACCTATACACATATATACATACATATTTATAAACATATACACTTATACACATATATACACAAACACTCTTACATATATAAATATATACATATATACATATACACTTATACACATATATACATATATCTACATACATCCAGACTGTCTTTGACTGAGCTGTATGAGATTCCTGGGTGCAGAGCTTCTGTGAGCTGCAGGTCTCTTCTGGGGTCTCAACCTTACTCCTTCCTCAGCCTGTTAGCTCTCTGGTCCCCTGGTTCCATGGTGCACATCTCCAGCAAGATTCTCCTCTTTTTCTTTGTTTTGTTATTTAGTCTCTCTGACTTTTTGTTTCTTCCTCAGTAAAGTGGGGATTACTGCACCTGCTGGATGTGTGTGCTGTGACAACTCTGTTAATGGGTTCAAGTGCCTAGTGGCATAGCCTGGGATAAGTCTGATGGAGCGATGGCTTTTTGCTTTATTTTCATTGACTTTGAACTCACAGAGATCTGTTTGCCTCTGCCTCCCGAGTGCTGGGATTCAAGGCGTGCGCCACACCACTGCTTGGGTTGATGGCTTTTGAGGGTTTCTTGGGCAGACAGACAAGGGTCAAGACATACAATACAGTCATTTTGCACCTCCATCTACTCTGGCAGAGTTTTGGGGACCACAAGTTGCTATGTCCAGGAGTTCATCATCCTGTTATGTTACTGGGATGGAGACCATCCTTGGGAGCTCACACTCCCTGAATATGAAGCTGTAATTGTTCATTCATAGGTACAACCCCTCAGTCACAAAAGCTACAGTGGCCCCACCACCACCTTCCTCCAAACACAGACATGTGAAAGTGAAACTCCCCCTCCCTCTCCCCACCCCACTTGCCAGCAGTGCAGAGCTCACTGACCAGCCTGTGCATAATTCAGAGGTTTGGTCTGAAATAGTTCCATGCAAACCTGGCCCTGCAGATTTAGGAGGAGGGGGAGGGGGACGGCAGAGACCTTCCCCAGATGAAAGGCTACCAGGGCAGTGTCCTGAGCAGCCTGGAACACTGCCTTCCTAATACCTCATCACACCCCCAAGACCCCCTCTCTGACAACTGTCCCGTCTGGTCATGCACACCTGCTGGGACCTGGGGCCACTACTTGTTTATCTCTAGCTTCCCCAGGACACCGGCTGAAAGACAATTCTTCTCAGCTTTAGCTTGGCTCTCCTGTCTTCACCACACCAATCTGTTGCTAAGTCCACAGATGTTTACAGAGCACTTGCCAGGGCAAGACTGGGCCAAGTCCTAGGACATTGAAGGGCATGTGGCCATGCTGAGAGACTCACACTTACTGAGGAGAAGGACAGTATGGAAAAGACAAAGAACAGACCATGGAAGAACAAGCCGTGTGTGTGTGTGTGTGTGTGTGTGTGTGTGTGTGTGTGTGTGTGTGTGAGAGAGAGAGAGAGAGAGAGAGAGAGAGAGAGAGACAGACAGACAGACAGACAGACAGACAGACAGATAGAGACAGACAGAGACAGAGGACTTCGAGCTGAAGGCCTGACCTGAACTCGGCCTGTCTGGGTGAAGAGTCATTTCGGGGAGATGAAGAGGCAGTCGGTTAGCTGCATGAGCATCTGGAAGGTACAGGCCATCTGGATTTCGCTAAGATTGGCTGATAAAACTGTGGTCAGGTGAGGAAGTCACGGGGCAAGCCATGAGTTCTCTTTAACCTTTGCTAATTAAATAAGGACATCCGATGTTTCTCAGTACATAGTCCCCAACATTATATGACAGGGTGTAGACCATCTTCCTTTGGAGTCAGACAAATCCTAGCACTCCCATGACCTTGAGGAAGTGACTTAACCCTGGACCGGTCTCCTTACCTGGTAATAGCAAGCAAGGTAGCCTGGTACATGAGTGATTCGGCACTCAGGAAACTGAGACAGGGGGATTATGAATTTGAACCCAACCTGGGTCGAATAGTGAGACCTTGTCTCAAAAATCAAGAACTATGGAGAAGGCTCAGTGGTAGAACACATTACTAGCATGTTACAAGGCCCTGGGTTTGAGTCACAGAACCACAAAATAAATACAAAATAAATAAATAATAGAGACATGAAATGGGTCATGCCTGCAAACCTGGTACACACACACACACACACACACACACACGAGTGCACACATGCATGCACACATTCTTTAAAAAGATTTAAAATAAACAGATATGGAATTGTTAGCCTAGTGGTTATCCCTGAGGCCTCAGTATACTACCTGTCTGCTAATTCTCAAGGAAAGGGGATCATACTGATGGAGAAAAAGCAAGAGAGCTTCCTGGCTTTTGAGCGCTGCCCCTCCCCAAAACATCCGTGGGAAGATGCTCTCCCATTGCTGATGGGAGGACCCAGTCACAAGACACCCTGGTGAATCCCTGCAGTTAGCTTTGCTTTGCTGTTTTCCTGCCAATGCTGGGGTTGGCTGCTCTGGTTTTGGAGTTTGGAGGTCTGCTTCACTCCTCTCCGGCTCATGACACCTTTAAGCCTCTGGTTCAGGCTTTCCATCTCTCCTGCCTTTGCTAATCGCCTCTTCCGTGGGTTTCTTCCAGGCTCTGAGTCCATCTCTCCACCTCAGAGAAATCTCTACTTTTTTTCTCTATTTCCTGCTGCTTGGCTCCCCTCTATCTCCAGGGACCTTTCTAATACTTCCTATTTATTTTGGAAGTAGAGGCAGTTGGGGAGTACCCAGAGGGTCCCTGCCTGGGAGCGGCCCAGGGCCCGGGTCCAGCCCTATCGATTAGAGAGGCTGGAGAGGGGCGGGGCATCAACGAACACTCCCTGGCCTCACCAGTTGCAGCTAATATTAGCTCAGGAAGGCAGCTCACTGATGGATTAGGAGAAATTAAGAATTCAAATTCTGTAATTTGAATTGGAGGACCGCTGCTTGCTGACAGCTAATACTTCTCCAGAAATTAATGAGTGAAGGAGGGATAGCGGGGCTGGGTTTCGTCTTTGACAATAGGATTCCCCACCCCCACAATCCAGGCATCTGAAAGCCCCTGCTCCAGGCAGGCACTTTCCAGGGAGGCTTGGGGTCCTGTTCATCTTACATCATATTCTCATGCCCTCTGGGGTCCCAGAGAAATGTCCTTCTAGCTCCCAGACAGGCTCTCTTCTGCTTCCTGGTGTACTCAACTTCAGGGGTCACAGAGACTGAGGAGAAGTCAGGAAAGGCCAGGGCTCACACCCAGGTGGGTCCTGATGAAATCGGTCCCTCTGAGTCACATCAGACCCTGACAGTGTCTGACTGGCCTTTGTCTCAGGACTGTCAGTCTATGCAATTCCTTCCCAAGGCTTCATAAAAGGCAAAAGTACGCTGACCTTCTCTCTGCTTCTCCCCTCTCCCCTTCCCTTCGTCCCTGCTGTCGAAATGACCTCTACTCAAGCACCCAGACTCTTCCAGGAAGCCTTCCCAGACTTGATCCCATGAGTCAGACTAGTGACTGGCTTCATTTCTTTTTTTAATTGTAAATTACTATCAGTGGGGATAGGGGCCCACGCGCCATGGGATGGATGTGGAGGTCAGGTAACAGCCTTTCGAAGTCACTTCTCTTCTGGTACCTTTATTTGGGTCTCAGAGATCCCACTCAGGTCACCAGGCTTGCACAGCAACAGCCTCTACCCATTGAGCACTCGCACTGGCTGTTTTGGGGGTTTGTGGTTTTTTTTTTTTTTTTTTTTTTTTTTTTTTTTTTTTTTTTTTTTTTTTTTTTTTTTTTTGTCTTCTCTGCTATGCCTCAGGGTTCCAGGCTACTCCCGAGAAAAGGGTGTCCTGCCAGACTGTTAGTTTTTGTGACATGACACTGGCCCTGCACCTGCCACTCAACCAATGCTCAGCGGCCGGCAACTTCCGTGTTCTTCGTGTCTGCCTTGGTGTCTCTTCACCTTCATTTTCTGAATGTCCAGGATGTGCTTGCTGACGGCTGGCAGAAGCCGAGGTCTGCGGTCTCAGTGGGGCATGGGAGACACATTTGCCTTTTCAATGAGGAGCACCCTGTTGTACCTTCTCTCCAAACAGCATCTTCTAACCCAGTGGTTCTCAACCTGTGGGTGGTGACCCCTGTGGGGGTCGAACATCAGATCCGCCCGGCAGATGTTTGCATGATGATATTCGTAACTGTAGCAAAATCAGTTATGAAGTAGCAATGAAATAACTTTATGGTTGGGGGGGTCACCACAGCATGAGGAACTGTATTAAGGGGTACAGTGGTAGAAAGGTCGAGAACTGTCGCTCTACAGCGTTTACAGTATTGACATGGTGTTTGTCACAGGAGGGGAAGAGAGTCAGAAGCAGCCCCTAAGGAAGCCACGTGACTGGGACTAAGATGAAGTCCAAGGGGGGTTGTCGATGGGGTTTTCATCTCATCTGTCCACCTCTGGGGCACGGCCCTCCCACTCTGGGCCCAGCCCCACTTTCTGCCTGGCATCTGGCTGAGTTCTGGCCTAGGGATATTGTTGGCTACTAGAGAAGGTCCATTCTACATAGCTCAGAGCCCACAGCTCCCAGTGGAAGTGACAGGAGTTGACACTGGAGTACTCCAGCTTGGTGGGAAACCAGGATACCTGGTAAATCTGGTAAGGTGGCTTCATTGTTGGGAGGGGCTTGGGGACCACCAAGAACTTGATCTGCCTTTGGTAGATGACAGGCTCAGGAAGACTTGCTTTGTCAGGCTCCAGCCACTGGCCAGCAGGGTGGCCCCTGGAGCAGATATTCTCAAATCTCTTCCAAAGGTGCTACAGAATTCTGGGAAATCGGATGCTTCCAGTTCTGCCTCCTCAGGCTGGAGTTTGAGCAAAACGTTTACTTTGGGTTGGTAGCAGGCAGTGAGGGAGTGGGGAATGGGGCAAGCGCAGATTGGCAGAAAAGGATGTTTTCTAGGGTGGAGACATGGTCCCCAGGAGTCTGTCCTCATCCAGCCCTTTGCCTAGCTCAGCTGCTGGGGAAGCCCCCCCCCCCCTACAATGTCCTCTTTCTCTCTGAGGTTCACCCTGGGCCCAGTGACAGGAGGAGCTTTTAGGGGGAGTGAGTCCTGGAGGTGTCCGGTGCGTACCTGTGCCCTTGGAGGCGGAGGCAAGCGGCTCCTGCCTGTCGTCCCAGGCCACTCCCTTTCTCGAGTGGCCCCTCCGATTGTAGAAATTGCCTTTTCCCAGATCCAATTAAAATGGTGTTTGGAGCAAGGTTGAAATAATCACATAATCATTTTCTTCAGAAAAGTTACTGGCTGAAGCCTGATTTGAAAGCTGAGCTGGTAATTGAATCAGAGGGGTGGCGGCAGCAGAGGGGCTGGGGTTTGGGGACCAGTGACTCCTGGCAGTGATAACTCTGACTACCAAGGGCTCTGTGAGAGAGTGTGTGTGTGTGTGTGTGTGTGTGTGTGTGTGTGTGTGTGTGTATTCCCATCTCACACTCTCATGTCACAGATGTCTCTTGGAGATGATGGGAGGTTGGTGGACAGTTGAAGTACCACAGGCCCAGAGCCTCTGCCATCAGACTACAAACAAGGAGGCTACAGGCTCACAGTCTCTCAAGAGCCAAACGAAGCTGGGACTCCAGCCCACTCTTGACACCCTAGCCTGCACCCTGTGTTTCCTGAAGGAAGAAAGCTGGAACATCCAGAGACACACCCTCCTCACCCTCCCTTGCCCTCCTCATCTCCCCCACCATCCCCTACATCATCTGAGGGAAGAGGAGAGGAAAGGAGGAACAGGGGGTGGATTACCAGCTCACCCTCTGGCCCACTGATCCATGCAAATAGTGGCTACATGAACAGCCAAGACACCTAGAGTTAGTGGCCCTGCCTAGTTCCATCTCTCGGGGGCCCCTCCTCCCAGTGTTGGAGTGGGACTTAGTATACCTGCCACCTCGAGATAGCTCATTCATTTCTTCCCACCTTCTCTCTTGTCTTCTTTCTTTATTCAGGAAATATTTATCTCATGCCTTTGCTTCATTTGAACTTGTATGGTTGCTGGGATGGGCCAGGACAGACAGAATGGCTATTGTCCTCAGGCAGGAGTTAAAGGGCTAGGGCACACTGAGGTGTGTGTGTGTGTGTGTGTGTGTGTGTGTGTGTGAGAGAGAGAGAGAGAGAGAGAGAGAGAGAGAGAGAGAGAGAGAGAGAGCATGCATGTGCACACCCACATGTTAGAGTGTGTTCTCCTGAGACAAACACTAAGGACAAAGAGCCAGGAAGAAGCAGATGTTTCCCCGGGCCAGCTGTGGTGCTGATGTCTTCTTCTCTGCAGTAGACACCACTCTTCCCCTCTTGAAGGATTCATTTGTGAGGTGGAAGTGTCCACTCGCTCACTCACTCATTACTGTTCGTGAAGGGCTGGCACCCGATTCTGGATGAGGGGACAGACTCTGATAGAAGGGGGTTGCGTGGTAAGACTTGGCTGGGAAACTTGGGCTTGCAGCTCTTCGGGATGCAGAGCAGCAGCTGAGTGAGGGCCGTGGGTAGCCCCATGGCTGGGGCTTGTGATGGGTAGAACCATGAAGATAGCAGCTGGTGGTCTCAGTCTGGTCCCTATGGCCAGGATCCAGGGAGGAAGTATTCCCTGGGTCTTGGGCACTCTGGGTTCCAGGAGTTAAGTTGGTCTTTTTCCATCTCTCAACCAGCTCGTCCCTCTTCTGTGTTCTCTCCCTCCTGAAGAGCTGGTGCTAAACTGACTGGCCGTTTGAGGATGTGATGTTCTCCTAGGTGACAAAGCCCTCTCCCGTTCCAGAGATCCTGAGGAGACCTAGCCACGGGCAGGCTTTGTGCCACCTTTACCAGCTAGTGGCACCAGCTGAGCCTTCTGTCTCTGTGCCCTCCTAAGGCCATATCGGTGGAGTCAGTGCCCTTCCTGGCTCGCTGGCCTCCTGGTCAGCAGCTGCAGGGGTGAGTCACAGCTCTCATTAGAGCTTAATTAATCAATTGAGTTAATCAGACAGCTTGGATGTGCTGTGGTTGCAGATGGGAGAGAGAGAGAGAGAGAGAGAGAGAGAGAGAGAGAGAGAGAGAGAGAACATGAGAGAGTCTGGGCTAAGCAAGCTGGGGCTGGCAGGGCCAGGGTTGGAGCACAGCCTTGTGGGTTGTCAAGGGAGGAAAACCTTGGAGAGGAGGATGGATGGGCTGGGCACGGGCTCACAGTGGTGGCTTTGAAAGGTGACCTTTGCTGGGTGAAGAGGACAGAGCCTATGGGTGTCAGAAGCAGGACCTCTCTCCCCTTTGACTTTCTCCATTGTTAATTTTTGTCGTGTCACATGTGTCTATCTGATGTCTTTATTTGAATGGACTGAAAAGAAAAAAGATCCCTGTCCCCCCCCCCCCCATTAAAAAGAGGGGTAGTTCCTTACATCCCGTCCCCATGACCCCAGGTTGATGAGACAGGACAGACAGGCCTCTAGGTTCAAGGAGGAGAGCCACAGTGTCTGTCCAGCTTAGACAGTGTCATTCTGGACATCTGGCCCTGGTGGAAGGGAGGGGCCGAGGGAGCAGAGTGAAGGGCCAGCAGGAGCCCAGTAAGAAGTCTGGGGAGAGGGGAACACCTGAGCCTTACCAGTGCCCAGATGGTTATCTAAACTTGGTGTTGTCTTGCTGGGGGAAGGTAGGATACCTGAGGCAGTGCCAACTGTCCTGACTCAAAAAAAAAAAAAAAAAAAACCAAACAAACAACAAACAACACACAAATACACACCAAAAACCAAAACCAAACCAAAGAAACAAAGAAACCCAGATGGAGGATCTCAGAACAGGACAGGAGGCAGCAGACAGCATTTGTTTATGTGTGTGGGTGTGTGTACATGAGCTGGGCACACATTATGTATATGTAACTGGCCCGCATATGTGTGTACAGGTACAGATTTGGCTTGTGTTTTGTTGTTTCTTAAGACAGTGTCTTGCTGGCAGGCTGGAATTCACTGAGTGATCCAGGTCAGGCTTGAACTTGTGGCAACCCTGCCTTTGCGTCCTGATGGCTGGGATTACAGGCATGTACCAGCACACCTGGACTGTGTGTGTCATTTTGAGAATGTATGCAAAGGGTGAGAATGTGTTCTATGGGCACTGTCCCTGTCCTTGCAGGGTCCCTTATTCCTCCTAGCCATGACAAAACTGTAGAAACACTATATTTGGTCTTTGAGGGTGGGAGGGATACCTTGGGCACATAAGATCTCATAAGCCCCATTTGCTGGGCTCCCTATGGCTCTTCATATCTTAGCTTTCCTGACTAATGTGCAAAACATATAAGCAAAGGCTAGTGTGGGGCCTGACAGGTATACTGGGGTCCTGGGGGAAGCCTGATGCCTCTCTTCCCTCCTTCCTTCCTTTCTTTTCTTTTTCGACACAGGGTTTCTCTGTGTAGCCCTGGCTGTCCTGGAACTTGCTCTATAGACCAGACTGGCCTCGAACTCACAGAGATCTGCCTGCTTTTGCCTCCTGAGTTGCTGGAATTAAAGGCACGCGCCACTGTCGCCTGGCTCCTACCTCCTTTCTTATTAGGACAAGTCTGAAACCAGGACACAGAAGACCCATGGACAAGAGATCTCATGTCTACCCTGTGTCTATCTCATGTCCACCTCATGTCTGCCCCATGTTCATCCCATGTCTGCCTAGGACCTCTGTGACCTGAGATGGCCTGTTGAAATAGGACCACTGCCACCAGGAAAGCCTCTGTTGAGCAATTACAGTCCCTTGGGAGCCACAAAACACCCCGACAGCACAAAAGGGGCACTCACCTTGTGTCTCAAGAGCACACCTTGGCCCTCGGCCTCCATGGGCCCCTTCCACTGCCTTGGGACAGGAGCTCCTGTCCTGTGGGTCCTTTCTCTGGAGCTATGCTGGCCTAGCTTGGAAGCCACTCAGCCTGTGTGGCTCCTGAGCACTCGGGATGTGACCAGTAGCATTGTCTGAAATGATGTTTTAGGGTTCTGTTTTTGTTTGTCTGAGATAGGGTCTTGCTAGATAGCACCGAAATTTAAAATCCTCCATGCCTGGCTCTTTTGGGGTGCCTCTGACACCGTTCTCAAATGTTGGTGTGGTGCCCGTCTATGATTTTGTTTCTTATAATGACAACATCAATACACCATCCTATCCTGCAAACAGAGCTAGTCAGCTGTAGTCCCTGCACCATGTGGAATGTTTTGTATAATCTCACTGAAAAATTGTAAGGCCGGGGGGTGGGGGGTGGGGGAGAGTGGAGTTGCCTACTTCTGCTTTACACAAGGAGGTTGAGTCTCTGAGGTCAAGTGCCTTGGCCAAGGTCACATAGCTAGGTCAGGGTTCCAGGCCTAGACTTTCCTGACTCCAGAGCTGAGACAGAGCAGGAGGTACCTCTCCCTCCACACTGACATCCACCCACCCTGGATCCCTCCTTTTCTGTGGCCCCTCAGAAACTGTCTGTCTATCTCCATGCTCTGGAAACCTTCCTTCCATGAGAAATAGCCTGTGGGACCACTGCCTTTCCATCCTCCAGGATGGGTTTGGAACCAGGGAACCAGGGTCTGATGTCACTTAGACCAGTGGTTCTCAACCTTTCAAACACTGTGATGCTTAAATATAGTTTATGTTGTGGTGACCCCCAACCACACCATCGTCATCGTCATCATCATCAATATATATAATTTTTTAATATAATCTATATAATAATTATATTATATTTCAATATAATTATATGGAATTATATTAATTAACTGATATTAACAAATTATTGTTACTGTTTTTTTGTTTTTTCAAGACAAGGTTTCTCTGTGTAGCCCTGGCTGTCTTAAAACTTGCTCTGTGTGGCAGGCTGGCCTCGAACTCACAGAGAATGGCCTGCTTCTGCCTCCTGAGTGCTGGGATTAAAGTTATATGGCACTACCGTCCAGCTCATAAAACTATTTTCGATGTTCCTTCATAACTGTAATTTTGCCACTGTTACGAATTGTAAGGTAAATGTCTGTGTTTTCCTTAAGCAACCTGTGTGAAAGTGCCATCCAACACCCCATCCGACGACACCCCATCCGACACCCCATCCGACACCCCATCCGACGACACCCCATCCGACGACACCCCATCCAACACCCCATCCGACACCCCATCCGACGACACCCCATCCGACACCCCATCCAACACCCCCAAAGGGATCACAACCCACAGGTTGAGAACGTCTGCTTTAGCCCTTGGACCTGTGATTTTCCCCCTTCAGAGCCGGTGCCTTTTCCCTGCCATGAAAAGCTGTCTCCTTTGTTACCTGTCCACGAGGGCTGTAAGACTCCCTGCACTGACGCACCTGCTGTCTCACCCCGCCCCTGCCCTTACCACCTCTAGTCCTGCTTGGCCCTGTAGATGACAGTCCTCGTTGCTATCACAGAACTGTGTCTTTAATTTCTCCCCGTCCGTCCCTGGAACGTGATAAAAATACCAGCATTGATCTTTTTTTTTCCTTTCCCTTCTGCCAGGATAATGTTTACCCAGGTGTCAATCAGGAGAAGAATTTGGCTTCCTAATTTCTCTTCTCCTCCCTGGGGGCTGAGCATCTCCCCGCCTCACACGGACACTGAGCCGGAATCAAGGTTACTAATAATCCCCCAGCACACACAGCCACCGAGAGCACATATATTAAAGTCACATATTGATTTATATTTTCGGGCCCCTCTGCCTTTCTGCCCAGCCTCGGCCTTTCCCTCTGCCAAGGAGAAAAAAGAATTACATAGCTATATTTATTGCTAAGATGTTCAGTGTAAAAAGCATTGTGTCCGACAGTAATTCCCAACCCCCTCTGGTCCTCTTTGGGGGTATTTTTTAAAATAGTGTGGCATTATCTATCCATAAACATTTGTCTTCTAGCTGTTGGTTCTTTATATTTCCTCTGGAGGCGGCAGTGAGAGATTTAAGGTAGATTGTCAGAAGGACTTTCTAATTTGATGAATAGTGGGCTACCTTCCTGGAAGAAGGGCTTCTGTCAGTGGAGGTGATCCTATTGACTATAGGTTAGGAGTATGTGTAGGGAGGAAAGGCAAATAGATGTAACTTTGAGAAATCACTCACCAGGCCAAGAATGGTGGCCCGTGCCTTTAATCCCAGCGCATGCAGAGACAGAAGCAGGTGGATCTCTGTGAATTCCAGGTCAGTTAGAGCTATATTGTGAGACTTTGTCTCAAAGCAAATAAATGAACTGATTAATAATAAACCAGCAGCCCAAGTAACACATTTTAATTAGAGGCTTATGGGCTTGTGCTCCCATTTCACAGTTGGGAAAAATGAGGCTTAGGGGTGAATTTGCCTCTCACTGGGGGATCTGATTTTCATGTCAGCCTTCTTCACTTCACCTCCAGTTTCTCCTCCAGGGGTATCTGAATCCTGCTCCCCTGAGAGGCAGGAACAAAGGGAGAGCAAAGGTCCTGGCCAGGGACAGATGTGGCAGTAGGTATTGAAGGCATGGTATGGAGGGCCAGCTGTAGGCTGGGGCTACAGACTTCCCACACTGCTCATCCCACTCAGAGCCCCTGTCACTCTGTCTACTGTGGTGGCCTTTAGAAATGTCAAACTCTTGGACTGCAGTTTTCCCAAAGGACTCTGGGAATGGAAGGTTCAGTGTCTGAAGGAAGGGAAGTTTGGCGTAACTTAGGCCCCTTCCTCGCACCTGTGAGAGGCTCCCTTCACACCAAGCACTGCCCTTTCTTCTTACTGGGGCACTGGGAGGTGGTCCTATTTTACACAGGGAAAGACTGAGGCCAAGTAACTTGCCCAGGGACAAGGCAGAGCCTAGTGTGCAGTCCCTGTCCTGATTTAGGCACCTGGGCTGGGACACACACACCACACCACACACACACCACACACACACACACCACACACACACACCACACACACACACACCACACACACACACACCACACACACACCACACACACACACACACACCACACACACACCACACACACACACACACACACACACACCACACCACACACACACCACACACCACACACACACACACACACACCACACACCACACACACACCACACACACACCACACACCACACACACACACCACACACACACACCACACACCACACACACACACCACACACCACACACACACACCACACACCACACACACACACCACACACACACCACACACACCACACACACACCACACACACCACACACACACCACACACACACACCACACACACACCACACACACACACACCACACACACACCACACACACACACCACACACCACATTAACTGTTTGTTTGTTTATTTATTTATTTTTGAGACAGGTTGGCCTCAAATTTACTATTACTGAGGACGACCTTGAACTTCTGGTTCTCTTGCATGCGCCTCCAGAATGTAGCGATAACAGACCAGAACCACTAGTTTTATGCAGTGCTGGGGATTGAACCTAGGACTTAATGTATGGTAGGGAAGCACTCTACCCACCGAGCTGCACACAGCCCAGCAGAGTGTTATGCACAGAAACCCCAAGCAGGACGCAGCACTTCAGTAAGGTTGCTCATGCATGCCTGCTGAAGGTTAAGCCCCTTAATCACAGATGGAGAAACCCAGGCTCAGAGAAAATAGGTTCCCAGGATCACTCAACCGGTAAGTGGACTTGCTAGGATTGGGGCTAGGCGCATGTGACCAAAAGTCCTTTGAAACTCCGACCCCCAGGATGTCCCCATTGTCCAAGCCCAGAAGTGGCAAGCAGGGTCCAGACAGCGCAGGGCACAGTGGGAATCAACAATAAGGACTCTCTCGGGGAACTTTTCACATTGAAAATCTGTTCCCTGGCGGCCACGGGTGATGTATGGCTGGAGATGATGAGAAACGTGCGGTGGAATGGAGACCGGCAGCGCGGGCGGCCCACGCGGGGGCAGCGCGGCATTGAGATTCCGCGGGGCGCGGGGGGCGGCGCAGGCCCTGACATGGGCCGGGTAATTGATCTGGAGGTGCCAATTTGCAGCAACTAAATATTTGGTTTCTGCTTCTGCCTGCTCCGCGCTCTGCTCAAACAAACTTCAATTAAAAGCGAAAAGCAAGCGTGGGGAGGCAGCGCGCCCAGGTCCCAGCGGCCGGATCGATGGCACCGAGCCTGCGGGCTGCCGAGCGCCTAACGGCGGGCGGTAGGCACCTCCTTAGGAGGGCAGGATCAGGCGCCCTCTTTCGGATCGCCGAGCACTGGGCACACGGCCCAGGAGAGGCAGCGCCAGAGGGGCCACCTCAGAGAGCCCAGGAGCACCAAACCATGGTCACAAACAGAACTAGCCCGGACATCTCCACCCTGATGTCTGAGCTTGCACACTACAGATGAGACCCTGGGCGCTGACCCTGCTCTCCGGATGATTCTAAGCAGAGGAACTTTGAAGATGACCTCAACTGTGTTCTCTCTGCATCTTCTTCCAGAATCCCAGATTCATCTTCCCTGTCCACGGCTGCCCATCTGTCTACCACTGAGTGGGCCAAAGAGCTGCAGGTTGAAGCCTTTAATCCCAGCATTCGGGATGCAGAGGTAGGCGGCTCCCTCTGAGTTTGAGGCCAGCCTGGTCTACAGAGTGAGTTCCAGGACAGCCAGGGCCACACAGAGAAACCCTGTCTAGGAAAAAAAAGTTGTATGTGAAATCCACCCCAGGCCCACCCCCGGAGGAGAGCAGAAGTGAGGTTTTGGAATTGGGAGGGGACGCTTTTGGGGGTGGGGGTAGCTATAACTTGGAGAAAGGGGTGGGTCACTTGTCATAGTACTCTTGGGGTTCCAGAAAAACAGTCACAATGGCCATTCACTGGGACTGGGGTTCATGGACTAGCTTCTGCCTCTCAAGGATCATTCAGTACTTTGGGGGATGTCCCATGGTGGAAGGGGGGGCCTCTTCAGCGGGGGCTGGGAGATGGAGGCAGAGGCTCTGCTCTGTGGCATGGGCTAGGGAAGGGTGGCTGAAGACATTTCTGGAGGGAACTAGGGAGGAATGGAATGGGTTGGCCGGGGGGCATCCAAGTGAACACAGAGCTCGGCAGATGGAGTGGAGGCCACTTGGTGTCCTTCCCCAGGAGCCTGAGGTGGGACCCGGGTAGAGGGGTTGGGGAGGTGAGGAGGACCTCGCCTCCCACACTTCTGTGGTCCACCTTCCGGACTGAAAAGCTGGCTGCAATTTTTTTTTTAAACCCCTTAGCCAAGTCAGGGTATTCCGGTATTCCATGCCCCCCTGCTCTCCCATGGAGTCATTCCAGAATTCCCCAGACAGCCCTACACTGGGGCTCCTTGGCTGCGGCTGGCTGTGGAATTGTAGGTTTGCAGGCCTTTAGAGGAGTTTTATAGGGTTCCCCTGAGTGCCACCTCGTCCTATTCTCCAGTCCTCTCTGGAATAGAACAGTCTCATCTGTAGTTTTCTATCTTCATCTCCAGGCAAATAAATGCCTTGAAGCACAATGCCTCACCTCAGGAATCATCCTCGTAGGCCTGCTTGGGGCTCCAATCTCCTCAACAACAACAACAAAAAAGGATCCAGACAGAGCTCTGTGTGAGGCTGAGGAAGGACCCGGGGCTGGTGTCCTCAAAAGCCTCCCCATCCACCCCTTCCTGTGCTGCCTCCCCAGGGTATGTATGTGAGAGTAGAAAGCTGCTGCAGGCTCCCTGCCTTCAGCCTGAAGCCCCTTCCCTGCCTGCAAGTTAGAAGCCTGCTCCCTCTCCACCCCACAGCCCCCCTTCCCGGAGGGCTGAGCTGTGGAGCAGAATGATTTCCTGTAATTGGCCAGCAATCCAGCCGCCCGACTTGTTCTATCGACATGCTGGTTAGCTGGAAATTGTATTGGAATCTGAGTGATGGGGAAGGGAGGGGGTGGAGAGCAAGGAGCAGCAGCTTTGGGTCCCAGCTAGGTGCTGCTCCAGCCACCAGCCCCATTCTCCCATCTGTGAGGGCAGGAAAGCAACCCACCACATCTCATTACCTTCACTCCGCCTCTCTGGCCATCTTCAAGGGCCTCTCCTGGCCATCCATGCAACCCCCTTGCCTGCAGCCATGTCTGCCACCCACTCCCAGGGATCAAGTGCCTTTGTGAAACAAGGGACACTTGAGAAAAGACACTATCCTCTCAGGCTTTCTCTTGCCCTGCCCCTTGTCCCATAAGGATAGAGAAGTCATCTGAAGAGTTGTCAGTTATGGCATTGCTGGGAATCCAGAATGGTGCTCACAGCACTGAGTTGCACCCACCCCACCCCCTCTGAAAACCATGTAAACTCTGCCCTTACATCACCCACACCACTTGCAGAGCTGGGAGACTTAAAGACGATACAGACTGTGCTTCAGTAAAGTGCAAAACCTTGGGCAAGTTGGACCAGGAGACGGAAGCAGCTTTAGGGGCTGTCTGCATCCTTCAACCGAGAGGCAAGTGAGCATGCGTCCACAGCACCCTACTTCTCCTCTTAGAGTGATGAAGCCCAAGTTAGGAACTGTGGCCCAGGGACTGGAGGAAGAGAGACAGAAGCAAGATCTGGCTGGGCAACTCAAACTTGGTGTCTAACCCTGTAATCTTGCTTTAGCTTCTCTAATGATGGGATTCCCAGCATGCACTACTGCTCTGAGATTCCCAGCTGTGACTTTTTAATTGGTGCTCAGAATCAGCGGCTCTGAGGTGGTCTACGGCTATGGGGGGTAATGTTAAGGGCTCGCTCTGTGGGAGCAAGCTGCTTGGGCCCTGGCTTGGGGGAGTGCTGCCACCTGCTGGCCACAGGGGAGGACACCTGTTCTGGAGAGGCGCTGTTCCAGGTGGACAGGTCCAATGAGCCAGCCTTTCCCCAAAGCCACCTTAGCCAGTGGTAAGGAGGGAAGGAGACCAGGAGGGCAGCTGCAGTGTAGTCAGGGCCAGTGCATAGTGACACTGGCTTCTGCACACCCTCCAGACCAACCTGTTCTCATGCTCTGAATCACTGTAGATGCAGCTGAGAGAGGGACCAAGAAAGTTCTTGCTCAAATTCCAAGGTTTAAAAAAGGTTTTTACTGACTTCTACTTACCATGCAGAAACCAAAGGTAAGGAAAAAACCCCAGTCCTGGATCTCCTGCTCCTCTTGAGAGGGGACTCAAAGTCTGCAGTTCCCACCAACCTGTACTACCCAAACCAAATCCCCTGATGGTCTGCATACCGCATGCCACAGGATTCCAGGATCTTTTTCTCAATCGTCAGCTACAGGACACTGCTGGGGTTCTGAATTTCCACCCTCTACCAGGTTTCTGCTAGACTGCACCCACCTGAGGGAGCAGGTCGCTCTTAACCTTCCCACAGCTCCTCACTGGCTGTCCCAGCCCCTTTTTGCTTCTTGGCAATGTACAGGCAGCTAACGAGCTGCTCTCTGAGGTTTAAGCAGCTCTGTGAAAGGGGCATTAAAAATGGCCACCGCAGCCTTCACATTAGTCACTCATTTCTGGCCTTAATAGGCTGCTGTGAACAAGATCTACACATCAGCAGGTCTGCAGACGCCAGTTGGGAAGGCTGATGTCTGCACTGGTCTAATTGGGTTGGGAAAAAAAAAAAGCAGACCTGTGGCGAGTGAATGTGGTCTCCCAGCAGCTCCGCCGACTCCAGAGGTGCACAGGACTGACTAGCATCCTGTGCTTAGGCCTCCTCAGAGTGAGCAGAGGCCAAGTGGAATTCAGAGGACATTTTAGATCAATTCGATTTATTGAGCACCAGTGGAGAGCAGGCTGCAGTACACTAGAGTGGAGATGAATGAGCCCTGCCATCTAGAGGCGTACAGTCTGGGAGAACCCAACCAGTTTACAGGTTATCCTAATGTGGATTAAGATCAAACAGTAGGCGATCTTTACAGCACCTAGCTCAGTCTGGGGCTGTGGTGCCTGACCTCGGGCAGCCAGGGATAAGATACTGCAGGGCAGGGAGCATCAGGGGAAGGCACAGAGGTAAGACAGCATTGGGGAATATCAAGAGGCAGAGTGGGGGAGGCAGTGGCTGAGGATAGCTCTGTAAGCAGCTGGATTTCTCCAGAGGGCTCTGCCTCGACCCAGCCACAGCATGCCCAGGAGGAGACTCCCACTGCACCCAGGATAGGGTGCTGTTGAAGGCCTGTAGTCTGGAGGGATTTGCTGTAGTCCACTAGGAAGTTTGTGGCCATGATGGGGCAGATGCTCTGAGACAGTTCAAGCCCAAGACACTTTTGGCTACATAGTCGTAACCATGGGGAGAGCCACAGAGACTGTTAACTGCTGTTTTCCTACCACCATGGATATTGTTCTGCAGGTGGTAGTTGGGAATGGTAGGGCTCTGGGGGGGCGGGGGGGGGGGAGGAGGAAGGGGTACATACTGTCAGTGGGCTTCTTTTGCTGAGTCCCAGACTGGTTACACTCCAGAGTTGGCCCACCACAGAGGCCAGTCTCAGAGTCAGAGAGAGTGTAGTGTTGTGGACATGGTACGGACTTAGGTCTCAAGAGGAGGAGGGCTGAGGCTTGCTGCCTGGGTGTACCCAGCTAGGGGGAAGGGAGAAGGTAACGGGTAAGCAGGTAGAGGAGGCTGGCGATGCCTGCCAGGCCCGTCAGGAACCCGAGCCTCAACGGCAGATACTCCATGGAGCGTTCCAGCTTGGCATGCAAGAGGATGACCTGGCGTCTGGTGAGGCTCCACTCGCCCGAGTTGTCCAGAACGTGGTTGGCCATGCGGGCCTTGTCCTTCAGGGGCAGCTGGGCATTGATCCTCGCCTCTGCATCCTCCCGGTTCAGGTTGTTCCGCTTCATCAGCCGAGCCAGCTGTGTATCGCGGTCACTAAAGGCAGAGCACAAGTGGACTGTGGGGCCCAGCCTCCCTCTCCACAGCAAGGTTCAGGAGTGGGCAGCTGGGTCTGGCCCAACTTGGAACACAGGCCAAGACAGCATCTTCCCTTCAGAAACTCCCTCTCTTGAAGCCACACAGGAGCCACCCTGCCAGACAGTGACAAATCCTGTAGAGCAGGACCCCTGGCCCTATCAACCATTAGACTACTGACAAGAGCAGAAGGGGAGAGGGCTGTAGCACTTGTTCTCCATTATCTAGGCCTTTCTGCTAGCCTATCTGCCTCAGTTTTCCTTGCTATAAAATGTGACAATTTTTACCACTCCAGGCCTTTATCTGCAACCAGAGAAACAGAAAAGAGCCACACAGGAGAGGAGCCTCCTCTGTGAAAGCCAACCGCATTATAGAGAACGCAGTGGGCAGAGGACACATGCTTTAGATGCCACATGTCTATGGCTGGCAGGTGCTTGGGTGTACACCCTCCTAAAGTGTGGCGCAGAACAGAGAGCCCTGGAATGCAGGGCTGTGACGGTGACACTTGATTCTGTTACAGCCATGTTTTCCTTTACTCCTTCCCAAGTCTTCACAAAAACAGCACAGATCACATTCAGGTACAATCTCCGTAAAAGTGCTCCACGCGGGGGCCTCACAGGGTATAGCTCCTTTTGGTGACTAGCAAGCAGTTCTACCTTCCTCTTCCATCCCTACATAGAGTTTTCTAGAGATGTATTTATTTTCTGAGCGTTTTTGCCTACATGTATATAAGGGCGCTGGGTGTGTGCTTGCTGCTCACAGAAACCAAAAGGAATCGGATTCCCTGTGAGCTGGAGTTAAGGATGTTGTGAGCCACCATGTGGAATGCTGGAACCTACACCTGTGTCCTCTGAATAGCAAGCGCTCTTAAATGCTAAGTGATCTCTCTAGTCCCCTAATTTTGTTATTAAAGCACAGAAAATCCATAGGGCCCTCCTGGGCTCAGCTGGTATCTTCCACAATAGAATAAAGAAACTAGACAGGCTAGGGATATGGCTTAGCTATCACAGCAGTTGCTAACATATGCAAGGCCCTGGGTTCTACAGTCATAGCCACTAAAAACCAGGCAAACAAGGGAGACTGAAGGTTTACACAGGGAAGCACAGCCCTGTGGAGAAACTGACAGGATGTCTGTATCCCAGTACCAGGCTCAGGGGATTCAGACTGAGCTTCAAGTGACAGCCCCTGAGAGACCTGGGGTAAGGGTAGGGCAATCCTCAGGGCACTGAGCATTTCAGTGTACGAGGAGCCTCCCATACACCAATCCCTTGAGAACCACCTTGTGCTCAAAATACCTGCACTATCAAGGCCACCTATGTGTCTGCCACACTGGTGGGTGACATCTGGAAAGTTTGTGGGAAGCAGACACACCCTGCACCCTCATCTTCTCTCACCCAAAGGGACTGTGTGACTCATTTCTCTGGAAGCTTGATTCTCCTGTTTGCCAAACCTGGATTTGATTGCTTCCTGTCCTGGGGGGTTCTGAGAACAAAGCTCCTTCCTTAGGGACTCCTGACAGCCACCTCCACACGGCTCTCTAGAGCGTGGGTGGACCAATGGGTGATCTTGAACAAATTTTCCAACTGCCTCCACTCCCGTTTTCCCTCTGTAAGTCAGAAGTGCTCCCTGCCATGAGTGCTTCAGGCTGAAGAAAGGAAATTGTCTGAAAATACGTGAAGTGCGTTAGGAGGAAAAAGGGAGCCAGTGAGTAACAAGGTGGCCAGAAGCAAACCCAGGCAGCTCAACTGAAGTGTCTCCAACGGCCAGCAGGGGGAACCCTTCCCAAATACCAGAGAAGCCTGAGGCCCCTTTTATGCACCTGCCCCAGGTGCATCAGGACCAGGTACAAAAGTTGGTGTCTGCAGGCTTGGGTACCACTATCCCAACCCACTTTGTGCCTTGAGCACCTCATGAGAAAGGTGTAAAGGGATGTTTTCCAGGTACATCTTACCGTAGTAAGTGTCCTTTCCAGCTGTGAGCAGGCCACGCCTCACCAGAACATCCAGCCTGTGAGCAGGCCCCGCCTCACTTACCAGTACATCCTGCCCAAGAGCAGGCCCCGCCTCACTTACCAGTACACCACCACTGTGTGCTTCATGTACTTGAGCAGCTTCTGGGTCTCAAACAGCAGGGGGATGTCCAGAATCACGTAGCGATACCCTGGAGAGAGGACGGAAACTCCCAAGTTCAATTCTGTAAGGGTACCAGGAAGGATGCTTGTGACCAGGCCCTGCCATGGAGAGTGCCCCAGCAGATGGGAGACCTTCCAAGGACAGACATACCCTGAGTGCCAGCTAGTCCCAATGCCATTCAGAGCAGAATGCTGTAGAAAATAACTTCTGGCTGGCTGATCAGGGAAGACCTTGGAGAAGGGCTGGCATTTGCACTGGCTTTGAAAAGCAGGCAAGATGTGGTTACTTGGAAAGAGGAGGTGGGGGTGAGGATCTCCAGATGAGGAGCAGCAGAACCCAAGGAGCTGGGAAGTTCTCCTGTGCAGACCAGATGGAGTCTGGAGCACAGTGCACGGGAGATGACTAGGTCATCAGGGTAAACCTTCATTTTCAACTACAGAAGTTATTTCTAACCAGAGGTGAGACATAGCAAGGGCTGTAGGAGACTGGGAAGAGTTTCTGGGATTTGCTGAGGCCTTTCTGTCCTATTTCATTTCACACTGGTTCAAAAAAACCGTAAAGGACAAGCCCATTCCTGGAAGCAAGGTCCTTTTAAAGTCCCAGTGGCCACCCCTGCTGCTTTCTTCGAGACACCTGTACCATACCAGAGCAGCAAGGGTAGTTCGTGCAAACTACAGGATTCCCTCAATGGAGAAAAAGCACCATGAGCCCTCCCATAGCTGAAGCCAGAGAGAGGTGATGTCCTAGCATAGCATGAGTGGGCACAGTTAACAGTTACATACACTCCTGCTGCATCTCGGGCCCTTCGTGGGTAAACAAAGTTGGGAGGGATAAGAGGCAGAAGGGAAGGACAGGCCTGGTGGCACTCAAGAGACCCTGGGCTGGCTGGGCGGTGGTGGCGCACACCTTTAATCCCAGCACTTGGGAGGCAGAGGCAGGCGGATTTCTGAGTTCGAGGCCAGCCTGGTCTACAGAGTGAGCTCCAGGACAGCCAGGGCTACACAGAGAAACCCTGTCTCGAAAAAACAAAACAAAACAAAACAAAACAAAAAAAAAAAAAAAGAGAGAGAGAGAGACCCTGGGCTGGAGGTGTCTCACGCTACACTTTCAACCACAGAACCAAGCACCAGCTACTGGGATTACTGCTCCCCACAACCTGTGCTCAGGAAGCCTAAGAGAAGCCTTGGCTGATAAGGGTGTTGGGGTCCTGACTCTGCTGACACACCTTGGTTTGCAGCACCCCACATGACTGCAGGTCCTTAACAAAATTAATCTATGTAATGAATGAATGGAATACCTGCTCCACAGGGTGCTGGGCACAGCTCTGAGAGTGTATAGCCACTGAGCAAAGCCAGGCCCCTTAGCTAAGTGCCCCCTAAGTGGTGGGTGTTATTGCTATTGTTTCTGGGAGGACGGAGTGAAGCTGGCATTGACACCCTGCACCTTCGAGCTCATCCGCTCCAGCACCAAGCCACAGAACAGACCAGATCCTCCCTGGACCCCTTATCTCCCTTTCCTGTTACCCCCCCCCACACACACACACACTGTCCTTTCTCCTGGGTCCCTCTTGGGAGCTGGAAGCCAGCTCTTTGGTTCACCGGTGAAGGGCTATTCAGCTGCACACGCCTCCTGCTTGATAAGCCCTGCAGACTATCCTGACTCTATTAAGACATCCGCCTGCCTACGCAGAGACCTCCCCAACAGCTGCTGATCTTATCTGACATGTGATTATACCAACTTTGACAGTTGTATTTGTTAAACTCACCGGGGAGAAGCTGGGACTGTGGAAGTCACAGCTGTCGTCCCCATTTCTCACCTTATCGAACTGAAAAGAGCTTTCTGGCTTTTATTTAAGTGGTGCTGGTTGGGGAGGTGGGGAGGCTGGGTGACTGGCACAACAGGAGAGCTTTGGAGCTGGTGACATTATCCAATGCTTAATTTCAGAAGAAGGAAGCCACCGGCGCCTCGAAGCTCTGCAAATGTCCTCAGAGCTGGCCTGGGAGCAAATGCAAAGGGCAGGGATGAAGGCAGAAGGCTCTGCCAGGCAGGGAGGCAGAGGGAGCAGTGGCACAGTGGTGGGCTGGCAGACACTGAAGGAGGACAGAGGCAGTGTCTCAGGGACAAACAGAGGAGGGCATCTAGAGAAATAGGTGCTAGGAGCCAGCTCTGGCCTTTGCAGCACTTTAGGGACTGAGAGACAAGTTTGGGTCGTCAGTATAGATGTTTTCATCATTGTCTTTTGAGGGAAGTACTGAGCAGAGGACGAGCTAGGGGGACATTCCCCACTGCATACACGAGGACCTGAGGCATGAAGAATAAGGGGCCTGGCAATGGTTACACAAGACATTTGGTTGAAGACAACCAAAATGGGTCCTCATATTCTCCAGGAAGTAGTCGCCACACTATGACTGATGGGGAGCTAGACCACTAAGCCTTCTAGTCAACCAACTCTCTGCCCTGGCCCAGATTCAAACAGAGAAAGGCCCCTGCTTTGTCAGGCATGTATGTCCCCTCCGTCTAGAGGCTCACCTCGGAGAAAGTACTTGAAGGTCTCTTTCATCATTTCCTTGCGGATCTCAGGGTGGGTGATGGAGTTGAGCAGCTGCCGACGGTCAGGCTGGTTGAAGATCAGGTCTCCAAGGACCTTTCGGTCAATGTCGCCATTCTCCAGCAAGACTTCAGTGCCAAAGGCCTCTACTATACGCCGGTGGGCAGGATACCCTGGCTGGACAACTGTGGTATGAAGAGGCCGAGTCATTCCAGAGCCTCTAGCTATTCAGAAGCCCCCAGTGACTGGAGGCAGACTGAGGGGGACCCAAGGCTGCATGCATCCTTTGGAGCCAAAGTAAACGAAGGGGCTGAACAGAGCAGAGACTCCCTCAAGCCTGTGATGGAGCTGAGTTTAGGATGACTGGACTCTTGAGGAGGAAGAAGAAGCAAAAGAGTCTGCAGGACAAGAGATGGGCAATACAGCCATGAAAAGTCTCTCTGAACACTCTAAAAAGACAGAGTCTAATGATGGAAGCACGGGGACCCTGCTGTGCACCCAACTCACCGTGCCGGGCAATGACGTCCACGTCGATCACGGCACAGCCCAGCTGCTGGAACACCTGGATGACGGAGCTCTTGCCTGAGGCAATGCCTCCTGTTAGGCCCACCAGGAACATCTTCCCAGGAGAGAGAGAAGCCAGGCAGAGCAGGAGCTGGGACGCACAGAGCAGTTGGCACACTCACCAATCAGCTGCTCCACCAGGCTGGGAAATCCTGTTGTCAAGAGACATGCAGGCCTGGTCAGCAGTGTGCACAAGGGCTGAGGGAAGGGAGTGGACAGAAGGTTGGGCAAGGCCTAGCCCTCCTGGGGAGCTCTGGGGCTGCTTCTGAGAATTAAATCCCAGTACTGTGGGTGCTGGTATGGGCTGGACATTAGGGCCTTGTGCATGCTGGGGAAGTGCTGTTCTAATAAGCCATATCCCCAGGGCTCATTAGTGTGTCCCTGCAGGCTTGAACTCACCATCCTGCTGCTTTAGGTCTCTGAGCACTGGGCATTAAATAAAGGTCTGTGCCACCGCTCTCAGTTTCTTTAAGTCTTTTTTTTAATTGCATTTTTAAATACATTGTGTATATGCCCTTCTTAGTAGGGTCTGAAATCTGTCAAAACCACTTTTGTTAACCTAGGATTTACAGTCCTAATTATACCTTGCCTGGGCCCACATGGAAATGAGCTTGCCTCTCCTGAAGACACATCAGACAACAGGGGAAACAGCCTCTTGGGTGTGGCACAAGATAACAAGAAACCGCTCTGCAAGTTTACATGTGCATAGCTCATTCTCACACGGGTCAGGGGCATCTAGCATAAGCTGGAGTTCAAACAGAGACTAAAAAATACCACAATTTTGGGGCTGGAGACATGGCTCAGAGGTTAAGAGCACTGACTGCTCTTCCAGAGTTCCTGAGTTCAATTCCCATCAACCACATGGTGGCTCACAACCATCTGTATTGGGTTATCATGCTCTCTACTGGTGTGTTTGAAGACAGGAACAGTGTGTGTGTGTGTGTGTGTGTGTATGTATGTGTGTGTGTGTATTTAAAGCCACAATTTACAAGTTAGCTTGAGGGTACTGTCACCTGTCACCTCCTGGTCGTGTCCCTCTTGACAGAGGACCCTTGTAACAGAGAATGTCACATTCAGTGTCTCGATCTGCCATCCCCAAGTGCGGCTTTTCAATTAGGTATGACAGCGAGACGGTCTAACCCCAGCACTCAGGACATTAAGAACAAGAAGACTGGGCTATGTGATTAGTTCTTGGACAGCCTAGACTAGAGACTTTATTTCTAAAAGTGAGCAAAATAAAACTACAAGGAATCGCCGGGGGACCAGAGAGGTGGCTCAGCAGGTAAAGGTGCCTACTGTTGCCGGACAACCTGAGTCAGATCCTGTCCCTGGGACCTACATGGTGGCAGGGGAGAACCACCTCTCATGAGAGTTGTCTTCTGACTTCCGTACGTGCACCCAAACACCCACGTAAACTGCTACAGCACAGTGCTCAAAATGGCTCCAGTGTATGGCAGCCCTTGCCATGCTGCTATGGCTATCCAAATGCCAGCAAACGCTGCTGGAAACACCTACGGGAGACTATGGTGTTAGGAATTACAGTGCTTTCCCTCCATGCTCAAAATTACCTACTCATACAGAAACACGGTGGTTTAATTACAGAAAAGAGAATTTTTCTACTGTCATTCCTCGGCATTTAAGGATCAAATTAGTGAATTGTTGGAGTATATTACCAGAATGTTTGATTTTTGAAATTGCTGTTTGAGTTGCTGACTTGAATTTCATTTTAAAAATATCAAATTAATTTGGACTTAGAATTAGGGCAGAATTTCCAATACTTTCTGAAATGGCCCTCGACATATCTGAACCGTTTTATACTATGAATTCATATCAGAGTGTTTCCCAGCATTGGTGCTCAGGAAGCTGAAGTATCAATCAACCCTGGAGGAAACTGAAGATAGTTTACATCCTGTACATCAAATATTCAACATTGATTTAATTTAATTCTTGCTGGGTGAGATGTACTCTGTACTTCAGCACTCAGGAGGCATAGCATTTGTTATAAGTTTGAGGCCAGCCTGGTGTACAGAGCAAGACCCTGTCTCAAAAAAAAAAAAAAAAAAAAAAAAAAAAAAAAATCAAGCAAGCAAGAAAGGGGCTGGAGAGGTGGCTCAGTGGTTTTGAACATTTGCTGCTCTTGCAGAGGATCCAATTGTGATTCCTAGCACCTACATGGTACTCACAACCATTTGTAACTCTTCTGGCTCCTGCAGGCAGCAGACACAGGCCTGGCACACATACACATATGCAGACAAGGCACTCACACACACATTCTGGTGTACAGATTTGTGTATGCCAAAAAAGTGTTTTAAGCATCTTTACTTGCTTAGTGACTGTGCTAACCCGAAAAAGGTTTTCTCTGTGTAACCCTGGCTGTCCAGCAATTCACTCTATAGACCAGGCTGGCTCCAAATTCAGATTTTCCCCTGCCTCTGCCTCCTGAGTGCTGGGATTAAGGGTGTGCACCACCACTGCCCGGCTTAGAATCAATGTCTTGATGATTATCACTAATATCCACATACCCAGAGTCACATTCCGGTGAAAAGGGGATTTGGGTAGAAAACAATGAAGCCCTGCTCTAAAGCAAGGAAACAATGTCCCTCTTTTCCTGAGCCACAGTCTGGAACAGGGAGTGGGACTTGAGGAAAACAAAGAGGTAAGGGCCAGCTTCCCACAAAAAAAAAAAAAAAAAAAAAAAGAAAGGGGGCCATCCAGTCACCAGTCAGAATCAACTGAGGGAAATGGAAGTGCAACTGTTGGACTGTAAAATCCAAAACCAGGGGACGCGCTCCCCCAGAAACTCACACAGACAGGATTTGCTGTAACAACATGAAGTTTAATGATACCGGTGTACCAGGGCTCCCTTGCATTGTAGGCAAGAGAACCCCAAGTTGAGGTTAAGAGCAGTTTGTATACAGTTTAAGAGGTGTACTACAGAAACAGTGACTAGGCACAATATGATTGGCAGAACAGTGTGACTTTTAAACTGATTGGTCTTTGGGGAATGAGGTTGCAAGGACCTCCCTTGTCTGCAAGTGTCAAGGGTTAGCCCATCTTGTGAAATGTGTCTACACATTCTCTGGGCAATCCCCACACGCAGGTGGGCTCTCTTTCCTGTGGTCTGAGGTCCCTTCTTCCTCTGAATGTTAATCCAGTGGGTGTCCTTGGACTAAGGAATGTGCTCCTCCCAGGATGTGTCCTGGGGCAGTTAATTTTTAAATTTAACCAAATACTTAACACATCTAGCCAAGCTGACTGCAACCCACCTCCACAGAGCTGCCCACACCCCTCCTCAGAATAGATATAAGCAATCTCTGGGGATAGAGCAATTCTGGTTTATGCAGGGCTTAGTATGGATCCTAAGCCTTTTTTTTTTTTTTTTTTTTTTACAGCTGCAGATAGTGATCAGAGGAAGGGACCTGCCCAGGCTAGCTCTGAACTTACTATTAGCCGAGAATGACCTTGAACTCCTGATCCCCCCAAGCACTGGGATTATAAACACATACATCATGCCCAGTGGCTGGTTTCTTGATTATCATACTGTTTTGTTCTGCAGAAAGGGAGGAAGGATGCTTGCTCACAATGATCAAGACACATGTAAAGTGCAGGCTCCCATGGCAACCAAATGAACAGCTACCCTTTTGAGTGCCTTGGACTTCCATCTGTAGAAACAGCCAGCCACTTTGCCTTTAGCTGGAAGACTGAAGGAACACATGCATGGGGAGACTCTTGGCTGCTGGCTTGAAGGGGATGGATAAGAACCAGCTGTTCCTGTCCAGCAAGCCCTGGGTGACTCATTCCCTCACCAGCTGTTGCCTAAGCTCCTTTGTGCTTTGCAGCAATGTGCCAGGGACCTCTCGGGCAACTCATAGAAACCTACAGGTTTTCCTGTGGGAAAAGTGCAGACAGATCAGAACAGACAAAACTGGCTGGGAGGAACAGAGCCAGCCGGCCGATGGGGAGCTGGGGAGCTGGGGAGCTGGATGGTCAGATGATGCTGGCCCTGGCCTGGCCCAAAAGCCTCTTTGCACCCCAGGGAGTGCACAGATTAGGCCCTGCCAGGAAAGGAGGCTGAAGCAAGGTCCACTGCCCTTTTAACACACAGCAGGTTTATACTCAATTGCCTTCAGGTACCACTCGAACCCACTGACAGGCCCCATGCGCTCGTGAACAAACACTACCTTTAACAACCTATGTTGCCAACCAAGTCATTATTTTCTAGAATCTACTTCACAGCCCTTCTATGCCTGGCCAAATCTGAGTCCTCTACAAAACTTTCAAGAAAAGGTATAGGACCCAGGCTCAAGGCCAACCCTAAATAGAACCAGCCAGGCTCAAAACACTGGCAACCAGAGAAGGCTATGGGCTACACAGAAAGGCGTGGGTCTGTCTCGAAGCCTATAAAGCTATCTGTATGTCCCAAGGAGCTACGACGCCTGGGCAAGAGTAGCAAGTGCTCTGCAAATGAGGAACTTGGAGCCCCAGAGGTCCTGTCTTTTCTGGGCTTCAGCCTCCATAAAGGGCCAAGCTTAGCATCGGATCCAGAGGGAAGCTATGCCACGGACAATTTCTTCTGCTCCTGAAAGCAGCTGAAAATGCTTAGTTGGTAAATCAAGGAACTGACAGAGGCCTTGATTTCTCTTTTTAAAAATTAAATATGGGCTGGAGAGATGGCTCAGTGGTTAAGAGCACTGGCTGTTCTTCCAGAGGTCCTGAGTTCAATTCCCAGCAACAATGTGGTGGCTCACAACCATCTACAATGAGATCCGGTGCCCTCTTCTGGCGTGCAGGCGTATTTGCAGGGAGACTTTTATATACACAATAAATAAACCAATCTTTAAAAAAAAAATTATGTGTGCTGGGCTGGGGATGGTGGTTCACACCTTTAATCCTAGTACTGGAGAGGTAGAGGCAGGAGGATCTCTGTGAATTTGAGGCCTGCCTGGTCCACAGAACGAGTTTCAGGACAGCCAGGACTACTTAATGAGACCCTATCTCAAAAATCAAAACAGAAGTTGTATGTACTATGTTTGTGTGTATGTGTAGAGGTCAGAGGACAACGTGAAAGCTGGTTCTCTTCTATCATGTAGATCCTGGGGATGAACTCAATTGTCATGCTTGGTAGCAGGTACCTTTATCTAATGAGCCACCTTGCTGTCCCAAGGCCATTCTCAGAGCTGGCTGGGCTTGAGGAAAGCTGAAGGTCCAGAGGGAATGCAGTCATGGCACTCACCAGCCAAAGCTGGCAGAAAAGCAGGACTGGTCCCAGGGGAGGCACGTTCAAAGCTTCCTCCCTACTCCTTCTCCATGTCAGGGGAGAGGCACAGATACAAAGAAAATAGCAAGTAAAGACTCGGAGACAGCAGCATCTACACCCCAAATCTGTGGTGAGCCTAAAGACCCAAGAGGAAGCTACACACTACTGTGCTCTGCAAAGGGTGGGCTCTCGGACTGAGCTACTCCACATGCCTTTCCATTGCTCCCCCTTGGGGACCAGTACTCTTGGAACTTGCCCAGGTTTCTCTTTGGAAAAGTGTGTGGACTGCCCCCTGTACCTTAGACAAGCCTCACTGCTGGCCAGACTCCATAGGCTACTCCGCAGCCTTGACACCTGACAGTCCCCACTTAACTTTTGGGGACCTAAGATCATCACTAAAGGACCATCTGATGTTACACCTGCTTAAAACCTCCTCTTCCTCCCTCCCTCTCCTTGTGGGCACACAGCTTCTTGTCCATGCCTTCATGCAGGCCATTCCCAACAACTCTTGCTGTCTGACTTAGACCACTGTTAACTGACCCTACCAGACAAGCAGCTCAGTCTGGAGTCAGGGTGGAGCACAGTCTGTGATGGTGGAAGTGTCTTGAATGAGGGACGGGAGAGATCTCAGCTGAGGCCCCACCAGGCAGTGACAGTACCCGGCAGTCTGTTCATCCTCCCTCCACACACTCCTTATACTTTGGACTGTTGACTTTTTGTATATGACTTTTAAAAGATTAATTATGAGCATGTAAGCACGGATGTTTGCAGAGTCCAGACAAGCTCCCTGGGCCATGTGTCAGCCCCTGTGCATGATGACTATTTTAAAGTGTCAGATAAAATAAGTTCCACAGCCGGGCGGTGGTGGCGCACGCCTTTAATCCCAGCACTTGGGAGGCAGAGGCAGGAGGATTTCTGAGTTCGAGGGCAGCCTGGTCTACAGAGTAACCCTGTCTTGAAAAACAAAACAAAATAAAACAAAACAAACAAACAAAAAAACCATGTTCCACAAAGCCACAAACCATGTCTAATTGGTTCCCATCCCCAGCATCTTATATGATGTTCAATATCTCATTTACTATGTGGGCAACATCAGTAAACCACTTAACCTTTCTTGGACTCAGTTTCTTCATATGTAATTTGGAACTAAGGGCATATACTTTTGTGTAAAGGGGATGTTTTGTTTGTGAGACATGGTCTTCCACTGTGGCCTACGCTAGCCTCTAATTTGTGGCAATCCCCTTTATCTGGGATAGCAGGTGCATACAACCATGCCCAGTTAGAAGGAGTCTCTGGCAACTACTTATGGAATGAATGACCAGGAAAGAGAAACATTTGGGAACACATTCTCTGTAAGTAGCAAACCAGGGGCTAGAATTAGTCTCTTGGTTGATTTCTATGTAATCTGAGCATGGTGATCGCCATTAGCTAATCACTGGGGTGGTGGTGGGGGGTACACTAAAGACTGATGTCTGATCTCAAAAGTATTTAGTGGGTTAACTAGGAAAAAAACGGATACTTGGGTAACCACACCCTCTTTCCCAGGAAAAACTGCACACAGTGTGAGGCATTCCTCTATGGCCCCAGCCTACTTGGCCTCTGCCAGGACCGGGCTGCTCATTAGTGTGCAGCTCACTCCTCAGGGTGTCACACTGGGCAAGTCTGGCCAGCTGGCCACTTCTTCCTTTCAATTGCTCTCCAGAAGGGATGTATCCATTTTCCTCCAATGATCAATATAATCATTCAACAAAACGAGTCATTCCTGCCTTGGGACCCAATTATTTTCTTGTGGAACCAATGACTGCAAAAATATATTGTTTGCTGGTTAACTATTAAGCGCTATTTTTACACTCTTTCCCTACTTCTAATCGGTCATTATAAGTGAGGGCTTGCTGTTTAAACCAGAGCCCAAGTTCTCCTCTCTGCTAGGTCTATTAAGTCACCACTTTCCCTGGACTGCGCACTACCTGAAGGGAGTGGTCAAAGGGGGTCAGGAAGCAGTTCCCTTTCCTTCCACCTATGGCCAACAGCATTCAGTGAAGGGAGAAGATGGTCTCATCATAAACCAGCACCCCAAGCAGCATCTGTGAACAGGCACGGACTGGATTCCTATGCAGACATTAATGCAGAAAAGGGGTCATGGGGAAGGCCCACACCAAGAGGCTTTGTAATCAGAAAGGCCTTGGGCAATTTCCTTCCTCGTTCAGAACTTCTCTTTAATTGAGTAAAAAGTAGAATTAGTAATAACTTCTCACAGAAGTCTTGTCAGAATTATATTAGAGGACAGAGGTCATGGTCACTTCATCTTCTCAATTCAGAATGTGATGTCACCCACAGTCACTGAAGCCTCCCATCTTTCTTGGGTAACACAGTAAAAGTCTGTCTCAAAAAGGAAGGAAGGAAAAAAGGAAGGAAGGAAGGAAGGAAGGAAGGAAGGAAGGAAGGAAGGAAATATAGGTTAAAGAGGGGGAGGAAAAGGGGAGGGGGATCTCGGAGTGTCACAGCTTGAGTGTGGAGATGCTGTAACAACTTCTGGGAGTGGATTTCTCCTGCCACTGGACTTCTGGGATCAAACCTGCTGGTTCAGATCAACCCTCAGCTTAAAACTCTCCAGGAACTTGGGCAGTGGATTAAAGGGTGTGTGCCTTTAAGCCCAGCCCTCAGGAGGTAGAGGAGGGTGGATCTTTGAGTTGGAGGCCAACCTGGTCTACAGATTGAATTTCAGCAAAGCCAGGGCTACACAGAGGACCACGTCCTGAAAAGCAAAACAAAACAAACTGTCCAGGAATTCCTCCAGTGTAAGTCAGGATCCTCCAGCCCCTCACAGGCCTCATGGGCACAAGATGCCCCCACAATGTATTTCCCATCATTCTTCTCCCAAGTAGCTCTCCCTGCTAGTCACAGAGCTGCTTGGCCAGCAGAGAAAGCATTCCTCCAGGTGAGAAGTTTCAGCAGGTCGATGGGCTTGCCTATCAAGCCAGAGTCTGATAATCCAGGAACCCTTGGGTAGGAGAACCAACTCCTCAGACTGACCTAAGTACACTGTAGAGCAGACGTCCTCAGTCTCAGACATATACATGCTTATCAGTAATATTAGATTAAAAAGCAAGCAAGCACTCTCTACTCAACTCTTCTCCCTGCCTCACTGCTGTCAAGTGTATAAAACAGCATCCTGTGAGCTCCAGGCCAGCCTGGTCTACAGAATGAGCTCCAGGCCAGCCTGGTCTACAGAATGAGTTCCAGGACAGCCAAGGCTACATGAAGAAACTCTATTTCAAAAAACTAAACCAAAAAACCCAGCACCCTGTGTGCTTCTCTTCTCAGCACTTACTCATTTATCTCCACTCACACACTACACCATACCTGCCTCACTAGAACCCAGCCACGTAAACCGTAGGTAGCAACCCATATGCAGTTGTGTAACTGAATATGGGGGTTACAAAACTTGGGCAGCAGTCAAAGTATTATAAATGTGCATGGCCAACATAAATAAAAATGAATTCAAGGCATTTCTTTTAGTGTTCATCCATAATGTAGGTCAAGACTTCATTACACTCTGGGTCCTCAATATCCCACCCCCACCCCCACCCACTCCTTGCTTATGCAAAGTACCAAGCAGTACCTGCACGCCTGGGCTAGAGCACGCTGAGCTGTAAGGTTCCTACTGGACAAACAGAATGAGGGGCTTATAGAAACATTTAGCTCAGTTGGTAGACTGCTTGCCTGGCATGCCCAGAGGGCTGGATGGTATCCGAGCACTGCATAAATCAGGGTGGTGGCTCACACTTGGAATCTCAGATTTATAGAGCCATAGGCTGAGAGGTCCGAAGTTCAAAGCTGGTCCAGTGAAAGGGGCTTGGTGTGTATAGACACTTGCTGCCAAGCCCGATGACCTCGGTTCTATACCCAGGACCTACAAGGTGGAGGGAGGCACCGCCTCTGCAAGTTGTCCTCTGACCTGCACACAATATATACAATGTAATTTAAAACAACAAAATACCTAGGTGGGTGGAGGCACATGCCTCTAATCCCAGCACTCCGGAGGCAGAGACAGGCAGATCTGAGTTCTAGGTCAGCCTGGACCAAAGAGTTCATGGACAGCTAAGACTATAGAGAAACCCCGTTTTTTTTTTTTTTTTAAAGAAAACAAAAAAATCCTTAAAAATGTTGAGTTGATTTTGAGTTTCAATGGGGGGGGAAAAAGACCTTTAATTGATTCCTGGCAGGGACTAGGACACAATTCTGGAAAAAGCCATTAGACTTTTTCTGCCACTTTTTACTCTTATTTATAAAAAGCAACGCTGTAGCCAGCTCACTCCTACACAGTGAGTTCCACGCCAGCCAAGGCTACATGAGACCCTGTTTCAGAAACTCAAAGTGGTGGAGGCAGACCCAGTGGTTGGAGACTGCTGTGTTAGAGACCCTGCCTGATTTCTAGCACACACCTCCATTCACAACCTCCTGGAGCTCCAGTTCCCGGAATGCAGCGCCCTGTTCTGGCCTCCTTGGGTACTGCATGCAAGGTACATATACAGACACACAGGCAATACATCCATACACATAAAATAAACAAACCTTTAAAAACAATTTTAGGTAGGCATGATGGTGCACCTCTTTAATCCCAGAACCTGGTGGCCAGAGGCAAGCAATCTCTACATTTGAGGCCAGCCTGGTCTGCTTGGTGAGTTCTAGGACAGTGAAGGTTACATAGAGAGACCCTGACTCAAAATTAATGGATGATAAATTCTGAAAAACATTAAAAATGATTCACATCCTGCAAAACTTCAAGTATCATCCAAGATTTATTTTTAAATTTTTTTATTAGATTGATATATTTTGTGTGTATTTGCACGATAGATGTGTGGCTTGGTGTTCAGAGGTCAGAAAGCATTAGATTCTGATACTTGTGAACCACCCTGAGGGGGCTCAGAATCAAAATCGGATCCTCTGGAAGAGCAAGTGTTCTTAACTGCTGAGCCATCTCTCTGCCCTAAGATTTAATGTTAAAAAAGTTTAAAAATTACCTATTGGTGGGTAGGGACGAAGAGAGCAGACTCAGGTTGTTAGACTTGGCGACAAGCACCTCTATCATTACGATTTAATTTTTTGTCTAAAAGTAAAGAACCACATGTATCTTATACATCTTGCATTCATCTTCAAAAAAATAGTAAAGGTATGTATATACCCAGTAACTGCTTCAAAATATTTGGTTTCTATGAACGTTTTGCCTACTCATGTATGTATAACACGTATGCCTGGTTCTCTCGGAGGCCTGAAAAGAGCCTCGGATCTCCTGAAACTGGAGTTAGAGCTAAAGTACCTCCCTCATGTGTGTGCTGAGAACCAAAGCCTTCTCCTCTCCAAAAATACCAATCGATCAACTGCAGAGCCACCTCTCCAGCTCGGCTTTTGTTGTTTTAAAATTAAGAGACTCTGGTGGGAACCTAGGACCCTTTCAGGACAAAGCCGTGGTGGTGGGTCTGCCTGATTTCTATTTATGGATCTTCTCTCTGACCTTTCACCTACTCCCCTCAGACCTATCCTAGGGCTGATGTCACACAAAAATCAATCTTTCCCCACTGTTGCCCGAGAGACTTTCACATTTTATTGTTGTGTGTGTTCACATGCCACAGACACACGTGGTCAGAGGGCCACCACGGGAGGGGGTGTTTCCTCCTCCCACCATGTGGATACCAGAGACTCAGGCTGTCAGCCTTGGCAGTGGACACCTTACACACTGAGCCATTGCTCCAATCCTTATGTTCTATTTATTTCCTTTTGTGTGTGTATGCCTGTTTGTATGTGTATGCATGCACATATATACATACATATATACATATGTAAATATAATATGGCATATGCGTGCAAGTCGCCAAAGAGAGCATGTGTCAAATCTTCCGGAGCTGAATTACAGGTGGCTGAACTGTCCAGTGTGGGGATCAAATTTGGGTCCTCTGGAAGAGCAGCAAGCACTCTGAGCTAGCCATCCCTCCCACCCACCCCCTTTGTTTTTACTTGAAATATTGCGAACAAATCTGTACGCCAAGGAGACAGGCACACAGTGCTTGCTCACTTTTACAGAAGGATTTCTCTTGGCTAACAGGCAGAACATGAGCATCACTTTCCAAGTTGACTGATATCTTGATTTTAGAATCAACAATGCTAAGCCAGGTGTGACAGCACACAGCTGAAATCCCAGAACACAGGAAGAAATAAGTATGGAGTCAGCCAAGGGTTATATAATGCAACCGGCTCAAGGGCAAAACAAAGTCAAAGAAACTATCAACACTGAAATTATCAATTGCTTTTTCCCATCAACAGGCAGCACACGTGTGGTTAAGATCCTTTTATTTAGTTAGTTTTGATTTTTTTTTTGGGGGGGGGTTCCAGATAGGGTTTCTCTGTGTAGTCCTGGCTCTCCTGTAACTCACTCTGTAGATCAGGCTAGCCTCAAACTCAGAAATCCACCTGCCTCTGCCTCCCAAGTGCTGGGATTAAGGTGTGCACCACCACTGCCCGGCAGATTTTTTTTTTCCCCCAAGACAAGGTCTCTCTATGTAGCCCTGATTGTCCTGGAACTTATTATGAAGACCAGGCTGGCCCTGAACTCACAGAGATCCACTTGCCTCTGCTCCATGAGTGGTGGAATCAAAGCTGTGCCCCACCACATCTGGCCAGTTTTCTTTTCCTTCTTTTCCTCCTCCTCCTCTTTTTTTTTTTTTTTTTTTTTTTTTTTTTTTTTTTATTTTAGAGTTTGTTGGAAATTGAACTTAAAAGTCTGTAACTCATATTCCAGGGGATCCGACTGTCTTCTGACTTCTTTTGGCATCAGGCCCACACTTAGTACACAGATGAATATGGAAGCGAAACAGTCATACACATGAAATTGCTAAATCTAAAAAGAGACAAGAAGTCGGTTTGTTTTCTGTGGAGGGTACACAGGTACAGAACTGAGTAGAGGCTGCAGGACGTCAGGTACTTGGCTGCATCATTCTGTTTTACTCCTGTTTAGGGTCTTTCTCTAAACCCCAAGCTAGGCAGCACGCCCCAATGATCCCCGCTACAATCCTGTGCTTCCAGCTCCAGCACTGGGCACACTGCCAGCTGGGATCCAAACTCAGGACCTCACACTTGCTTAGTTAAGTGTTTTTACCCACCGAGCCATCTGCCCAGCCCTGAAAATTGAACTCAGATGGCAAGGATAACAGCCTATGAGCCATAAGTATAGCTTATAAACCCAATACAGTTTTTAGGATTAAAAATAAAAAAGGCCAGGCATGGTAGTGCATGCCTTTAATCCCACAACTTGGGATGTAGAGGCAGGAGGATCTCTATGAGTTTGAGGCCAGCCTGGTCTCTAATGCTATTTCTAGGACAGCCAAGGCACAGAGAAATCTTGTCTCAAAAAATAAAAAGAAAATAATGTTCTGAAACTTGTCCAATGACTTCAGATGACCAATAACTCATAAAATTAAATATTCAGGAAGACAGCCAGGCAGTGGTGGCGCACGCCTTTAATCCCAGCACTTGGGAGGCAGAGGCAGTCGGATTTCTGAGTTTGAGGCCAGCTTGGTCTACAGAGTGAGTTCCAGGACAGCCAGGACTACACAGAGAAACCCTGTCTCGAAAAACCAAAAAAAAAAAAAAAAAAAAAAAAAAAAAAAAAAAATTCAGGAAGACTATTTAATTTAAAGTCATCTGTAGCTATAAAGATTTTTAAATAAACATTTTATTGTTTACTGTCACTCTCTTCTACAAGTTGACTTTAAAAAAAAAAAAAGATTTATTTTATGTATATGAGTGCAGCAGTCTTCAGACACACCAGACGAGGGCATTGTCAGCTACACCAGAATCATATCTAATTAGAGATGGTTGTGAGCCACCATGTGGTTGCTGGGAATTGAACTCAGGACCTATGGAAGAGCAGTTAGTGCTCTTAACCAGTGAGCCATCTCCAGACCCCACACGTTAACTTTTAAAGTAAAACTTTCCATTTTACCTTGTAACACTAGATGTCACAATTTCTTTCCAGAGGAGACATGTTTAAATCCTTGAGTTCTTTGACAATATCCTACAAGTAAGTTTAAAATCATAATGAAACAGCAACAAAATTAGATATCTGCTCAGGCAAAACCACAGCTTCATCTTTCGGCTTAAACTTCACCCAAGAGTTACCTTAAGTCTACAACAGTAACAAGCTTTCTAACCAGTGGGGGCTTTGCAGAGGTTTGTAAACAAATGACATTAAAGGCATAGCTTGAATGCCCTTGCTAGGACATGGAGATACTTTTTAGCTACAGTGCCTACGAGTGATTCACTTGCTCACTGCCTCCAGCCTCAACTTTTGCTAGAAACTCTACACTTTGCCCATGAGTTAACTGCTCCTAACCATCTGTACAGACACAAGAGCAACCACTTTTCACTTTAAACCTTCATTTGTGCAAAATACATCAACTTTTAAGATAACAGTTTCCCCTTATGTGACCTTCTAAGTAGGACAAAGCAGTGATGGCTTGCAACTGTTTCCTTTATAACCGTATCTTACATAAAGGAACCCCAGGTCTTAACTGAACCACAGGTCTTGGGCTGCCCTGAAGCCTGGGAATGTGCTGCTCCTGTTGGTCAGTAGTCATTTCCAACGTGCTTTTGATCAAAACATTTACAAATTCCATCCCGTACTTCCCCCTTCAGCTATTTCTGCCATTTTAATACAAACAGGTAGCCAGCCGGGCATGGTGCCTCTTGGGTAATCCCAGCGCTAGGGAGGATGAGGTAAGAGAATCCTCACACAGGCCTGGGCTGTATGAGCTCCTCTCCCAACCAGTCAAGATGTAACAGCAGAGAGGTAACAGGGCACCTACTGTATTCAGCTCTTAGGTTTTTTCCAATTAAATAAGAAATTTAATAGTTTAATACGCAAAGACTCTACTAACAGTGACAAATCCTACACCTACACACACACACACACACACACACACACACACACACACCAACACACACCCCAGTTTGTCTATGTAGCCCTAGCTGCCTTGGAACTTGCTCTGTAGACAAGGCTAGCCTCCAATTCACAAAGATCCTACCTCTGCAGTGATGTATGTCAAGCCTGGCCTAACAATGAACAGATCTTACTCCAAAATTTTATTTTCCTTCAAAATATATTTAATTAAAAGTTTTTGGTTTTTTTTTTTTTAAATTGCTCAATGGCCAAGAGATGATCCAGTGGTTAAGAGCACTGGCTGTGCTGTCAGAGGACCTGGGTTTAAATTTCAGCATCCACATGGTGGTTCACAATCATCCATAACTCCAGTTCCAAGGGATCTGACCCTCCCCTCTTCTCCAACCCTCTTCTGACGCCCAGGGTACCAAGTACTAGAGTGCACAAACACGAAGGGAAAACATTAAAAAAACAAACAAACCAACCCCACACACACTCTTGAACTGGGAATATGTGGCTCAGAGACTGAGTATGCTTGTTCAGGGTTAGGTTCTGGGTTCAATCCATAGTACTTCAAAAACAAAGCAAATTCCTTGTTTGGTTTTTAGGCAGGGTCTCATGTAGCCACTCTGTCCACCAACTGACTACCTATCCGAGAGTCCTCCTGAACTGTTCCTTTGACCTCTCTCTCCCAAGCGCTGGGACTACAGACTAGGAGCACAACCCTTGGCTTACTTTAGAAAGCTGATATTCACACGTACATATATAGAGGTAATGGTTGAGATTATTATGTTAAAGGGCTTTCCTCTTGGCCTACACTAACACGGTAAGTGTCATGAATGTGACTGAACCCATCAGCGCTTTAGGGATGGAAGACGAAGGACCAGGACTTCATCCTCGGCTACTACACTGCTAGTTGCTAGAAGCCAGGATGACCCTAACTCAAAATGAATAAATAGGATCAGGAGGTGGAAGCCGAAGGCTCAGACTAGTCCTGGCTACAACATGAGTTCAAAGCCAGCCTAGGCAGCATGAAATCCTGTTACAAAACAAATCACCAAAATAAATTAAAAAAAAAAAAAAAAAAATCCTCTCTTCCTTCTTGAGACAGGTCTCCTATGTAGTCCTGGCTGGCCTGTAAGAAATCCACCTGCCTCTGCCTCCCAAGTGCTGGGATTAAAGGTGTGTCATCTTGCCTGGCAAGATAAAACTGTTCAAAGATATATGTATTTAATAGATGCTGAGGAATGATGAAATAACAAAAGCCTGTCTGCTGTAAGTAAATCACTGTTTCTGTGGACACAGCAGGCTCTGTGGTGTACAAGCCAAGTGCACACTCTGTGCTGGGAACCAAGGCTGCGGCTAGGTCAAGGACGGAATTCTAACAAACGCAGCCAGAAACACCTTGGAGTTACTACTTGGTGCTGGATTCCGAATTCATTTTTGGTTGTTGCCCGATCATAAACGTTTCACGGTTGCCATATTGTTAGCAGCTTTCCCGTTCAGTTAACCTGACTCCATATGGGGTCGGCTCCCAGTTTACCAAGCTGTGGGTTAAAACATACACAAACCCAAACAGAACCCAAAATGTAAAACATTCAAACGCATCACCTTTAAAACTGAAACACAATGGGATTTAGGGTGATAACAATAATGGTGAAAACTGTGTAAGTTAATACCTGAGATGCTATAGGCCTATGCTTCCTTCCTCTGGGGCCAGAGGTCTTGCATTATGTAGCCACGCTGGCCTGGATCCTTCTGTGGGAGCCTTTACTAGTGGATGAGTGGGAGACTCATGCCACCCACAGACCTAAACTAAACTAAAAGACTTCATTCGACCAACTAGTCTAGCTTCCCTGGGGAAGGAAGCCATGAATAACTACGTCTGAAAATCAGATGGTAAATACTAAACAGCATCTACTACCACCTTGAGTTAGGCTGCATCCCCATTTTTCAGATGAGCAAACTAAGTGTGGCAAAGGTGAGGACGGTCACACGATTGCACAAGGCAGAGGTTGGATTCAAAAATCAAAACTGAGTCCGACCACAGAGCTCTAAAGCACAGAGGCTTTGGCCGGAATCTCAGATTTTCCATCCCTTTCCAGGTGTAAACGTTTTCGTTCCTCCGTTCCCAGGGCTATACTTTGATGGGGATAGATATATTTGGGGGGAAAATAACACTTGGTTTCGCAGGTTTGTTATCAGGATGATGATTAAACGCGATCGTTAATCCCAGGGGTGAGCTACAAATATGTGCTTTAAAAAAAAAAAAAAAAAAAAAAAAGGCGCGCACAATGCGCCAACTCGGCCGCTGCATCCCGCGCTCCGGCGGTGGTCTCCCGCGCAGACCCCGGCCACCCGAGGAAACAAAGCAGTTGCTCGCGGCTGCCACCCCGCCCGACCCGCCCCCTCCCGGGGCTGGCGGCTTCCCTTCACCCGCGCCGCTACCTACCGGGCTCCGACTCGGCCTCAGCCTCGGTCGCTAGCCCAATCTCCGCGGCGCTTACTGGCTGGCTCGCTGCACACAGGCGGGACCCGTGAGCGTGCACGCGGACCGGACGTCCAGCCAGCGGAAGGGGCGGAACCGGAAGGCGGGGCAGAGCGCTGGCCGCGGGCAAGAGATGAAGTGGGCGTGGCTGGGCCGAGCTTTGGACAGCTAGAGGTGGTCCTGGCTGTCTTAAAACTTATTAGGACCTTTCTTGAAGGCCTTCAGTGGAAGTGTACTTCCTGCCACAATTTCTACTACTAGTTTTTCCCCTAGAGCAGCGAGCGTGAACTTTACATCCCAGTAACAAAACGATCAGAGAAAGTGTTAAGCATGACTCTGCATTGGTAACTTCAGTAGCCACAGCAACAGAACTTTTTATCTACCAGGCCTTTTGTTTTTTGAGACAGGGTTTCTCTGTAGCCTTGACTGCTGGCTCTTCTGGAACTCGCTTTGTAGGCCAGGCTGACCTCGAACTCTCAGAGATTCACCAGCCTCTCCCTCCTGAATGCTGAGATTAAAGGCCTGTGGCACCACTGCCCCACTAGCCACGGGATCTTAAGAGCACTCTACTCTGTAAGGTTATTATAGCACTCCTTACAATGGATATCCTTACGGTGGATATTCTCGTTAATCTCATTTTGCACAAGTAACCAATGGTTGGAAGTTAATTCATTTGTCTGCTCCAAGTTATTTGACTGAGGCCTATATTCCGCCATACCTCTCACCTAAACTCTACAAGAGGGGGAGAATAACCACTACTGTGCAGTGTTGTGTGTTGAAAGAACTTGAAACACTTAAAAACGCCCGATGAAGTAGCACGGTAGCATTTAGTCCTTCATGGACACCTCTCTTGCCTCCTTTCCCTCCTTCTGAATTGTATCCTGCCCCTCTAATTAAAGGTACGGATCACGTTCCTTTGCCACTAAGAAGGACATTCTCAGTGCCCTTCATATCGGGGCGCCAACATACTGAAGAATGAAGTGACTTGACTTTTTTTTTTTTTTAATCGGATTACTTTGTCATAAAAAGAAACAGCTCTCATCTCAAATGAAAGTTTTATTCTGAACATATATGAGAGACCGTAGCCCAGGAACACAGATTTTGGTTATCCCAGATTCTGTGTTACAACGTGGAAAGTGTTTCATGAAACTTTTAATAGTTTTACAGGACAAAGAAAGTCACAAAAGTCAAGGCAAGTTTAAAATACATCAGTGAATACATTGGTGGTTACAGCAAAGTAGAGGGAAGCTTTTATTTAGACCTAAGATGCTGCCTCATGACATTCTTAGCTTTTGGGTAAGTGGAAGAGAGTGAGCTGCTAAGTTAATAGATTCCAAAGGGTTTATTTTAAATCAAGTTTTTAGTTCAGACATCGTGGTGGGTAAGGCACGGCTATGTCAGAAGGTTAGAACTAGCCCAAAATAAGGTAATTAGCCTGTGGGCCTAAACGACTTTAGTCTCTGCTCACTACTGCAGTCCTGACCTGTCAACCTCTACAGACACAGCTTTCCAAGCAATCATGTCCACAGCTCACCTGTTAAACAAGCATCATGTTTTGTGCACACAGGGAGTACATATTATTTATTAACTATTATAAGGTCCCTGGTGACTAGGGAGGCTCATTCCTAGGATCTGATGTAGACAGGGCCTGAGTAGTAGGCAGGACAAAAGTGTTCAGGAGAGCTGGTAAAGCTATTAAAAAACAAACTCTTGGATCTTATCAAAACTACTAGCCAGCATGATCTGGACCTGTCTTTTTCTTTTCTTTTTCTTTTTTCTTTTTTTTTTTTTTTGAACTCTGAAATATATTTACATGTGATATTTTAATAATAATAATCAGAACACAGTCTCGCTGTGCTGTATGAGGTGGGAGGAGCAGATCAAGAAAGGCATGCTGACCCAGCAGGTTCCTCCGAATGTGTCATCACACTCCTTATCGGATGAGGTGTTCTGTGTGTCAAGGTCGTTTGACCTTGACGGAACACTTTCGCTGTTGTCGGGTGCACCTCAAACAGTTCGTTATTCTTTAACTCTAGCCTTTCATCGGGCCAGCCTGAGTTCACAGCAGTCACCTCCTGTGGGGTGAAAGCTCCAATTCCAGGAGAACCTGAATTACTGCAACTCTTACTTTTGGATAATGGCTCCATCTGGCCTATTATCTTGGTGTTATACCAGATCCCAGCTTGAGGAGGCAAATGGGCAGTTCTACTATAGAGGACATCAGGTAACCGCACGGTATCATTCTCAATTCCTCCCAGCAATCAACCTTCTCCCATGTACTAAATCGTATTTATGACGAGGACAGAAACACGAGGCCAGGCCTGTCTTAAGTTATAAGCCCTATTATTTCCCATAGTTGAGGTGTTTCATGAGATGTCCATGTGTCAGCCCTGGCTTCCGTGCTGAGGAGCACTGGCCGTCCCCACACAGCTTCTTCAGGTCCCATTTGCAGTGATGCTGTCTAATAATCCTTGCTGAGTTCCAGTGCAGGCTCTTCCCGCCTCTGAGTTTGGATATAGGGATATAGTCCTGTATTGTTTTTCTAGTGTTTTAACCCTTTCCTGCAGTACATGGTTTCCTTTACAAGCGTTTCCCACCCATTCCCTCTGTATGTCTCGTTTTGAAAGTGAACCCTCTTCCAAGGTGTTCTGGCTAGTTTTATGCAAACTTGCCACAAGCTACAGTCATCTGAGAGGAGAAGTTTTTTTTTTTTTTTTTCAATTGAAAAAAAAAAAATGTACCTGAGCAGGTGGTGGTGACACACATCTTTTATTTCAGCACTCAGGAGGCACAGACAGGTAGATCTCTGTGAATTGGAGGCCAGCCTGGTCTACAGAGTGAGCTATAGGACAGCCAAGGCTACACAGAGACACTGTCTCAAAAAACTAAAAAGAAAAGAAAAAAAATATGCCTTTGTAAGACCAGGCTGTAGGCAGGCCTGTAGGGCATTTTCTTAGTGATTTAATGTAGGGGAACTCAGGCCTTTGGGGGTGAGACTGTAAGGCCCACTAGAAAAAGAACTCACGATCCGTGGAGAACTGCAGACGCACCCCAAATCACTCACGAGAAACACATCTTGATGCAAACGCAAGAGGTTTACTGGCTAGCCAGGGCTGTCCTCCCTTCCAGCCTGCACAGGGGCCCGAGGGATTCTGAGGGATTCCACAGCCCAGAACAAAAGAAGTTTACAGCTTTTAAGGGTGAATCTACAAACCAGGTGGGGGTGGAGTTAGGGAAGGGGGAAGGCTGAGAGTGGAGTTAGGGAAGGGGGAAGGAGGGGGAACAGGTCACTAGGTCATCGATACATTTGATCTCAAATTCTTAAGATGCATGGTGTGTCACTTTATAATTGGCTATTTCGAAGTAGTTTCACACTATATATCATGAGCTCCAGTTCAAGGGGGTCAGGCTTATCTCAAACTTTTAGCATCCTGGCACCAACTGTCTCAGGGCTGTTAGTTCAAAGCGCGGCCAGGCTAATCTCGGGCCCATAGCATCCTGACACCATGAATCTTAAGGTTTGTTTAGTTAGGGCCATCTGTTCAAATGGTCAGCTAATTTCCTGGGACTGAGGCAACACAGTGTTTGACTTACAGGTTTTTATGTCTTTGCTTTTAAGAGTAGGGTTCAGGGGATCAACTTATGATTTTTCTATCTTTCAAGACCACCTCTGGTCTTATGGTTTCAGGTTCTCAAAGAAATAAGGCCGAGAAATCCATGAGGAACAAGCCAGTAAGCATCACCCCTCCACGGTCCAGGTACCAGCTCCCACCTCTTGGATTCCCACCCAGTTTGAGTTCCTGCCTTGGCTTCCCTCAGCTGATTGTGAATAGGATATGTGAACCAAATAAACCCTTTCCACCCTCGGTTATTCTTGGTCATGGTGCGTCATCACAGCAGAGGTAAAGTCACTAGTACTTAAGGAATACCTTTCTTCATTTGTAGTGAACTCAGCTTGTTCTAGAATCCCTGATCTAGTACCTGCACCAATGCTGGTCTCTTTTGGCTCTAGCATTTGGCCAGTTTTGATTAATCTGCTGTGACTGTTGTTTCCATGGAACACTGATAGCTTTTGAACAATTTGGATAAAATGGACCAACCTCAAATCCCTGGGTACACCATACCAGAGTCAGTAAAGGTGACTGCTAGGCAAGAGGAGCCTCAGGCCTCCTAGAGCCTCCCGGGCCTGACAGTAGTATACAGCATATATATATATATGGTATATAATACTACCATCTGGAATGAGTTCAGGTTACTTGTATGAATTGGAGTTCCTGTGGTTGTTAAGTATGGTTAGTTCCCATCTGTTGGGCTATCTAGCCACACTTACAGGACAGGTGATCATCCTGACAGGCTATCTTGTAACAGGAAATACAGGCAGCTGCAATAGAGTAGCCATTATTATACCCAGGGATTCTCTCACAGGTTGTTACTGGAATATAAGGTTCAGGATCACTTCTCTATGGAAGAAACAGGTGACAAAAATTGCTGCCAGGAAGTAGTTTTACACGGCTGGCTTTAAGGAAACTTTTGTGTCTCAAATGTCTATGGGGAGGGGCAAGAAGAGCTTTTATAGAACAAAGGGGTTCCAGATGGGCTGGAAATGTACATGCTGTGTGCATGGGCTTTTGAGTCACAGCCTTTGCTTCTTCACCTCTCCTTGGAAAGCTGAGTAAATTGACTAGAATCTGTACTTTCTTTAGCCTTCTGGAGACTGAGGCAGAGGGATCAGGAATTCAAAGGCTAGCTTCAACTCCAGAGTGAGTTCAAGCTATCAGGCTAGTTCTGGGCCACATGGGACTCTGTCTCAAAGGAACACACATTAAAGAGGGGAGGAGGAGATGGGTGGTTAGAAGATTAGGGTGCCTGGCCTGGCAACTCAGATCTGTAATGCCAGCTACTTGAGAATCTGAGGCAGGAGGAGCAAAAGGCTAAGGTCTGCCTGGGCTAGACTGAGTTCAGAGCCAACCTGAGTAAGTCAAAGACTCCATTTCAAAATAAACATTTTAAAGGGCTAAGAATGCAGCTTAGTGATAGAACACTTGGCCTGGTGTCCAAAGGTCTATTAGATAGGTAGGTAGGTAGATGATAAATAAGTAAATAAATAGATAAATAAGTTAGGGAAAGAATTAGGGAGTTGGGGAAAAATGACAATTTTTGCCCATCTCAATTCTGGCTCCCAGAACTCTCTCCTTGCCTTCCACGCTAAGGATTCTTATCGACTCCAAATGAAAGACATCTATCCTCCCACCCACCCCAACAGAGTCACTATGCAGTCTAGACTGGCCTTGAACTTACAAAAAGAATTTCTCTCACAATCAAATGGGCCCCGTGCTCCACATACACAGTGTTTGAGCCTTCTGCATTGTCTCTACTATGTAGACTTAGATGTATGTATCTAGCCCAGTACCTTAGAATTCACTCTCAAACATGTTTTTCTTGAAATACTTGGGGTGTATTTTCAACATCAGAAGACAACTTGTACTTCTGTCCTGTGAATTCTGGGGTTCAGCTCAGGTTTTTAGAGTTGGTAGTGAGTCCCTCTCCCTCTGAGCTATCTTGCTGGCCCTTTCCCATGTCTTCCTGAAACGTTTCTTCTTCCTGACAAAGCCCCTCATAGTTTGATGTCTTTTTTCTTTTCTTTTGACTCACAGAATTTAACTTTGCTTATATGTATCAGCATGTGTGTGGGGTATTTCCTGGAATACAGACAATGTAACAGCCACAGAATAACTCTCTGCACCAAGACAGATTGTTGCTATCACTGAAGTTCACTCTCAGTGGAAAGTTTTTCCTTAGGAAACAGCTCTTGGTCCTAACGGGGAGGGGGTGTGTGTGGACTAAATCTCTTATTTTATAAAGCCAGCTCTAGAGTCTCAGTCTCCTCCTTGTAACAGTTAATTTTCGGAGCCTGCTGGTAGTAGCCCACGCCTTTAATTCTGGTGCTCTGGAGGCAGAGGCAGATGGATCTCTACGTTGGAGGTCGGCCTGATCTAGGGTGAGTTCCAAGACAGGGAGAAACCCTTGTTCCCTTTGGACAGTCTCTCCACCCACCACAGTGCTGGGGTTAATGCTGCATGCAGCCACACATGGCTTTTTACATGAATTCTAGGGATTCAAATTCAGGTCCTCACTCATGCTTGCAAAGCAAGCAAGCACTCAACTCCTGTCCACTGAGCCATCTCCTCAGCCTCAACCTTTGTAGTTCTGAGGTGGCGCTTTCAACCCACTTACTTTCCAGTATTCAAGAAGGTGACAATAACCTTCAAGTTGACCCCAACTTAGGCAATGATCTCATTTCATCCCCACAGTGACTTAGTTCCATCTGGACATTCAGCATCTAGTCTAACGTATTATACTGCTTCAAGCTTTGTCTGAAGAACAGCCCTGTGAGTCCATTAGAAACGACTCCATCCACTTCTATTTCCTAAAACTAAATGTACTCTCCATGTTTACTTTAAATAAATATTAATACACAATTAAATTTATACCACACTTTCCAAATACCATTAATATTCATTCTTTATTTAAAAGTGCCCACAGCTGGTTATGGCAGTACGTGTTTGTATTCCCAATATTCAGGAGTTTGGGCAGGAGGTTCATGAGTTGAAGGCTAACCTGGGCTACCCATTGAGTTCCATCCAGACTCTGTCTCGAAAAGAAAAAGAAGGAAGGAAGGAAGGAAAGCAGGCTGCTAAAACTATAACTGTCCCCCACGTCCTCACAAAGTCCAAACTCCTTAGCTAGCCTCACAGCCTTTGTAACTTGGCCAGTTCAGCACTGCAGATATATTTCTAATCAAATGATGCCCTGTGCAAGAGGAAGAACAGACAGGATGACTCTCATGCCCAGTTCTGTGGTCCCATCTAAGGTCCCAACTCCATACAAAGCAGCATGGACACTGGACAGACCACTGAATGAAATCTGATGCGCTCAAACATGATAGCAGGTGATAGGGATCAACAGGGTGGGATGCTAGCAAGAAAGTGTTGTACAGACACCCACGCCCCTCTGCCCCGCATGCATTCCGTGTCCCTGCCAGGCCTTTACTTGTCTGCACTAGGACCTTATCCCTTCTTTGCTGCCTCTTGCTCATGCTTAAATCTAACAACTCTGTTGTTACTTTTGTTTCTTTGTTTTTCAGGACTTAAAACAAACCCAGGATCTCCCACATGTTAGACAAAGGTTCTGCCACTAAATCCCACTCAGCAAATTTTAATGGCCGTTGTGTGCTAGCCTATGGGATACACAGAACTGAGGACAATCCGACCTGTTCTCCCACCTCATACAACAAAAGGTCTTGTGGTGTATAACTACACACACTAAAGCAAATCTGCAGTTTAGCTTAGAAGGGGGTTGGGGAGCTATAGAATCCCAGACGCTACAATGAAGGAAATCTAGAGCTTAAGTAGCTCCTAAAAGCCAACTGTAAAGTCTGTTTTATGGGGATAGAGATGTGGTTCAATTGCAGAGGGTGCTTGCCCAGTACTTACAATGCCCTGGGGGAATCTCTGGAGCCACATAAATTGGACATAGTAGTGCATATTTATAATCTCAGCATTGTGAGGCAGACGAAGGAAGATTAGAAGTTCAGGGTCATCTCGACGCACAGCAAATTCAAGGCTAGCCTAGGATACCTAAGACTCTGTCTAAAGAAAGGAAGGAAGAAGGAAGGAAGGAAACAAAGGGGGGAAGATATCTCAGTGGTTAGAACCATTTGGGTCTTCCCAGGACCCAAGATTGGTTCCCAGCATGCACACGGCAGTTCATGACCATTAGTGATTCCAGTTCCAGGAAGTCAGAGTTCTCCTTCTGATTCCCAGGGTACTAGGCACACAAGTAATTACACAAGTAATGCGCGCGCGCACGCACACACACACACACACACACACACACACACACACACGCACACACACACAAACAGAGAGAGAGATAAAACACTTATACACATAAATCTGCCTTTTTTTTTTCCCCTTGAAAAACTTTTTTCACAATGCCTCCCTAGAAATATGCACCCTCAATTTCATTACCTGTTCCACAGTGCACATGTGGGGGTCAGAGGATAATGTCTAGAAGGTAGTTCTTTCCTTCCATTATAGGTTCTGGATCTAGAATGCAGGTTGTCAAGTTTGCTTGGAAGTCGCTTTTACCCTCTGAACCATCTTGTCCTACCAGCCCCTAACTTACTGTTTTAAAGTTTAGGGAACGGCCGGCAGGAACATTCTTAAAACCACAAGACAAAGCCAGAGGCCCAGTGTTCTTTGGGTCACATGTTAGGACTGTATCTCACAAAGAAACAAGGGCCCCTTCCCAAAAGTGAGCTCTAGGACAGATATGCAGCTATCAGGGGCTGTCTTCAACTTCTTACTTCACACCCAGATAATTAGCCTTGCTCTTTGGAGGGAAGAGACCCTCTACCCTAAGATTACTTGCTAATCAATTATACAGTATGAACATATCTTCTGTAAGACAGAGCCTCATGCAGTCCAAGCCAGCCTGGAACACTTTATGTAGCCAAATGTGATCTTGACTTTCTGACCCTCCTATGTCCTCACTTCTAGAATCCCAGGTAATATCACACCTGGATTATACCGTGCTGGGAATTAAATTTAAGGCTTTGTGGATAGTTGGAAGTATGCTACCAACTAAAACTATAGCCTCACACCTTTGAATATGATTTTTTGGTAACAAAAAATACAATCCTATCTCTCCCCAGCTAAAACTCAATCACTGGTTCCAAGTCTTTAGGATAAAGTCCATATGCTACCTCTCTTCAGCCTAACAATTGCCTACTTTTCAATATTATCATTCTCTCTCTCTCTCTCTCTCTCTCTCTCTCTCTCTCTCTCTTTTCTCTCTCCCTCCCTCATCCCCCCATAATACTTAGGATCGAACCCATGATCTCAGGCATGTTAGACAAATTCCCTACCCTGAGCTTTCTCTAGTTCAGTAGTATTGGTTATTTTTACACAGGGTCTCACTAAGTTGGCAGGCGGCCATTGATCTATTATGGTTCCCCTTCCCCAGCAGATGGGATGACAGGCCTGTACCACTAACGGAGCTTCCAGTCTTGACTTGCAATATTTTCCTCACCCTTCAACCTACAGCTTTATCAGTTCTTTGGTTTTTGTTTTTGTTTTTTTGTTTGTTTGTTTGTTTTCCAAGACAGGGTTTCTCTGTATAGTCCTGGCTGTCCTGGAACTCACTCTGTACCAGGCTGGCCTCGAACTCAGAAATCCGCCTGCCTCTGCCTCCCAAGTGCTGGGATTAAAGGCGTGCGCCACCACCGCCCGGCGCTTTATCAATTCTTATGGTAGTGAAAAAGCACCATCCTGGGATGGGGAGACAATTCAAAAAATATTTGCTCTGCTCCGCATGGTGGCCCACGCCTTTACTCCCGGCAGCTGGAAGAAGAAACATGGAGAGCTCTGAGTTCTGGGCCAGTCTGGTTTATAAAGTGAGTTCCAGAACAGCCAGGACTCTAAAGTTAAGACCCTATCTTAAACAACAGCAAAAATGACGACGATGACACCGACGACACCACCACCACCACCACTACCACCACAACAACAACAACAACAAAAGGGTATCTGCCATGCAATCCTTGGGACCCCAATTAGAATTCCACAGCATCCACACAAAGTCTGGCTATGGCAATGTGTGCCTGCAACGTCAGAACCCTTACATCCCACGATCCCTCTGGCCAGCCCATCTAGCTGACAACAGCTAGCCAACTCCAGGTTCAGGGAGAAAGCATTTCTCAAGGGCCTAAAGTGGAAAGCAACAGAGAATGACATCTCTTCTGGCCTCTCTATGGACATTTGTGGGTGTGTGCATTTGCACACATACATACATGCAGTCTCCCTCAAGACATGTAACACAGAAAGTGAAATAAAGCACTACCCTACCCAGAACATCTACCCTAATAAGTATGCTGGAGGTTTGTTTGTTTTGCTTTTTGAGACAGAATTTCTCTGAATAGCACTGCCTATTGTGTAACTCAATCTGTAGACCAGGTTTGCCTTGAACTCAGAAATCTACCTGCCTCTGTCACCCAAGTGTTAGGATATAATGGCTATTCCTGGTTGTCAACTTGACTATATCTGGAATGAACTACAATCCAGAATTGGAGGGCACACCTGTGATCCAGATCTTGAGGCTGGAAGATACAAGTTTCTGACCTGGATCTTGACATAGAGATATTAAGACACAGTGGCCATGGAAAGCTTAGGCCCTGGCAAGGTAGTACACAACTTTAATCACAGAAGACTGAGGCAAGGAGGTCTCTGAGTTCAAGGTCAGCCTGAGACAAAGCACAGTTTAATTTGGGACACACCTTCTGACGGACACCTACATTAAGGACATTGGAAGAAGGAAGGCTCACTCTTCTTCGGCTGCCAGCACATCTGTTGAAACCTACTTCTACAGAAAACCAGATGAAAAAACCAGCCTTGTGGGACTGAGCAACTACTAGATCCTTTGACTTCCTGTGCACAGCTGCCCATTGATGGGTTAGTTGGACTACAGACTGCAAGTCATTACAATAACTTCCTTTAATATAGAGAGACATACCATAAGTTCTGTGACTCTAGAACCCTGGCTAATACATGGGGTTGAAGGGCATCACCACTGCCCTGCTGGGTGTGCTTCTCTTATGAAAACTCAGCTCGGCTGTCATTTTCTCCGGGATCCCTTTCCCCAGACTAAGGGCCTGGATTCCATTACAGGGACTGTTGTCATCCTGTCCCCCAACCCCAATAAATAAAAATGTGATCATTTATCAGTACTGGCTGTTTTTTGTTGTTGAGAAAAAAAGTTTCATTAGGTAGCCCAGGCTGACCTCAAACTTGTGATCCTGGCTTAGCTGTGAAATCTTCTTTAAAAGATAGTATTTTATTATTTTTAATTACGTGTATGTTTATATATCTGTGTGTGGGTTTGTGCACATGTATGTTGATACCCACAGAGGCCAGAAAAGTACTATGGAATTCAGGGTGGCCTCAAACTTGCTATCTTCCTCCTTCTCTGCCTACAGTCCTGGGGTTACAGGAACATGCCATCACAGCTGGAAAGGCAAAATGCCGTACTTAAGCTGTGAACTCCAGAATGGCAGGGCCCACAGAAACCTCTATTTTCATTCTTCCTTGACCATAAAACATGTCTGTGCAAAAGCCAACACAGGACTGGGACTCAGAATAGAGGTGGGTTCTCATTCAAGCTTTGCAATTGAGCATCGGTAAGGTTTGGGACATGTACTGTTTCCTTCAAGCCCCCTCTCCTGTCTACTTTACAAGAGCATTTAAGTTAAAGGAAGCAATAGAAAAGTTAACCTCTAGACGGTGAGGTGGCTCAGTGGGTCAAAGTGCAAGCATGCACACATGCACACATAAATAAATGGAATATGCTGGATGTAGCAGTGCATGGTGAACACAGGGCCTTACACATGCTAGGCACGTTCTCTACCACTAAGCCCTATTTTTTTTATTTTTTTATTTTTATTTATTTATTTATTTATTTATTTATTTTTGGTCTTTTCAAGACAGGGTTTCTCTGTATATCCCTGGCTGTTCTGGAACTCACTCTGTAGACCAGGCTGGCCTCGAACTCAGAAATCCGCCTGCCTCTGCCTCCCAAGTGCTGGGATTAAAGGCGTGCGCCACCACCGCCCGGCTTAGCCCTGATTCTAATATGATACCATGTTAAAGAGTAGTCTTGGTTTTGAAGAAATGAGCATAGGTGACTGCTGAACTCAAGTGGGCAGTTTTGACTGCTTCCCAAAGTCACACAGACATGACCGAGGATAGTTTGCATCTCTGGAGTCTATTCACTTCTCTGGGCCTGCCCTCAAGTAAGAGGAGTTGGCTGTATTTAGCTCTGTGGGTTTTTTTTTTTTTTTTTTCTCGTTTTCAGTGAGTCAGAGGGGAATTGTTCCTTCCCTTGTTCAGTTTTGCAAAGGCAAAGGTCATTTCCCTTTGTGTAGCTCTCTGATGGTAAGAACTAGTTTCTCACCACCCACCATACTCAAACACAAATAGGAAGCCTCTCAGCCCTTGTCTTTGGGCTATCTTCTCAGGATTATGATTAGATTAGCTAGTTACAGGACAAAGACCAGAGGGACTGAAGCAGTCAGGCAATTTTAAGACAGATGTCGCAGTTGCCTTCCTATAATTGATATTTCCTTGGCAGTTGCCTGGATCCAACACTGTGACTGGTGTGATGGTAAAGAATTACAGAGGGCACAGAGTAGGTAGGTGCAGATTTATAAACAGATTTGGCCGCCTACAAACAATGTACCAACTTTTCTGGAACAGTCTTTTCATCTGTGAAAAAGGAATAATAATGGCATACACATTCTAAGCTTGTTAAAATTATATGAATTCATGTACAAAAAGCCTTACTTTAGAGCCTGGTGTGTAAGTGCTCATTAAAGACTCATGTTGGGGGTAGGGAAGCTCACGAGGCCTCAGCCCTAGACTAAGAACTACAGGCAATTAAGGAAGGCTAAAAATGGGTGAAGAAATAGTTCTTCCCAGGCACATCAGCCCTGAAATCATATACATACAACTATGTGTATTGAGCGGGCTGTATTTATATATTTAGGAAAACACACACACATACACACACATGTAACAACAACTAAAGAAAAAGAGGCCATGTATTTGAGAGCAAAGTGTGTGTGGGGGGGGTGTATATAGGAGGGGTTAGAGGAAGAAAAGGAGAAGTGGGGAAATGATGTAATTATTATAATCTTAAAAAAAAAGAGAGACATGTTAATGGAAGGTTCTAGTGGGGAATCAAAGGAATAATGTAAAAAGAGCTCAGTGCAAAACTAGAAGCCAAGGAATGGTAAGCCACGCCTGCAAGCAATCAAGTCTTTTGACTCAGGGTCAGTGTTCCACACTCCTCAATCCACTGCCTCCGGTTTTTAGACTTCCGAAGAACCATGGTTTGCCTAAAGGCTGGAGTAGGGAAGGCAGCTGAGAGCAAACCTGGCTTCCGGTAGGAAAGCCCTCTGCAAGGGCATTTGAGCTCCTGCAAAATCGTAGCCATGGACCTCCGTGTCTTTCACTTACCCAGGAATGGTAACGGTTCTTAACGGTAGCCGATAACGGCTCACCTGTGGCCCGGTGATTACCAAGGGTGCGCTGCAAACCTTGGACTTTGCAAGCCCTTCACTCGTGAAACTCTAATTCAACATGGAACTGCAACTCCCAGTATGCCCCGCGACCACCCTGCGAGGCGTATAGCTCCCTTCGTCTCAGAGTGCGGCTAAACCTAGGAGCTTCTGGAATTGCTGCCCGCTCCTCCCAAGGCAGCGTTCCTTCATGATTTCTGGGTTTTGTAGTCCACATCGGCGCAGTTTCTTGCGAACAAGCCACCCTTAGTGTCAGATTTCTTCACACAAACTACAAAACCCAGAACACAGCGCGCATTTCCCCTGTCCAATAGGAGCCCTCCATGTAGCGGGGCGCGGAGTCCGGCTCTCGCAACTCAAGATGGCGGATGAGAGTGAGACAGCAGTGAAGCTGCCGGCACCTTCGCTGCCACTGATGATGGAAGGGAATGGAAACGGCCATGAGCACTGCAGCGATTGCGAGAACGAGGAGGACAACAGCCACAACAGGAGGTAGCGAGATCATCGTAGCCCAATTCCTGTCCGGTCTCTCACAAGCTGGGTATCTGGGGTGCGGGGAAGTCACCGGGAGCTTAGTCTAACCCCACCCCCATGTTCTTATTGGCTAAGTCATTAAGATCCTGCCTAGCGATTGGTTTTTGCCTTTGTCATTTACCAGGATGGGTGCTCAGTATTAAGGGTCGGAGACATGCAATACTTTTATTATATAAAAGTTCTGTGTAGTGTACCACTCCCTTGTCTCAGGCACGATGAGGGAAAAGAACATTTTGAACGGTGGGTTTCAATAGCACAACGCAGAGCAATCTAGAAACTGCAGCTCAGAAGGAACGTTACTTATAAAGGCGTATGAGAAACGTGACTAGCAATAATCTAATAATAAAACATTTCGTGGTAGTTCATGGTCAGTGAGGAAATTCACTAGGCTATACAAGCCATGTATATAATTATGTTATAAAATATAACTGCCAGACAACTCCAAAATATAAACTCACAATGAATCCTATGTTATTAGCGATGTGATGATGTTTTGATTTATTCAGTGCCTGTTGCCTCAAATAATCGGTGGGTATTATTAGAGTCAATTTCATTGTACCTTTACTTTGTTAATTTAATGAAATACCTCAAAGCTTCAACAAACTGATGTTGCTTCTTGGAGAACATGTGATATTTGCCGGGCACTACTGTGCATCTTGTACTTAAGGGTCTTCTCGGGTTTTTGTTTGTTCTGTTTTGTCTTTTGAGACAGGTTCTCACTGTGTAGCTATGACTGGCCTGGGATGTACAATGTAGAACAGATTGACCCCAAGCTTGGAGTGATGTTCTTGCCTCTCAGGTGTAAAGATTCCTGTTACACGCCACCGTGTAGGTCAGGGTCTTACTATAAGTAATTGCTGTCTTTTGTTACTGGAGAAGAAGAAATGGGCCAGATATTTGAGGAATTGTATTGTCTTTGTTTCTCTAAATCAGTGCATCCATAAGCCAGTCACAGGGAGTGATGTATTTAAGTTCACGTTATTTTTCTGCCGCCCTAAATGCCCACACCCTACACATATGTATACTTTTTGTGTAGACACTTGTGGGTGTGTAGTTGTCTGAGTGTGTGGTAGTCTCTATTTTATAGCCAGATTTTGTTATAGGCAACTTGTCATTAGCTGTAAAGTGGCAGCTCTTAGCTTTCCCCTTACCCCAGTTAAAGTTGAGATGAAGGTAAAAGGTTGTAACCTCTGGCTACACTCTATTTATTCTTCTATCTTAAAGATGGCTGAGCAAAGGATTAAATGACCAGTAATCTGACTATGGTGAGTTTTAGGCTTAAAAAAAGATCCAGCCTCTTGTTCTGTAACCAGTATGGGGGGAAAAAAAATCACAAGAATGTGGCAGAAAAGGAAGCTCGCCAAATTTGATTTCATGACTGTTCGCTGGCTGTAGTTCACAGCAGCTCGACTGTAACAGCCTCCTTTCAGCCAGCTATTCCGAAGGATGGAAGAGCTGAGGAGGAGGAAGTAGGTGCTGGAGGAACACAGGACAGGCCTCTTGAGGGAAAAATCCCTCAGATGAGAGGGCTGAGTGTGAAGTCCCTTCAGAAGTGGAAGCACAACTTTTTCCTTCTTTATTCTGTAACTGCTCTAGTTTTCTCTGTGAAAATGTTGCCCTAATCGGTGAAAATGTCACCCTAACCAGTGTTAGCCTTTTTATTTATTTATTTTTTATAGGTTTTGTGCGCTGAAAAACCGCAGTTTACAAAACTTTGCCAAGATTTGAGGTATAGCTTGGCCCTAGAACATGTTCCCACCATGTCGCAGGCCCTGGTGTTCAGTCACAAGCATGAAAACCAAAACTCTCCTATTTGCCAGGAAGATCTTTCTTTTAGTTGAGGTACCAGAGAGTGATAGCTCCCTTTCCTCAAAATCTTTAGGAGTGCCCCCCCAAGGGGTGTTCTATTACAGGATATGGCTGGAGTGAGCAGATTATATTAGTATACCAAATCTATGGGGTCCGTGAAGATGAAGTAGTTTGCAGGTGGCACGTGACAAATGAAGGTCCTGGTCAGAAGCAGATCTACTTCTGATGCATAGAATTAACATTTTCCTCTAACTTTCAAAGCAAAGTAGGGGTTTTTGTAAAGAGACAGCATCACCCTAGGGAAAGTATGAACTTTGGAGTCATCCATACCTGCTTTGAGCAGGGTGTGGTAGTGCAACGCCCCCAGACCCCAGGGTTTCTCTATGTAGCCTGGGCTGTCCTGGAACTTACTCTGTAGGTCAGGCTGTCCTCACCAAGCAAGATCCACCTGGGTCTGCCTCCCAGGTGCTGGAATTATAGGTGTGTTGGTGCAATCAGTCCATTAATCCCAGTGCTCTGGAGGCAAGACAAGTGGATTTCTGTGAGTTCAGGGCTAGCCTGTTCTATGTAGCAGACCAGCCAGGACTGTATAGTGAGAGTTCATCTACAAAAACAAAATGAAACCTTTTATTTTAAAACCTGGTTAAGGTACTCAATAGTTGTGATCTTGGGCAAGTTTCTTTATCTCTGGTTGCTTCTGAGGGGAGAGGAGCACTTGGATGTAGGTCTCCCTCCCTGTCCTTTCTTCATGTCTCCCGCTAGTTTTCCCCAGCTTGCCTTCCGTTTGTTTTACAGACGCCATTCCTGCAGCTTTATGATAGCCGTGAATAATGTTTTGATAACTTACTGTGTCCAGGTCTCCGTCTCATGGGCTGTTAAGTGAGAACAAGGATTATGTTCTGTAGATGCTTAGTGCTTAGTAGGTAGGTGTTAGTGAGTTAAAGCAAATATTGAAGTGCCTGGCCTAAGGTTAGTTAGTTAGTTCAGGGTCTCGTGTAGCCCAGGCAGCCCTCAAACTCATTTTGTATTGAGAACGATCTTGAATTTCTAGTTCTCCTGCTTTCTCTTCTTTAGTTCTAAGATTGTGGGCACATTTCCAGTCTTAGGGTTTTTTTTAAGTTTAAAATTTTTTAATTATGTGTATGTGCACGTGTGCACACACCTTAGGGAGGCAGAAAGGGCTTCGGTCCCCTGGACCTGAAGTTACACATAGTAGTGAGCCCTCAACACCCTCTGAGCCACATAAGGGGTGTGTGTGTGTGTGTGTGTGTGTGTGTGCGCGCACACACACATGCGCATGCACACACTGCATGCATCTGTGGAGGATGAGAGACTACTGTGTCATTTTGTCATTCTACCATGTGGGTGCCAGGGATGGAACTCACATTCTTTTTTTTTTTTTTTTTTTTTTTGGTTTTTCGAGACAGGGTTTCTCTGTATAGCCTTGGCTTGTCCTAGAACTCACTCTGTAGACCAGGATGGCCTCGAACTCAGAAATCCGCATGCCTCTGCCTCCCAAGTGCTGGGATTAAAGGTGTGTGCCACCACTGCCCGGCTACCTATGAAGAAACTTAAGAAAATTTGCGGGTATATATTGTTGGGGTTTTTTTTTGTTTTGTTTTGTTTTGTTTTTGTTTGTTTTTCGAGACAGGGTTTCTCTGTGTAGCCTTGGCTGTCCTGGAACTCACTCTGTAGACCAGGCTGGCCTCAAACTCAGAAATCCGCCTGCCTCTGCCTCCCAAGGGCTGGGATTAACGGGTGTATATTGTAGCATGTGTTTGTAGTCCCAGTGTTGAGGAGGCTGAGGCCAGAGGATTGCCAGGAGTTTGAGGCCTGTTAAAGCTACAGAGTAAGACCATTTCAAAACAATGTAAATAACTAAACAAATGGAAACTGTGGTCCCTCATTGTTGAGGAAAGACAGGACAGGAACCTGAGCATATAGAAACAATGGAGGAACATTGCCTGGGGGCTTACTCCTTCACTTGGGCTTAGCCAGCGCTCCTCCACTGTTTTCACACTTGTGTGTGTGTGTGTGTGTGTGTGTGTGTGTATGTGTGTGCTGTCTATGGAAGCCCGAAGAGGACATCTGTTCCATAGAATCACCCTGTACAGATGCTAAGAACCAAACTTGGGTCCTCTAGAAGAACCACTAGGACTTTTGTAAAGATAGGATCTTACTATGCAGTTCTGGCTGGCCTGGAGCTTGCACTGGGCTCACCTTGAACTCACAAGAGCTCCACCTGCCTCTGTCACCCAAGGGCAAGGATGCGGCAGAGATCCAGCTGCCTCTGCCTCCCAGGTGTTAGGATTAAATGTGCACCACCACTGGCTGGGCAGTGGTGGCGCACGCCTTTAATCCCAGCACTTGGGAGGCTGAGGCAGGTGGATTTCTGAGTTCAAGGCCAGCCTGGTCTACAGAGTGAGTTCCAGGACAGCCAGGGCTACACAGAGAAACAAACAAACAAAAAACAACAACAACAACAAAAGTGCACACCACTGCTCCCCAGGTAGTTTTCTTTCTTATACAACCTCTGCCTAGGGATAGTGCTGCCCACAGTGGGCTGGGCTCTCCTGTATCAGCACTCAGAACACATCCTAAAGCCAATCTGATCTAGACAGTTAGTTCCTCAATCCAGTTAGCTCTCCTCTCAGATGACTCTAGGCTGTGCCAGGTTGACAGTTGCTTGCAACTAGGACAGAAGGTAAACTCTGCAAAGATTTCCTTGCTTGCTTTTTCCTCCTTTTGTCTCAGAGCGGCTGTGTCCAGGCTCTTTATTGACTTCTTGCTGCACGGAGCTCTTGGGAAAGTCTTTCAGGCACTTGTTCCATCTCTCTCTTTGGCTTTTGTTTTTTCAAAACTAGATCAAAGCAGAAGTGAAGAGAACTCTCATCACTGCTATCAAATAAGTATTCTAATTACGTTTCCTAATTAAATGACAGTTTAAAAAGAAACTAATCAAGAGCTGCTTCAAAGAGAAGAAACTGGAGAGCAAAAGAAACTAAAAGCAAATGAGGCCTATTTCAGGGTGCCGGCTGCCCCTGGCAGGCTGGTTCTGCTGATCTCCCACATTGTTGAGCTAATATGCTCAACAAAATTTGTCAGCTTTGCCAGGTTGCCAGTTAACCCTTTCTCTCTGGAGCTCAGAGATCAGGGGGTTTAAGGAGATGTTTCTGTAGCTTTTTTCATCCCATTTTTTAAAAACCTAAAATCTTTATTTAAAAACAAATTTACTGCATTTACTTATTGTGTGAATGTTTTGTGTCTGCATAGCAAGTTTGTGGGAGTCAGAATCCTGGGATCAAACTCAGGTGGTCAGACTTGGCCACAAGCACCTCTAACCACTTTATCTCATCTGCACCTCCATTCTTTTTGTTTGTTTATTTTATTCTGTTTTATTGAGACAGTTTCAACTTGTATCCTAGGCTGGCTTCAGACTTGTGATCCTCCTGCCTTAGCCTCCTTAGGGCTAGAATTACAGGCATGAACCACAATCCCTGCTTCAGCAAGCTCTTCTCTTAGAGCCTCTTTCTGATTCCTCGGAGGAGAATTGTGATTGTTCCCCTAAAGCGCAGGAAATGCAGTATTCTCTATGGTAAGCACCTAAAACTAACAACTGATGTGCCTTGCCAGGAGCAGTCCCAGCTTTCCAGTTTGTCTAGTGCTGCTGACTGAGGAGCAGCTGAAGGGTGACTGTGGTCACTGTTAGTGTGTGCTGACAAGCTGTCATCTCACTTAGGAAACCAGTTCTCATTTTGTCGTGAGCCTCTATCTCACCCTCTGACGCCAGAGGATGAACTTGGGGCTGTGTTTTCCTCTGGGGATGGTCTTTGTATCCTGGTTTGTTGATGGTGGTGGTGATACTGATGTTCATACACACACTTCCTTACACACGACAGGGACAACCACTGAGCAGTCTTCCCAGCTCCTGCCCCTAGAGCGGCAAGAGTCCCCTTTTGATCTCTTCAGCAACCTGTGGGTTTTCTCAGGCTAGGGAGTTAGGTAGCAGTGGAGCTGGCCAGCCTTTTAAACTCTCATTAACAGGCCTGGATCACCTTCAGTGGACATGGTTTGAGGACTGAATAGCATTTGGTCTGAGCTTTGACTTGCCAGGTCCCAATGCATCAGACAAACACAAGCTGTTGAATTTCTCTGCCTATCTCCTCGATTCAGTCTTGCTTTCCATTAGCCCTCCTGGCCCAGCTTTTATTCCGTTATATCATAGTCTTTGTGAGCTCTCACAAACAGCCCTCCTCCATGACAGGGACCCGCTAAACATCCACAGAGTCAAAGGTGACAGTAAAAGCGGCCCTCTGCCGTTCCTGCCTTCTTAGCCTCCTAGTGCCTCTGGGGCTCTGGGGCCAGAGTAATATAGGATTCACAATTAAGTTTTTGTTTTTTAATTACTTTTTAAAATTTGTGTAATTGTGAATGTACACATGTACCACAGTTACACATGTGTATGTCAAAGGACATCTCAAAGGAAGTCAGTTGTCTGCATTCCACCATGTGGATCCTGAGTTCAAACTCAGGTCCTCAGGGTTAGCAGTGGGTGTGTCACCTGCTGAGCCATCTGTGCCCTGCACCCCCTATCTAACTACTTGGTGGGGATATGTAGAGTTTGGGGTGTGATATCCAGTGATCCAGCAACCACAACAGTGCAGAGAATATGCGGCTGATACTGACTCATGCCACCTGGCTTCCTCCTGAGTGTCTTTGTAAATGTCCCTCTGTTCTTCCAAGGATTGCTGGGGACTCTGTCACAGCCCTAAGGGTGACTTCATTTGCAAAGAGTTCTCCTGATGTCAAAATCAGAACTAGAGGTCAGGATTTATTTTAGTACCTTTCTGTGGAAAACTTACATTATAGTTCCAAGAATTAGCTTCTAGCTTTCAGAGACAGAGAATTGGGGGCTAGATTTGTGGCTTGGCTGTCAAGAGCTCATCCTGCTCTTCCAGAGGACCTGAGTTCAATTCCAGCATGCACATCAGGAGGCTTATAACTGCTTGTTACTCTGGTTCCAGGGACTCCCAACTCCTTCTGGTCTCTGAGGTCACTGGCACACACAAGTATAAGCATGCACACTTATACATAAAGTTAAAAAATTAAAGACAAGTATGGTCCCATGGACCATAAGCCTTTAATGTCAGTACTTGGGAGGCATAGGCAGGCAGATCTCTGTGAGGCCAGCCTGGTCTACATAGTGAGTTCCAGGACAGCCAGGGCTATTTAGTGAGATCCTGTATCAAAAAAAAAAAAAAAAAAAAAAAAGAAAAAAGAAAATAAAGCCACATGCCCAGGCACACAAGAGCTGGCTAGCATAAAGAGAATCTTGAGGAGCTCAGAGGTTAAGAGCACTGACTGCTCTTCCAGAGGTCCTTAGTTCAATTCCCAGCAACCACATGGTGGCTCACAACTATCTGCAAAGGGATCTGCTGCCCTCTTCTGGTGTGTCTGAGGACAGCCACAGTGTACTTGTATACCTCAATAAATAAATAACTCAAAAATAAAAGCGAGAATCTTGAGTTCAAGGTTTGCCATGATGAGTTCCCATCACAAACAACGCAAAAGAAAAAAAGAAACTTGTGACCAACAGTTAGAGATTTGTTCTTATAAACCTGCAGTCGCTGTTGCAGACAGTACCGTTTGAGTAGCGCCAGTGGTGCTCTCTGCTTTGACCTCAGGGATTGGACGTCCTAAGGGGGCAGTGGTCAGGAAGTTGGTGGTTGAAATCTCAATCAAGGCCCAGAAGAGCACAGCACTTCCTGGATTTCTCAGAATGTTGGCCCAGCTGTCTGTGCAAACAGCACTCGAGATGTTTCACTGACCTCTTTGGGGCTGTAGCTTTTCTGAGTTTTATTTTAGTCCATTGTGCCTAGAAAGCATCAGGCAAGCATAAAACTGTTGAACTGCTCTCTGTGTGCAGGGTGATGGGAGGGGCTGTGAAGAGCAGCTGTGTGATGTGGCCTCCACACACAGAACATTTTTAAAATCATTGGGAAGCAAAGAAAGAAACCCATCATTTTATGTAAATAATTATATGTATATAATGTTTTAGAAGATTATAATTTTAAAGCAGATGTCAGTGAGAGCTGGAGGAGTCAGAGATGGCTTTCAGAATGAAACACGGCTCATCCTCCACACACAGCACAGACTGACCTGGAACTCTTCGTCTTCCTGCCTAAGCATCCTAGTGCTGACCCAATAGGCACGAGCCACCATGCCTGCCTCTCAGTACATCTAACACCTGCTCTGTTACACTAAAGCTTCACTCTTGGATGAGAAGACAGTCAACAACATGGCTTTGGAGGCCTCCTGGATATGTCCTATAGGGCAGTAGTTCTCAACCTGTGAGTCAGGACTCCCCTTGAGGTCACATATCAAATATCCTGCATATCAGACATTTACATTACAATTGATAACAGTAGCAAAATTACAGTTGTGAAGTAGCAGTGAAATAATGTTATGGTTTGGGGGACACCACAGCATGAGGAATCGTATTAAAGGGCTGTAGCAGTGGGAAGGTTGAGAACCACTGGATGAGACGGTAACACAAGGGAGAAAGGGCCCCAAGTCTTTAGAGAGTGGCTTGTTTCTGGTGACTGGTTGGCTAGTTGGTGACCAGGTTGCCTCACGTAAGCAACAGGCAGATTGCTGTGAGATCCTTTCCAAGGCTGGAGGTCCTGGGAGTCAGCTTGCCCTCCCCCGTAATAAAAGATTTTAGTTCCCAGGCACACATCTGAGTGTTTTTCATCTTGTAAGAGGAAGAGGAGACCGTGTTATGGACCCGTCATGTTGTCGGGAAGTTCTGTGTTCTTTCTGCTCCTCTGTCAGCTCGCCCTTCCCTCCACCCACACGCACCCGGCACTGTTCTATTTTAGAAGCACAGAGGCTCATTCTCCATCTCTTCCTCCTGCCCTGATTTTGTGCAAGAGCATCCATAAGATTTCTTGTGTGTTTGAGTTTAAAATTTAGGGTCTTTATTTTAAAATGATATTTCTGGGGAGTATAGTGGCACATAGCTTTAAATCCAGCACTAGAAAAGTACAGGCAGGTAGATCTCTGTGAGTTCAAGGCTAGGCTGGTCTAAGCATGGATTCCAGGATAGCCTGGGACTATACAGAGAGACCCTGTTTTTGTTTTGTTTTAAAGACATTTCTAGTTGAGTCTGGTGGTTTATACTTATAATCCTAGTATTCCAGTAGATGAAGCAGGAGAATCACCATGAGTTCAAAATCAGCCTGGGCTACAATGTAAGAGCCTGTCTCTCACATACCACAGTGTGTAGGTCAGAGGACAGCAATGTGGAGCTGGTTCTCCTCCCACCTTTACATGGATCTCAGGGGTGAATTCAGTTTGCTAGGCTTGCACTCCAGGGACTTCCTCTTGCTAAGCCTTCTCAGCAGCTCTTAAGATGACATTTCCTAATGGCCTAATGGCTTTTCTTCTGCCCTGGATCTGTTATTCTTCCAATTCATCCCATACTTGTTAGTTATTGATAACACACACACACACACACACACACACACACACACACACACACACGGGGGGGGGGGGTGTCTCTCTCTATGTAGCCCCTGGCTGTCCTGAATATTTTCCTGCTTCTGCCTCCCAAGTGCTAGGAATAAAGTACTGAGCCCAGCCTTACTTAAGTTGATCAGTTTTGCTTTACAGTGTGATTAGTGGGCTGGAGGGATAGCTTACGGGTTAACAGTACTTGCTCCTCTGCAGAGGACTTGGGTTCGGTTCCCAGCACCTACATGTTGATTCAAACCATGCATAACTCCAGTTCCAGAGGATATGACACCCTCTTCTGAACTCCATAGGCACCAGGCACACAGGGTGCACATACATATGCCGATAATAAACTTATCCATATCAAATAAATAAGCCTTTAAACAGTTCTAGACTATCACCAGCAGCCTTTCTGCATGAACACCCATCTCACTTCCCATAGCAGATGCTTCCTGCCTCCCAAGGACAGATTTCATCCAATTCTCTGCTCTATGTTTTGGACTGAAAGGACCAAGTTAAACTTTGGTTTGCTGTAGTACGTGCTGTGCTTCTGGTCTGTCTCTAGCTTGTATTTATGAATGATATCTGTTTCGGTTTACTAAATTCTGACATGCCCTGGAATAGTCAACCAAGACTCATGCCTAAATCTCCTGGCTTCAGACAGTTTTGTCTCATCCTTCCAAGTAGTAGGCCTTCACTGCCTTACACAGTTTCCAATCCCTCCAGCAGGTGCATTCTCAAAGCCTCTGAGCTTGGTAGCTTATGAGTGAGTTACTAGAATTGCCTTGGATAGTACTAGACTCCTTGGTGTCTCTTCTGATCCACGTGTTTCCCTTTTGGGGGCTCTTGTCAGTGAGAGCATGATGACTTCCTGTGTTCTCATAGCTGTGGCTCAGTACCTTAGTAGAATGAATTATAAAGTTAAAACATAAAGCCACTCTGTCTTTTTTTTTTCTTTTTAAGTGTCTTACAATGTTAGTTAATTCTTGCTGGCCTGGAACTTGCTATGTAGACAAGGCTAACCTTGAACTGAACCCACAGAGACCTACCTGCTTCTTGCCTCTGCCTCCTGTGTGTTGAGATGAAATATGTGCACCACCATGTCTCTTTTATGTTATCCCCCACTTCAGCCTCCCAAGTGCTCTAATAACAAGTACATGATACCATGCTGGTCTAATTTTGACATTTTAACGTAGCTAGGAAACTGTTTTTGCCATGTCTTACTGAGGAAAAGCAGCCTAAGGATGTCCCTTCCTGCTTCCACATACACAGAGGTTTCATCTGTCTGTGGCAGAATTAACTGTGTGAGCCTGTTGTGGGTGAATTTTCCCAGGATTCCTAGTTCGGGGATTGCCATCAGTGACTGCTCAGGCTTGCTAACTAATGTTTAATTCAGGCCCTTGTCTTCCTAGACCGTTTTGGTGCGTGGACTGCAGTAATGTCAAGCTAGCTTCTTCACCATGCTCTCTTTTCCATACTGTCTGCTGCTTTATGTCTAGTCAGAAAATCTGAGTAAACACAGGGCAAAGGATTCCCAAAACACCACTACTGTCTTTTGACTGTCCTTTTAAATTCAGGGCCCAGGGAAGTGGTGGTACCAACACAGTGTTGAGAGATAGCATGGTTTTAGTGCAGCCTGGCAATCTAAAGAAATAAGTACATACCCCTCCACCTCCCAAAAAGGTTGTGGTGCCTTAAAGGTATCATCTTAGCTCCTAGAAGGCTGAGGCAGGAGGATTGCTATAAGTTTGAGGCCAGCCCAAGGTACATACTAGGTACCAAGCCAGTGTTGGGGCCTAGGCTGCCCCACTTTGGGCAGCCAAAAATGTTGAGGCCCTCTCCACTGTGCTTGGCGGCCACTGTATTCCGGCCCAAGCTGCCGCTCCGGTCCCGCAGGTCGGGGGTTCAGCAAGAGAGAGAGTGAGGACTGACTCGAAGAATGGAGACCAGACAGAGTGTGTTCCAATCCTGTTTATTCTTCAGTCTCTCTTCCTAGTCCATGTCCCAAGTCTTGAGTTCCTAGTTCCTAGTGTCTCCAAGTTCCAGGTTACTTCTTCCAAGTTCTCTCCCAAGTGCCTGCTTCTCTGTCTCCTCTGTCTGCTGTGTCGGATTCTCTCATCTCTCTTCTGTCTGCCTCTGCCTTTATATGTCTCACTTCTAAGCCACGACTTCAGGTCACGCCTTTAATCATGCCCTTAGGTCTTGTCTCTAAATCTGATCTCTATACTTCTAAATCACTCTTAAGTCACACACCTTTAATCTCACACACCTTTAATCTCACACACCCAAGGTATCTAAACCAAGATTATCGGAGTGTGCTCAGCTGTTGTAGGCTATTGTAATCCAAGTCTCATGTCAGGGTATATGGCTCAAGATGGCTGCAAAGCTGATAGCCGCTTTCTGCTAAAAGTCGGCCCCCAACAAGCCAGAAATCCTATCTTAGAAAAAGAAGAAGAAGAAAGGACTGGAAGTGTAGTGCAGCTGGTAGAATGCCTGCTTTGCAGGCAGGAAGCCCCATAGGTTTGAACCCCATAAACCAGGTGGGTGGAATGTCTGTAATCTCAGCATTCTCCAGGTGAAACAAGAGGATCAAAAGTTCAAAGTCATTGTTGGAGGTCACCTTGGCTGCTTGAGACCCTGTCTCAGTGAATGAATGAATGCAAGAACAGAAAAGACCCTTTGAGATAAATAGGACATTCCTTGCCCAGTGTCTCCTCCCTGGGGAGCCGAGGCGTGGGAGTGGAGAAGGAGCTGTGCTTGCTCATGTCCTCCAGGTGCCCCTTCTGGGAGCTGGGTTCTCTAGGCAGCTTCTGAGGAAGCCAACAGGCTTGATTAAGGAAGGGCTGCTCTACATAAAAGCCTTTTGTCAGTGTGGTTTAAAGCATTTGATTTTTTGTTTGTTTTGGAGACTCCATCAGTGTTTACTTTGTCTTACAGTGGCTTGAGTCCAGCCAATGACACCGGTGCCAAAAAGAAAAAAAAGAAACAAAAGAAGAAGAAAGAGAAAGGCAACGACATGGAGTCCACCCAGGACCAGCCTGTGAAGGTAAGAAGGAGACGGTTTTCTTAGGACTGATGAGTTCTGAGGTATGTGTGAAGAACGGTTTAAAGTGTTCATTGCCACTGTATTATTTAAAGATGGAAGCTATCCAGTGCTGCCTGTCCCCTGTGCCTTAGACTTTGGTGATAAACAGTGCTCAGTACCTTAAAAGGCCCCGCAGGTTACATCCAACCCCCCAGCATAGCACCCTCAGAGTCACAGGTGCATATAGCTTGTGCAAGTGCCGAGTCCCATGGAGTAGGAATGTGACAGCCCCTGCATCATGGAGCAATGGCTCTTGGTCTTCTGGATCGTAGCCGAGCCAATGATCTGAATTCAGTCCCCTGGACCCACCTGGTGGGGTCCTACGCACATAGAAAAGACTAGTTAGTTTAAAAGAAAGGCATTATAGAAGTGGTTCTTAACCTGTGGCATGTTAGAAATTCTGCATGTCATATGTTTATATTACGATTCATAATAGTAACAAAATTAGTTTTGAAGTAGTAATGAAATAATTTTATGCTTGGGGGGTCACCACAACATGAGGGTCTGCATTAAAGGGTCGTAGCATTAGGAAGGTTGGGGATCACTGCATTGCAGGCACAGTCACAGAGCAAACCAGTCAGAATACTCCTCAATGAATTAATCCCGGGCTAGGTTGATACACGGTGGTGGGTGTGCACAGTACATTGGACAGCACGGTGTGTAGCTTTGTCTTTCTACCTCGCAGGTCGAAGACACTGGGATTGCTGGATTAAGGATCTAGCCTGGGGCCTCCCCAACACTGACTGTGCTCTGTACTGAGCTACACCCCTGGTTTCCTCTAATGCATAGGTTTGAGGCTTACTTTGTCTCTCACTGTCTCATGTGTAGCCTTGGCTTGCCTGGAACTTGCTGTGTAGACCAGGCTGATCTGGAACTCACAGAGATCCTCCTGCCTCTACCTCCAGGGTACTGGGATTGAAGGTATGACCACCGTGCCTGACCTAAGGCATACTTTTTAAAGAATAACTTGTAGAATAATAGGTAATCATGGTTTTTTTTTCATTTTTGCTTTGTTTTATGTTTTGTTTTTGTGATCCTAGGGCTCAAACCCAGTGTTTTGCACATACAAAGCAAGTCCTCTGCCGCTGAGCTATGTCTCTAGCGCCCAGTTTTCTTCTGTGTGTGGGGTATAGGTGTGTCTGTGTGTGGATGCACATGCTTATTTATGTGGGGGAGGCACATGTGCTGTGGCCTCCCTGCAGAAGTCCAAGGACAGTGTTGGCAGCTGGTGCTCTTTCTCCACTGTGCGGGTCCTGGGGATTGAACTCAGGTCATCAGACCTAGCAGGAAGTACCTGATAAGCCATTTGTCAGTTTCAGGTTTAATTTTTGAAAAAAAAATGCCTATGCTTTTAGACCTTCCATTCGAAGAAGTGTGGGGTTCTGTGTGTGTCTCAAAATTTCAGATTAAAACTACTCATAATGAGGATCATAGTTGAGGGGATGGGGTTGATTATTTTGGGGGTCTAGGTTTTTTGCTTGCTTGTATGTCTGTGTACCACACTTGTATAGGGTCTGTGAAGGTCAAAAGAGAGTATCAGATCCCCAAGAACCAGAGTCGTGAACACTTGAGAGCAGCCATATGGGTGCTGGAAATCTAGCCCAGTGTGTGACTGCTGTGCTCTCTCCACTCACACCTCCCCCTGTATTTTTAAGACAGTAGCTTATGTTGCCCATGCTGGCCTGAACTTCTGATCCTCATATGTAGGCCTCTCAGTTACTGGGACTACAAACCTACATCACTGCACCCGGATGTAGGCTTTTTCTCTTTGTATTTTCTATTCTGCGTTGCTTGAAATTTTGCAGTGAAAAAAAAAAAAAAAAAGAAAGAAATTTTGCAGTGGACTCTGTCACATTTTGCATAAACAGCATGAGACTGGGGACAGGAGAAATGCCATAGGAAATTCAAGTGTGGTGGCACACACTGCTAACTCTAGCAGAGGCAAGAAGATGAACTGCAAGGTTTGGGGTCATCCTGGGCTACACAGCGATTTCCAGGCCAGCCAACACCATGTAGTGAGACCCCAAAAAAAAAAAAACCAAAACCAACCAAACAAAACCCTAAAACACACACATGCACACGCACACACACAAAACCCAAAGCAACAAAATGCCATAGGTAGCTCCCAGTAGCTAATTCTCAAGTACTCTTTTCTCCGTTTGTTAGGATTAGGACTAAAGTAGCGCGCCCTGTTTTGGGTAGTATTTTAACTTTTGAACTCTTGGTTCTGTGTTCATGTGACTTGTTCTGTAATGTTGCACAAGCTCTATGGAAGCCCAAGGTCAGTGTTTGTTTCCTCTTAATCACTTGCCGCCTTGTTTTGTTTTTGTTTTGGTTTGGTTTTTTGGTTTTTGAGACAGGGTTTCTCTGTTTAGCCCTGGCTGGCCTGGATCTCACTTTGTAGACCAGGTTGGCCTCACTGGGATTAAAGGTGTGTGCCACCATTGTCCAGGCTTGTCACCTTATTTTTGATCTAGGTTTCTCATTGAATCTGGAACTCTATGGTTTGGCTCAATTGGTTGGCCAGAAGGCCCCTAGGGACTCCTCCTAGTGCTGCTTCCCCAGCAGAGGAATTAGGCATATACCACCATTGCTAACTTTTATTTATATGGGTGCTTGAGATCAAACTTAGGACCTCTTGCTGGAATGGCACACATTTTACCAACTGAGCTATCTCCATAGCTCTGAATTATTGGTCTCATGTAGCTAAGGCTGGCTCTTCAAACTTCTAATCTTCCTGCCTCTACCTCCTGAGAGCTAGGATTACAGACTTGTACTCCAGTACCAGGCTGACTCTTTTGTTTATTTGAAACAGGGTTTCGCTATCAAACTCTGGTTGGCGTGGAGCTCTCTGTGTAAACCAAACTGGCTCACAGAGATTTGCCTGTCTCTGCCTCCCAGTGCTAGGATTAAAGGCGTGCTTCACCATGCAGGGCCTCACCAGCTCTTGAACTCACAGTGAATCATAAGTCTCGCTAACACAGTGGGCCTTTTCTTTCTCCAACTGTCCTGCCCAGATGAACTCTTTGCCAGCAGAGAGGATCCAGGAAATACAGAAGGCCATTGAGCTGTTCTCAGTGGGTCAGGGACCCGCCAAGACCATGGAGGAGGCCAGTAAACGAAGCTACCAGTTCTGGGATACACAGCCAGTGCCCAAATTAGGTATGTGTCTCCTTTCCCGGGTGAAAGCAAGGAATGGGTGTTAGCTGCACCTCCGTGCGAGTTTTATAAGGGAGGGCCATGAGGTTCTGGAGCTTTGGTGATTATTTCTAGAGGATAGTCTTAAAAGGAGCATGTAAAAGACTGTTGCTAAGACCTTATCCTTTCTTAGCACACACACAGAGAACAGAGATGGTTCTTTTTAGTCCATTCTCCTCTTAAAGAAATCTACAGAGAACAGCGTCTTAGCACATGATGAGTGGGGATGTCTGCCCGGGGTCTAGCCTCCCTCTTATATTAGTGAAAGGCTATTTTGGTTCTGTAGACAGATGTGAGCTCTGGACTGGGGAGAGTCCCAGGCTCCTCCACTTTCCCGAAAGTGGTTCCTGCTTACTAAGTTCAGATAGCAGTCATGGCTCACCTCTGAGGGCATGTGTGTGTTTCATCAGGTGCCGTTAAAAGCCACAGTAAAGTTAGGAGTGGGCACATACCTTTGCTTCCATTACCTGGAGGCAGAAACAGGTAGATGCTGTGTTTGAGGCTAGTCTGGTCTACAAGGGGAGTTTCAGTCCAGCAAAGCTACAGAGTGAGACCCTGTCTCAAAAAAGCAAACCTGAAAAATGCTATGATAAACTTGTAAGGGATCGGGCAGACAGAAATCCCAAAAGTATTCCAGAAAAGACTGCACATACTGCAGTTAGAGAGGTCTGCTAGGCCTGATCCACAGCTGACCTGACTGGCTAACCCTCTGGTGGACAAAGGTTCTGTGAGAGATTCAGGGACCTAATTCTTGCTTCTTACGTTTGTAGCTGAGGAAGTAAATCTGTGTTTTCTTCGTGTGTGTGTGTGTGTGTGTGTGTGTGTGTGTGTGTGTGTATACACACATATGTATTAATATATTTATTGTTATTTTTTAAATATGTGTATGCATGTGGACATGTGCCTTGAGTCCAGACCCCGAACAACAGACAGTTGTGAGCCACCCAATGCAGGTTCTAGGCAGTGATTTTGGGTCTTCTGCAGTCTGTGCTGTTCACTGCCTAGCCATCTCTCTAGCATGTTTTGTTTTCTAAAACAAAACACATGTTCTAACACCAAATGGAAGTGATGGTCAAGTTGTCAGTGTTACTATTCTGCAGAAACATTGTAACATTTACAGTACACTGTGGGTTAGGAGGACAGAGCCAAGTCAAATACCAGGAAGTAAAAAGTCAGCTGTGTCCAACAACATTTGTCCATGGAGGTGGGAAGCTTACATAACGGGCAGGCATTTCTTTACTTAAAGTGGTCTGTGTCAGAGCAGGTAACCAACTTATAAAGTGAACATAGCCAAGTGTGGTAACACGTGCCTTTAATCCCCACATTCAGGCGGCAGAGGCTTCTCTGTGAGTTTTGAGGCCAGCCTGGTCTGTAGAGTAAGTTCTAAGACAGCCAGGGCTGTTACACAGAGAAACCCTGTCTTGAAAAACCAATAAAAGAGAAAAAATTAAATCCAGATGGGGATGGCATGCCTTTGTAAAACAAAACTTGTTGAGTGGTTTTATTTTTTAATTTATGTGGGAGCAAGAGAAATGACTCAGTGGTTAAGAACACTTGTTCTGATAGAAGACCCGGGTTCAGTTCCCAGCACTAGGTGCTGGCAATCATCCATAACTCCAGTTCCAGGGGATCTGACCCCTTCCGCTGACCTCCATGGACACCAGACATGCTGCGTATACATACATGCAGGCAAAACACTCATACACATAAAAAAAACTAGTAAGTTTAAATGTTTCTGTGCCTATACCTGTGTATATTAGGTATTCATTTGCCCTCAGAGGCTAGCAGAGGGTACCATGTGCCACATCCCTTGGAACTGGCCTTCCAGGTCAGTTATGAGCCAGCTGACATGGGTGCTGGCAGCTCAGCTGAAGAGCAGCAGTGCTCTTAGCCACGGAGGCAGATTCACTGATGTCTCATTGCATGCTGATATGCGTACAATCAGCGTGCCCATGTGTGTTCAGAGCCAAGGCTACAATGAAGTCACATGATACTGCCTGAACTACCTAAGATTTGGTACATGTTTAATTTTCAATTTGTTTTTGGTTTTACTATTGCCCATTTTTCTTGTCACCCCATACTTTGACTTTTGTTACCCGAGGTTACAGTTTGCAGTTTCGGAAGCTTTCGTCTGTGTGTTATTACGTGCCCTGAGTGAGCCCTCAGTCCCTCTTCAGAGCCTGTCATTCTGTCTAGTTACCCTCTTTCCTTATCCTGTCGAGGGGAGCAGGATTTCTTCCCCTCAGCCTTACTGTCCCCCTGGGGCTCATAACCTGCCTTACCTCATGCTGTTCTCAACTTTGCCAGTGGTCATGGGAGGTTGTTCTACTGAGTGTGCCACCTCTTACACAGGAAGTTAAGTGTGAGGACAATTGGAAGTCATTTAAAGGTACTTGGAGGACTGAGTATCTGGTGCATACCTGGAATCCAGCATTGGGAGGCTGGGACAGGAGGATTGCTGTGAGCACAAGGCCAGCCTTGGCTACTTAGTATTCTCCTATTTAAAAAAAAAAAAAAAAAAGTGGGGGAAAACCGAAATAAACAAAACCTATTAAGCACCTATTAAACGGGAGAGCTTGCCTGCCTGGCTTTCCTCTCCAGCCCCATCTGGTTTTAGTTCCTCCCTTCATCTCAGCTTCTGAGCTCTCCCACAGAGGAGGGTTGTGTCAGAGGGAGACATCCCAGCAGCAGCACGCAGGAGGGTGACTCAACCCGAAGGCGTTTGGAGGGCTCAGAGCACTGACGCACTGATGCACTGACGCCCTGACCTGGCAGTTAGCTGGCCTGGAGGCCTGGAGGCCTGGAGGCCTGGAGGCCTGGAGGCTGGAGCTGGAAGTCTGAGAGACCTTGGCTGCTGGGGTGATCATCTGACTGAGGAGTGAGCCCAGTACACTGTTGTTGGTCTCCACACAAAGGCAGGCTTCTGCAACCTTACAAATCTCCAGTCAGGCAAGAGTGTCTGGGCTAGAACATGACGACACCTTACACCAGCCAGGACACGGGAAGCCACATGAGCTATGATGAGTGTTTGTCATTCAGGAGCCCACAGGAGAGTTAGAAGACTTTCCAAAAACGAGCCACCTTGCATCCTAGAGATTATTCTGAGGTTTTGCTGTGCATTCACCCTCAACTAGGGGCCAGGCTGACTGGAGAGAGATTGCAGTCACCAAGCATAGAGTGTTTCTCAGCTGCAGTGTTCCTGGGGCGGGAACATTTGCTCTGGTATAAGTTTCTTTTTCTGGGTCAGGGTCTAGGTTGCCCAGACTGGCCTCACACTCACTGTGCAGTGGAAGATGACTTTGAAAGCTCTGGCCCTCTGCCTCTCCTGAGTGCTGGAATTACAGGTTTGCATCACTCTGCCCTGGTTACTTAGTACTAGGAATTACAAACACAAGCAAGGCGACATACCAACTGAAGCTCCTCACTAGCCTTCTAGTGAGTGTTTTCAGTGAGCTCTCTCAGCATGCTGTGGGCAGACATTAGACTTTGGCTGTTCTTCTTCTAGGTGAAGTGGTAAACACCCATGGTCCAGTGGAACCTGACAAAGACAACATTCGCCAGGAGCCCTACACCCTGCCCCAGGGCTTCACTTGGGATGCCTTGGACCTGGGAGACCGTGGTGTGGTGAGTAGGCCTGGCTTGAAGGTGGAACAGGACTTTTAAGAGATGAGCCACAGAGAGCTGAACAGACTCCATCTGGTACCTTCTAGTCATGCCAGACTCCATACAGTAACAGCAGGTCATACTTGTACGGGTGAAAGTTGCCTTCTGGAGTTACCTGTTGTGAAATCTTTTTTTTTTTTTTTTTTTCTTATTTTGTTTTTTTATTTGTTTGTCATTCGTTTTCTTTTGTTTGTTTTGTTTTTTATGTAGGGTCAAGGCCTCTCTATTATATAACCTTGGCTGTCCTGGAACTCACTGTAGACCAGGCTGACCTCCAGCACAGAGACTACCTGCCTCTGCCTCCCAAGTGCTGGCATTTGACAGCACTGCCTGGCTTCTTGTCAGTATCTTGCTTGATTTGTGATCTGTTCTGCCGAGGGGAGGGGTCGCTCCTTCCCGCCTCGCCTTTCCTCAGTGGCCACCCGGCACCTCTCTCATTTTTAGTAATAATGGTCCAGGTCTTGTGAGGAAGCACTCCTAAACACTGAGCTACAATTCCAGTAGCCGCCTCTTTATTGTTCTTGTTCTTTTTATTAGTTATTTGCTGTGAGTTTACATGTGGGTATGCGAGGGTCTTAGGATTTTTGTTACTGTAATAAAACACCAAGAGCAAAAGCATCTTGGGAAGGGAAGGGTTCATTTCAGCTCACAGCTCTCCCTCACGGCCATGACCGAGGGAAGTCAGGGTGGACACAGTCTACTCTTACGGAGGCATTTCCCCAATATTTCCTCTCCCTAGATACGTTTGGTTGTTAATTTGACAAAATGAACAGGCATGGATCCGATGGAGTTATCGATGGTAGTGAACGTGTGATCTGGGTGTTGGGAAGTGAACCGGGGTCCTCTGGAAGAGCAGCAGATGGTCGTAACCACACAACCATCTCTCTACCGCCTTATCCATATTCTTAATGTGTGTATAGTGGGAGCCTCGTGTGCCTGTTGGTGTGCGTTTGTCAGTATGCATCCATGTATTTAGTTCTGGTTTGGTTTGGTTCTGAGAAAGGGTCTCACTGTGTGACCCTAGCAGGCCTGCAACGTGCTATATAGACCAAAGTGGCCTTGACTTCACACCATGCCCAGCACTTGTTTAGGGTTTGTTTTTTTTTTTTTTTAGGGAAATGTGCTCGTATTACAGGTGTGTGTCACCAGCACCTGATTATGTGGGTCTAGGGATTGAACCCAGGGCTCTGTGTGTACTGGACTATTCGACAAGGACTCTACCAACTGAGCCGCATACTTCCCCAGCCAGTCTCTTTCCCCTTGAAGACAGAGTCATATTAAGTAACCTTGGCCGGCCTTGAACTTGAGTCAAACCTCCTGCTTCACTTCTCAGAGCACTGAGCTTGCAGAATGCACTGCCACACTGCTTCTCCTTGTGTTTTAACACCAAGGATTTAGGAATTTAGAATTCTTTGTCATTCTGTAAGGGATGATGCCCCGCCCCCAACCCCTGCCTTCTTAATTTATTAAGTGCCTTCTCCCTTCAACTAGAGTGTAGTGATCCTCTCAGCTCAGACTCCCAAGGACTATCAGCTCCACCATACCTGCCTTAGAGGTTTTTTGTTTTACTGGTGGGATAAGGGCGGGGAGTAGGAGATGAGTAAGATCACGTGTGGGCCACAGCATCCATCCCTGTGGAGATAGAGGACAGCGTTGTGTGATGTCAGAGCTCCAGGGATTGAACTCAGGTCACTATACTGGTATAGTAAGTTTTTTACCTACTTGGGCCAGCTGATGAGGATGACTACAGAGGCAGATAAAGGACACCTGTCTGTTGGGCTAAATGAAAAAATCCAATCATGGTGTTTTGTTTTTAATATGGCAGTGATGTCCTGGGAGTTAAGTGAGTCTTTAACCAGCCCCCAAAATCATTTCTCCAAAGCATGCTCACAGAAAGTGGGAGGCTTCCTCTGCTGGACCAGAGTAATCTTAAGTAGTTGGTTAGGTGGTGCTGTAGATGCTGCAGCTGTGTACTGAAGTGTGCAGCTCTGCCCTCTAGTGGTTTCACTTCTTATTGCAACCAAAGGTACTTGTTTTAAAAGAAGCCTTGCCATGTCTGGGATGAAAGATTTGTGAGACCTGAGGTGGGTTTGGTAGTTTATTTTGTCCTTCTGCAAAGCTTGGAGGGGTGTGGAGTTGAAGTTAGCTCCATTTGGCAGAAAACCTCAGCAACCTTATCTCTCCGCAGCTGAAAGAACTGTACACCCTCCTGAACGAGAACTATGTGGAGGACGATGATAACATGTTCCGATTTGACTATTCCCCAGAGTTTCTTCTGTGGTGAGTTGTAAGGGGTGTCTTTATTATAACTTTATTTAACTTGGAAACAGTAGAAATTTACTTCTCATGATTCTGGAGGCTATGAAGTCAAAGGAGCCAGAGGTTTCATGTCAGATAATAGCCTGGTCTCTAGTCTCCAAAATCTCTTCTAGTTTGAAGGGCAAAGCAAGTAGCGGATTCAGAAGGAAACTCAGTTTCATCCTCCCAAGAGCCAGCCTCTCTGGTAAATTTCTGTGTCCCTCAGTTTGTGCATCTGGAGACTTGCTTTAAGTGGTGTTTAGAACTGAAACCTTCCTTAAAATAAATAGTAGAAGGAGACATACAGAGTCAGTCCCCAGCAAAGACCAGAAACCTTAAGATTTGAAAGAAAAGTCCGTTACTCTCCAGTTGATGAGCATGCTCAGTTATAGAAAAAAGCCTATCCTGGGTAAGCCATCTACTATCCTGGGCTACAGTTAATATCTCAGAAGATAGAGGCATGAGACTGAAGTGGAGCAGGGTCACTCCAGTAGATAGGGAAAGTAGAAAGGAGAGATGCTGAGAGGTGGGTGACAAAGCTCAGGGTTTCCACAGTGTGGTTCCTAACCGAAGGACTACTGGCCCCTGCATGAAGTCCTCTAGCTCAAGCTCTGAGATGAACATAAAGACTGGGCACAGTGGCGCACACCTATAAAACCAGCATTTGGGAGATAGGGATAGGCAAATCTCTGTGCGTTCCAGGTCAGCTGAGGCCATACAGTAAGAACCCGTTTCAAAAAACAGAAACACAGAACCTAGCATATAAGCATACTTATAAGGATGAACCAGAATGGTCACAAGTTCAAGGCCAGCCTAGGGGACATACAGAACCTTGTGTCAAAAAACAAACAAACAAACCAACCAACCAAACAATAAATAAAGGCTGGGGTGTAGCTTAGTACCAAAGAACATGCCTAGAGTGTATGTGCGAGACTAGGCACAGTCTCCAGCACAACAAGAAGATGCTGTGAGAAACGAATGTGTCTTGATTCTGTTGGTGTCTAGGAAGTCTTGGTCCTAAAGAGAATATAGCTGTTAACCCAAGGTGTTAGTACCAGATCAGAACTGACCACAGCTCTGAAGCCTATGCCACTCTCTAGCCCGCTGTGAGCAGCTCCACAGCTCCTGTCTGTATCTGTATTCCAGGGCTCTCCGGCCACCAGGCTGGCTCCCTCAGTGGCACTGCGGGGTCCGAGTAGTCTCGAGTCGGAAGCTGGTTGGGTTCATCAGTGCCATCCCAGCAAACATCCACATCTATGACACGTAAGCACCAGCCCTTGTTGCCACCATCTTACCGGTTTTGGAAGAGGAAGGCTACATGGTCACCTGTGAGAGGAAGGTGGTGGGGCCCATGGAGTGGAGGCGTCGTCTGAGTGCTGGGAATGAAGCTCGTCCTGGGAACCACGTGTTTTGACATACGTGGTGGCTTACTCCTTTAATCCCAGCACATGGTGGCAGAGGCAGGTGGATCTCTGTGTTCAAGGCCAGCCAAGGCTACATAGTGAGACTGTCTCTAAGTTGTAGCCGGTAGCCTTGGGACCTATAGTGAGGCCATCCACTTCTGCATTCCTGCCCCAGTTACACAGTGACACATTGAGCAGCTTCAGAAATGGGCAGGAGCCAGTGTGACCCAGATTCAGATGGTTTCACAGTAATCTGTTGCCGTCTTCTGGGTCTACAGGCTGTAAATTCATGTGGGAACCAAAATCTTAGAGAATCTGTCAGTAGTGGTACACACCTATAATCTAAGCTACGTCTTCATGGGTCAAGGCTGGCTTGAGTTACGTAGCACATTCAAGATCAACCTTGTCTCAGATCTCGATGAGCCTTGATTTACTCTGGCGTTTCTTCATTGCCTGCCTCAGGTGGGACTCCTCCAGCCCACTCACAGAGATTCCACAGGGCTGCTGGTGGTGCCCTCAGATAAAGGCATTTGAAGGCGTCCCCCTTCCGTTTTGAAGTAGAAGATGGTAGTGAGTGCGCTCCCCAGTAGTGACTTCTGAGTGGCAGCAGAGTGAGGCCCTTGCCCTGAGGCGCTGCCTACTTGTCGAGATTCCTGTTATGTTGTGTGGGAAAAGTCTTGTCAGTCAGCAGTTTGCCTCTCTTCAGAGAGAAGAAGATGGTGGAGATCAACTTCCTGTGTGTCCACAAGAAGCTGCGCTCCAAGAGGGTGGCTCCGGTTCTGATCCGAGAGATAACCCGGCGGGTCCACCTGGAGGGCATTTTCCAAGCTGTTTACACTGCCGGAGTGGTATTGCCAAAGCCTGTTGGCACCTGCAGGTAAACGTTTTTTCCTGCAGGTCTTGGGAATGCAGGTGCCTGGCTCTGCTGAGGACTGAGACACAGCATTGCCCTTCTCTGGGCCAGTTTTGTGGGGGCTGGGTGGCTAGAAGAGCCAGGTGGAGAACATTTGGGAATGTAGGGAGAATATGGTTCAGGGAGTGGAAAGAACGATTAGACGTTGTCAAATCGGGATTGCCACCAGTTAGAGTGTGTGTGTGTGGGTGGGGGGGGGGTTTAAGGATTTGACTGGGCTCCATTATGAATATGGATCGGGGGGGGGGTTGTCTGATCCCTGTGTAATCTAAGGATAACCTCCACCTTAGAAAGTTGTTGGAAATGATTGGATTATCTCTGCCTAGAGGGCTGCACAAATGGTAACTGCAGGTGAATGCAGGGGAGGGAGTAGGAGGAGAAGTGCCTGCCTCTCTTCTGGGTATGATGTCAGTCTCCTGCTGACCTGATTGCAGGAGAGAGGATTGTGCTCCCCAGGCTGATCTAACAAAGGAATGGCTTCTGAAAAGTAGGGAGAAAAGATTCTCTGATCCCCCTGGGGGAAGCTGAGCCTGTTCCTCTAGAAAGGGACTTTCTCGTGACACCTGCTGGTCATCTGGAGCTCCCCTGCCCTTGTCCTCTTAATTAGTGGGCTGGCCAAAGCCCTCTGAGACCAGGACATTTATGAACCTACAGGTACTGGCATCGGTCCCTAAATCCTCGGAAGCTGATTGAAGTGAAGTTCTCCCACCTGAGCAGGAATATGACTATGCAGCGCACCATGAAGCTCTACCGACTGCCAGAGGCCAGTGGTGCTCTAGGGTGGTGGGCAGGAGCGGTGACATGGGGGAGGGTTCCACTTACCAGCCCCCAGTCTCCAGGCACTTGTGTCTTACTGTCTACAAAGGTTTATTTTTGCTTTCTATTCTCGGCTCTCCTGAGTCTTTGCCCAGCTTAGTATCCCTGCTATCTGCTGACAGGCTCAAAGAATACCACTTCCTTGTAATGTTAGCCTAAGTGAGGCATGAATAGAAAATGGATCCCTTCACTGACCATCATCTCTGTCTCACATAGTCTAGAGACTAGTGTGGGTAAGCTCTCAGATGACAGAGCTTGTGAGAGAAGCTAGATTTATAACCCTTCCCCTATACCCAGAATTGGCCCTGAGGACTGGACAGCCTGGAGTAACCAGATCTTCAATTCTAGATCTCAGTTTGCCTACTTTCCCCGCCAAGTGTCCTGTTCTCCAGCCTTGCCTGCCTTCAGGATGCTGAGCCATGAACTCTTTAATTCCCTTCAGTGGCCTCAGAGCACACCCACCAGGTGGTTGTCACTCATACCAAGTGCTTGCTGCTCCAAGGGCTGCAGCTTGGATCTTCTGATCCGCATGGACTCAGCTTGGCATGGGTGCAGTACTGGGTTGGGGTCACTGTCCTGTCTTGACAGAGTGCTGCAGCATAGTTCCATATTGCCAACGTAGGCCGGAAAGTGTGGTGCCTCCTGCTTGTGATCCCAGCACTCAGGACTAAGATCAGGAGGTAGTTCAAGGCCAGTCTTGGCTATATAACAAGTTTGAGGCCAGCCTGAGCTACATGAGACCCTGAGTTTTCAAGAGAGAGGGAGGGAGGGAGGGAGGGAGGGAAAAATAGGGGCTATGGGGATGTCTTCCCCATGTGTCACCCCATCACCTCTCCCTGCATTCCATGTAGAGAGCCACCTTCAGGTGCTTTGAGATCCAAAAGAATGTCTAGATCTTCCTGTATTTGGGTGAGAACCCAGTGTGGGAGTATTTCAGGATTAGAGAGGTCACCGTGGGGACTGCCATGATGTAAGTAAGCAGCCCCAAGAGAGAGATCTAGGGAGTCAGAGGCTAGAGGTCCACGCTGAAGTTTTATGCATGTGCATCTGTATGTATGAGCTGTTCCAGGGTCATTCTCTGACTTTAGCCTGTCTTTAGCCTTGCTTTGATGTAGGGTCTCTACTGTTCTTCTGTGTGCATCAGGCTAGCTAGCCCAAGTTATTCTACACACTCTACTGTCTCTGCCTCTCTTGTAGGAGTACTAGGATTACAGGTGCTTACACTGATAAGTCTGGCTTTTACATGGATTGTAGGGATTTGAACTCAGGTCCTTACACTTAACAGTAAGCGCTTTTACCCACTGAGCCATCTCTCCAGCTCCACACTAAAGACAGGCGTTTATCATCTGGGACTCTGCTGTTTACAACTTGGACCAGCCCTTATGTGTACTAATCCTCTGGAGATAGTCTGTTAGTCCTAATATCTGTTAGTCCTAATATGTGTTCCATAGGATCATGTGGTTTCCTTCCACTGAATACTTTTGGTAGCTACAATGGCCAGTTGGCCCTAGGGTAGCAGTTTATATGGTTTGTGGAGAGAGGCCCAAGGGAGGGCAGGGAGGCCTGGACTATCTTAAGATAGACTAGAACCATGTGGGTAAGAAATGGATACCACAGCCTCTGCCCTACCAAGAAGTGGGGCCAGCAGACCCCAGAGGCAGGCTGAGTCTGGATGCCCAGAGGGCTCAGGCTGATGCTGAGGCTGCCTTGGGTTTCTCTCAAGGGCCTCTGTGGGTGGGTCCAGGATGATTGGCTCTGAGACCATCTTTTCTGTCCTTCCAGACTCCCAAGACAGCTGGGCTACGACCAATGGAAAAGAAGGACATTCCAGTAGTGCACCAGCTGCTCAGCAGGTACCTGAAGCAGTTTCACCTCACCCCTGTCATGAACCAGGAGGAGGTGGAGCACTGGTTCTACCCCCAGGAGAACATCATTGACACATTTGTGGTAGAGGTGAGTAGCCATCCACTTCCAGACAACAGCGAGGTTTGCAGAGAGCTGGGATTACCCTGCTAGGCTTCCAGAAGTCTCTGGCTCTCAACAAATCGTGGTCATGGTTTGCATTTGTTAAAAAGTTATCTTGTACTCCCAACCCTGCTCAGTACAGAAATAGCACTGCACCCCTCAATCAGGTGAGCCTCCGCCTCTCTTCTTGTCTCACCTCAGCCTAGTGTGATCTAGACACCAAAGTCTGAGGATGAGAGCCACATGAAGACATCCCTGGCCAAGCCCAGCAGGGTAGCAGCCTACAGTCCAGCCTGGCTGTTGTAGCAGAAGACTGTCTATATAAACTGTATCTGAACTGTTAAGCCTTAACTACTCTATTTGAATATTGTAGAGAGCACTTAACATAACAATTAGATCGTAATCTAATATAGCCATGAGTTTACTATTTGGTCCTTAACTTGCCTTGCTTAGTTATCCTAAACAGTTTGTAATAGCAGTTATTATAAGGACTGGGTCTAAGCCTTGTATTCTTAAAAGTGTTACATAGGCACAGTGCCTATCTAAGAGTAACAACATTAGTTTCAAGTTTTGTATCACTATAAGAAATTTATACGGGGGCTGGAGAGATGGCTCAGCAGTTAAGAGCATTGACTGCTCTTCCAGAGGTCCTGAGTTAAACCCCCAGCAACCACATGGTGGTTCAAACCATCTGTAATGAGATCTGATGCTCTCTTCTGGTATGTGTCTGAAGACAGCTACAGTATACACATATAAATAAAAATAAATAAATAATATTTAAAATAAAAGAAATTTATACCAATGAAAACCTTAAATCTGCATCAATCATAAATTCTGTACCAATGTAAACCTATACCTTCAATTTTTATCAATTATAAAGATTTCTACCAATGTAAGATTGTGGCTATATAATGCTTTACTTAAGAATAAATAGTAATCCATCCCATCTATTTCCTCCCTGTTCAAAATTATGACCATTTCCAAATTATCCCTTAAGATGATAAACTATCTATAATTTATAAAATAACCATAACCAGACACCCAAACCCAAGGGATAAGGATGAAGACTCTCCACAACTTCCTGCTGAATAGGGGTGACGGAAAATTTGTAAAGGGGTGAGGAGAGGCAGGAAAATTAGAAAAATTGTTTAGACTTAAGAAAGCTAGCTTCAGCTTCTGTTATCCAGTCTCTCTGTACTTAGAAGGCTCAGGGCTGGGACTGAAGTTATGACTGGATCTGTCTTTCGAAAGCCTGGATGTACCAAGTCCATCAGGAATCAGCAATTCCTGAACCTGAAGCAGGGAGCTGGAGCAGCATCAGGAAGCAGGGAGCTGGAGCAGCATCAGGAAGCAGGGAGCTGGAGCAGCATCAGGAAGCAGGGAGCTGGAGCAGCAGGTCCTTTCAGTGTCCCTGTGGATGAATCTTGTCAGAGCTGCAAATTCTGCAACATAGGAATCTTATGACCAAAATTTTAGTACTATCAAGATATTTGTATGGATTATGCAAGATGCACAGATCAGTTAAGGATGAGTTTTGTTCCTTATGTGAGCAAGTGAAAGACAACTATTTTTTATGAATTGATTTGGTCAATAACCTATTATAATAATACATCTTCATTTATGCCATGTGAAGGATGGCACGATGAATCTTAAGGATTCCACAACCAACAAGATTTATTATCTAATTTTAGCTGAAGCTTTGGCTAGAGACATTTTTATGTCTAAGCCAAGTTACTTGGCTGTTTCCATGTTGAGGAATCAGCAGATCATGTTACCTGTCTTGTTTGATTTTCTCGAATTTTTCTTTTCTGTAGCCAAGATCTTCAAGGGGTCTTCCCCTCTCGCATCTGATCCATATCACTCTGGAAGGGGTCCAAAGCCTCTCCTCCTTTCCTGCCAACATAAATATAGAGCCTCTCTCCCAAAATAGCATTCCCTTGGTCCAGTAACTGGACATTATTAAAGGTATAGACTGAATTAATTTAATAGCTTGACCTCTCTTCCCGAGGAATTTTAATATAAATACAAAACTCATAACCATACTTATTTTGATAATTAAAACAATTCAAAGTAATTAAATCAATCTAAACAAATATTATCTGTTGAGATAGTGTTCCCCCAGTATCTCCTGCCCTGACCTACATGAGATCAAGGCCTAAGCTGTTTATTCATCTGTATACTTAAATCCTCCCTTCTATTTACTGTATAAGCCTATTTCCAGACTCTAAATTTGACACAACAGGCTAAGCAGTCCCAGAAATCCCATGTAGACCATGTTCAGAGATCTCAAGTATTTACCCTGGCAAGACTTTTTCAATTTTTCTTTAAGGCACTTTTTAAAATTCTTTCTATTCTCTCTATCTCAGTGCCTTTGATTCCTACATTTTAGATCAAAAGCCTGGATTTCTTTATTCTGTGTATACTTAAAAACAGTTAAAACAATTACCATTATACTCCTTTCTATCCTTTAAAACAATTAAATCAAATTTTATTCATCTCTGTTCTCTTTATCTGATTGTGAGAGACATGTAGCTTCTCCCATTTGTCTCTGCCTGACTGTCAAACACCCTGTCTCTTTGCATAGCAGGGGCTCCCTGTGCCTCTGAGACCAAACTCTTTGTAGTATTTCTGAACCATGGGAAGAAATTTCCATGTGGCTCGGGCAAAATCTGTAGCCTGCTAAGAAGCCAATTCTCCCTAACTCCTAATCTTATATCATGGTACGTGTGTATTCTGTTTGAGAATCTCTAATGAATTTCTAATAGTGGGTACAAGCCTATAATATGTTGAGCGCCATTTGTAGCAGTGAATCGTTACACAGCTCTGTGCTCCCAGCAGGAGCATACGGCTCTGCACCCACCCAAGAGCTCTGGATTCATGAATTAAAGATACACACACACACACACACACACACACACACACACACACGCAGTGTTATTATTAATATGTCTTACTAGCTCAGTGCGTGGCCTTCTCACTAACTCCATGTGGCTAACACACTTTCCTCTCCAATATTCCTGTGTTAACACCCTTTAAGATCTATATTTTATCTCTGCTACCTCAGACCCAATCGGGGGAGTTTCCCGGATTCTTACATGTCGGTGGACTCTTAAATCTGACCTCTCTGCTTCCCTGTCATGGCAGTTCTGGTCCTTCTCTCCTCTGTGTCTTTCCTGGGAATCCTAAAAAGTCCTGCCTCTGTCCTTCTGCCTAGCCATTGGCTGCTGGCTCTTTATTGGTCAGTCAAAAATCAACTGGGGACAGGGGCCCTCAGTGTCTGGACACATAGATTTTGAGAGCTGAATTAAGACACGGCATTAGAACCAATCCCCAAGAGGCGGTCCTCAAGAGCCCTTAGCTGGTGTGCTTCCTCTTGCTCATACCCTGTTCCAGTTTCCACACATGGCTGCCTGAGGATGGTGTGAGTGTAGCATGGTCTCTGGGCTGCCTGTTCCTTTGCATGTGTGACACCACCTATTTATTTACTCTTCCCTTCAGAATGCCAACGGTGAGGTGACTGATTTCCTGAGCTTTTACACACTTCCCTCCACCATCATGAACCATCCAACCCACAAGAGTCTGAAAGCTGCGTACTCCTTCTACAACGTCCACACACAGACCCCTCTTCTAGACCTTATGAGCGACGCCCTTGTTCTAGCCAAAATGGTGAGAGCAGACCAGGCAGTCTTGGGAGACTCGAAGTGGGGGCTTTGTAGTAGCAGCAAGCACAGCTCAGGAGGTAGCTGCCCGGAGGGTGGGAGGCCTTAAGCTTCTTCAGTTTCCAGCTCTCAGGCAAGGCCCCAGCCATTTTCACCACAAACTCTGGTCTAGAAGAGGGCCAGGAGTCACTGCACTTCTTGGTTGGGGCCTGACTGGCTGGCCAGTCTCAGGGTTAGGGTTCTTTGGCTTTCTGAGCATGGGAGGGAGCCTGGGGCCTGCTCTAGTGAAGGAATGGACTGGCTAACTCCAGTAGACAGGCATAGGTGGTAGGTCTGTCTGTTGTCCTTCTGTACCCAGGCCAACCTCTAGGCAGGCTAGTCCTTCTCCATGAGAACTTCAGATCAGTTTGGTGAGATTTTAGAAGTGTCCTTCACAGCCTCAGGCAGTCTGCCAAGCCTGTGCAGACTGGGAACCTGGAGTTAAGTGACTAGAGCTAGGAAGCTGTTAGGAGCTGACCTCGGAATGGCCTCCAGTTTTTGTCCACTCACGGAGACACTGAGGAGAGGCCAGGCTGTGGGTGGCCTGAGGACGGTCTTGGGCGTATTGGAGAGTCAGCACTAACCAGAGTTTGCTAACCAGGATGTAGCCGGGACCTCTGAAGGAGACTTGCCCTATGGCTGCCTGTAGGACAACAGGGGAAGGAAGGTAAAGCAGCCTTCCTGCCCTTACCTGTTGCGATTTCCCCCGCTACCCTGCAGAAGGGGTTCGACGTATTCAATGCACTGGATCTCATGGAGAACAAAACATTCCTGGAGAAACTCAAGTTCGGCATAGGGGACGGCAACCTGCAGTATTACCTGTACAATTGGAAATGCCCAAGCATGGGGGCCGAGAAGGTATGTGTGTGTCACAGCCAGAGGCTGAGCTGCTAGTCAGGGAGCTAATGGCTCCAGCTAAAACAGCAGAGAGGCATTGATTCAGTCCAGGCCCTCAGCAGTTGGTGCTTAGGCCTGAAAAGTTTGTTTCATCTGAGGGCCAGACCAACAGGTGGACAGTCCAGTTCTTGTCTGTCAGAGCAGGGCATTCTACATTGTTGTTTTAACTTTTAGTACTTCTGAAGCTTGGACATACAGCCTCACATATGCTAGGTAACTGTGTACCTTGAAATGTAAAATGTATGTATGTCTGTGTGTGTGTGTGTGTGTGTGTGTGTGTGTGTGTGTGTGTGTACACACATGTGCGCGTGCACACACACATTAATTCCAGCCATAGTCTCACTATGTAGCCTAGAACTTGCCATGTAGAGAAAGATTGGCCTGGAACTCTAGATCTAGCTACCTCTGCCTCCCAAATACTGGGACTGAAGGCATGCCTCCAGACATTTCTTTTTTGGATTCAGGATCTCAGTCATTCAGGCTGGCTCAATCTGTAGCCCAAGCAGGCTTTGAACTTAAGATCCTTCTGGCTCTGCCTCCTCAGTAGCTGGAAGCCCAGACCTGCACCATCAGGCACACGGTTTTGAAGGACTCAGGAGTTACCCATGAGGTTAGGGTCTGTAGATCTGCCTTTCCTATCTGTCCTAGGCTGCTTCTCTTGTCTCAGTGTGGCCCTTTCTTACCCTCCCCCCACCTCAGGGCAGTCGGGCAGGGCCACAGTCAGTGTCTATGGAGCGCTGACCGTGACGGCTTGGAAGCCTTGGGCCCGGTGTTCTTCAGGATGCCACCGCTGCTCCCCTTGAAGGAAATAGAACCTAGCAAAGGCTGGGTGAGGGGCCCGGGCTCAGCATCTGCTCTCCCACCACAGACATTTCCTCTGGTTTCAGTGGGCCTGAGCCACATGCCTGGGGAGGCAGGAAAATCCTGCATATTGTCAACTCAGTGTGACCTTTCCCCATCACTCTCCTAGGTTGGGTTGGTGTTACAGTAACCAGTTGCCAGTGAGATTCTGGATAAAGCCACTGAGAATCCAAACCAGGAAACGGAACCCTTCCACTTGTTGGTCCAACTTTCACAGATGTGAGATCTCTGGCAAGCAGAACAGAACTGAACCGGCTTTACCAAACCGCCAGTGAACTTGACAATTATATCGCGATGGTGTAGGCTGCGTGATGTCACCTTTAGCCATGTTTCTGGTCTCCCTGTTTTCAATGAATTAACTCGCTCACGCAGCCGTGATCAAGGGAATGTAACTGCTGAAACCTAGCTCGTGATTGGCATATTATGGAGTTAACGGGTGAATAATAAAAGTATATATATTATATATATATATAAATATTCTAAATATCTTTCATGTTCCAAATGTACAAGGATGTTTGGTCTCTAACAAGAAAGAAGCTGAATCCAGTCATTCTTTAAAATGAGAGCCCAAGGACAGCGTCAGACAGATGTGCATTGTACAATTATTGTTCAGAAGTGGTGGCTGTTGTCAGCAGGAGCAGGAGAAAGAGGATCTGGGGAGTCTCACCTAGTTTCCCTTTGGAATTGGCTGCTCTGCAGGCTTTGAACAAAGAGGTAAGGTAGAGGGGCTGCCAGCTCAGGAGAGGGCTCGGATCTCCAGGATGGCAGGACAAGCTTCTAGGGTGGAACTGGCCATGGGCAGATACCAGACTACTGCATTTCGAGACCAGGAAGTGGTGACAATCATTGGAGTAGATTCATTAATCAAGTCCCTCTTCCATCTCCTGGGTCTTGTCCCAGAGGACACCATCCTACCAAGTGATTTTAAAAGGCTTCTGAGCTGGCTCGTGCCAACCATACATGTGTGTGTTTTCTGAGAGACTTTATCCTCACTGCCTAGGATGATTAGCATTTTGAAAGGGACTTTGGGCCTTGTAGTATCTGGGACCTTGAGACCACATCAACACAAGCTCTGTCTAAGGCATATTAGAGCAAAGAGGGAGTGAGTTCCCAGGGAGGCTGAGCGGTCGTGGTGTCGTGGTGTGGTGATGCCCAGGCCCTTTAATCCCAGCCCCTGCCTGTGCCTTCCAACCCGTCAGCCATCTTGTGTGCTCCTTTGTCTCCTTCCTAGAGTGTGCAGCCCACAGTGGCCACGAGAAACAGTGACCAGAGATGATCTAGACTCGGCGGCGTTACCAGTGTCTGGGTCTGATTATCACTGGTGCTGTTGTGGGCTTTGTGGTGGTAGTGATGGTTATTGATGCTGCCAGTTTTTCCAGAAGTAGTCAAGCTCCTGATCACATGGCTGCCTGTGTGGGCATTCTTGAGCGGTGTTGAGCCAAGTGGCCCGGGAGAATTGGGCTAAACGGTTAGCACACCACACCCAGCCTCCTTGTGCTCTAGGAGAAAGCTCCACGTGACACGTAGTGGGGAATTTCTTTGCTGTTTCACCTCTTGGCATCTTGGGGGTCAGGAGCACCTTATAGGGAAAAGAAGCCTTAGCCACTAGCCAGGTTCAGCCTTGTCCCCTGAACTGTGAGCTGTCCTACAGGTGAGCAGGGGTTTGAGTCACGCTGTAGCGTCTGGTGCTGGGCTGCAGAAGCCAATGCTGCATTGCCTCAGCTGAAGGGAACTGTGCTGGGGACGCATCCCGCTGTGGAGACTGCCGCTGGAGACGGAAGCTCTGCTTGGAAGATTCTCCTCAGAGGCTTCTAGGGACCTTCCTTCCCTTCATGTCCTGTGCTGCAAACTGCAAGAGCCAGCGAAGGTGGCTGACTTGTGACTCCAGATACTCAGACCAAAGAAGCTGTTGTTATTGGCAAAATGTGCACTGAGTTCTACAGAAGGGAGGGGTCCGAGGCGGGGCTCCCCTCAGCCTCTGTCATCAGACACTGCCCTAAGTGCCCAAGTGGGCTCACCCTGCCCACACTTTAAAGAACAGAGTACTCCAGTCTTTCCTTCTTGGGCAGGCCTGGAATGTGGAAAGCCCTCCTGTCTTATGCTCTCAGCTGTGGGCCAGCCCTCAGCTCAGACTGCTTCTGAGGTTTGGGGAACACAAATCTCTGGCGTGAGCTTTGGTTTCATTGACCCTGGTCATGGAACAAAAACAGTGAACCCCAGGGGATGCTCTGGAAGATCTGCTGGCATGGACTCTGTCCCCAAAACCAGGTGGCTTGCTCTGCTTCTGCCGCTGCCTTGAGATGGGCGCCCTGCCCAGGTCTGCAGGAGTTGGCTCAGGGGTTGTTTTTAAGTCTTGTTTTTATCCAAACTGTTCTGGTGTCTTCATTCAACCCTCATGGGATTGGGGCTAAAGAGCACCATTTGTGGGGTTCACAGCTACTCCACAGTCTTTGATGTATGGCAGCCCTGTGACTGGCTTGGAGCAAACGAGAAGGGCCTTGGGGCAGCCTCTGTGGGCCTGAGCCTAGTCCTCTGCCGTGTCCTTTCCTTTCTTGCCTTTGGATTGACCCTCCATGCTACCATGGACACCAGTCTGTAGAAGTGAGCTGAGTAGAAAGGCCTTAACTCTGGACTGAGGTCTCATGGGCTCACTGTCCCCACTCAGGCCTGTCTCAGAAGGTGTTGGTATCTGAGGATTGGCTCACACCAAGCTCTGCTGACACTCAGTTTTTAATGGAAAATCTCAGGCCTTGCCCCTTCTTTCTGCCATTTGTTGCCAGTACTTGCTGGCGCTCTGAAGCCCAGAGGCAGGTGTCTTTGTGGTTTTGAATTGTTTCCAAAGATGGCCAGCACTAAACCAACCTGGGAGCCCAAAGGCCCTGAACAGTTTTCCTGGAGCTTCTACATCTAAAAGAGAGAGACTCTCAGGAAAGGGAGCTGGAGTATCTCTCTGGCCTTGTTCACCTGTCCTTGAACCAGAGATCTGTTGTGTTTTGCTGCAGAGTGAAGGCAGGTCTACAGACGGACTGCACCTGAGGAGATTCAGGACGGTTTTCACTGAATTAAACTGTTAACTGTGGCCATGAGGTGCTGCATCTGGGGGCGGGCGGGAGTGCTTCCCTTTTTTGTCTTGGCTTTTCTTTGGGCTGTGCTGGGGGCATTCATTGCTGGGGTGGGGGCAGAGATACCAAATGCACTGTTCCACTCCAGACATCTCACTTGTTCCTAATAAAGGAAGCCGTTCAACAGTCTGCTCTCTCCTAGTGTTCTTCTGGTCAGCAGCAGGTGGCAGTAGGGCAGGTGGCATGTCTAGGGCTCGGTTACAACAAGGTGGCAGGGAAACACCACCACCACCACCACCACCAGGCCAGCTTTGCAAGACTTACCACAGAGAAGCTGGTACTGATATTGAAGACCAGCCACATGCTAAGTAAGAACCCTGCCATCAAGCCATATGCATAGTGTGTGTGTGTGTGTGTGTGTGTGTGTGTGTGTGTGTGTGTGTGTGTGTGTGTGTGCACGTGCAACTCCTGCTTCAGCCTCCCAAGTAGCTGGGATTAAAGGCCTGTCCCACTGGGCACAGCTGAGACAGGCTGTAGTACTGTGAATTGACCTAGAGACTCAGGCCAAAGCTCTTCTGGGAGTGTTTTCACATGACAGGTGTCCAGGCCCTGTAACCTGCACTTACTTCTCACTGTTGTTTCCCAGCCCATACAGGTTTGGTCCTCTCCAATCCTGTAGGGCTAGCACATCCCAGCTGGACTTGGCTTTAGCTGTGTCCGATCCAGGAGCTGTAGTCTGCCTGCTTTGCCCACCCTCCCCAGGCCACTACAGATCATGATCATTTTTTTTTTTAAACACAAATCCATCAGAGAAGTAAAGGCCTCTCCCTAAGAACAGAAAGCAGGGAGAAGCCAGCACTTCCTGGCTTGGGTGTTGGGGTGGCAGGATGGATGCCCTAGCCTCAGGTGTTGTTTTCTATAGGACTTAGAGCCAGTGCAGACCCAATCCAGCCCCACCCCAAGACACCCTCCCTGTGGGAAAATGGGTTTGTCCTTGCCCATTGCTAACACTGTTGCCCTGTGGAACCTAAAATGTCACAGCCTGACAGTCCCAGTAAGGCTGTCGGAGTCCAGGACTTGCTCAGATCCTATGTCTGGTGTTTGCCACTCAGTGTCACTGTGGCAGTACCCTGCTGCTTTGCTAGGCCCTGTCATTGGAATGTGCCCTGCTGGGCCTTCTCCCTCTCCATTTAAGGCTGTGTGTGTGTGTGTGTGTGTGTGTGTGTGTGTGTGTGTGTGTGTGTGTGTGTGGCAGAGGAGGAAACCTTATATATTAGTATGGGTAGCAGCTTCTGGCTGTCTTAGACAAAACCCAAATCCCACTTGGAGGATAGGCCTGAGAGGCCCTCATGCTGGCCTGTCCCTCTCCCCATGGGGCTGGGGAATAAAGTGGAAATGTACACTTTCTCTTTATTTTTTAAAATAGTTCTTCTGCCCTCTCCAGGGCTCTTCTATGACACAAGTTACAAACCTACTGCTATGTTTTCCCCAGGGCTCATCTCCTCCCAGGCTGCCTGAGACAGGAAGAGAAGGAGAAGCCAGGGAAGCCTATGGGGAGGAAGCTCTGGGGGCGCTGCTCACCCTGAAGGGAGGCAGTGTGGGGGGATGGAGGCTGCGATGGCCCTGCTGGAGGGCAGAGGGACACGTGTCCTGCTCCTCAAGTTGAAGACCAGGGAATCTGAGACCACCTCAGGGCCCCAAGGTTAGAAGCCCCTGAAATCCACTGGACAGGATACCAATCATGGTCCTATCTCTCACTGAGAGACCAAACAGCTCTCAGCATCCAGGTGTGCTCAGCACCCGGTGACCGGGACAGGCATCTGGCATGAGGGGCTGGTATTCCCATGGTGCTTTGCTCTAGAGAGGGCTCTGCCACGATACCAGCTCCTGCGGATGCTAGGGTAAGTCAGTGATGCACTCAAGAGTTCTGAATGCGGATGTGAACAAAGAGTGTAGCTGGAGAGAGCGAGGCTCCATCCTTGGACAGCAGGTGGATGTGGCGGTACCCTGTGGGAAGGGCAGCAAGAAGTCAGAGGCTGGAACTCCACCCCATTTTTCCCGCCCCACTCCCCACCACCTACCTTGCTTCAGGCTGTTGAGAGGCAGCGTAAACTGGCCCACAAAATCATTGGGGGAGGTGGTGTCATAGTCTTCTACCACGAACCTGACCAGCACCAACTCTGGGGCCCGCAGCTGGAACTGCAGGGTCTGCTCCCAGCAGGGGTTGAAGCCTAGGGTACAGGGATGGTAGTTAGGGTCCGCTGGTCTGAGGGTCCCCCCACCTTCCAACTGGGCTTATTCACCATTGTTGAGCACATAGTCTGTCTCCTTGTGGGCACAGTCTTCGGGCACCCCGTGGATCTCCACACGCACCAGAGGATCCACGATGGAGTTGGGCTTCTCTGCATTGAGCTTCGGCAGCTGCTGGGCTGTTAACACCTAAAGGAGGAAGGGCAGTTTCTGCCTATGCCCCATTGGGACCCATACCCACCCTCTGCTCTCTAGAGCTCTAAGTCCCTTGTCCTCACACTGACACTGTCCCTCCTGCACCAATGCCCACACGTGGGTTGCCCTCATGCCAGGCTCATTCATGGCCTCCCTGTCCTTTCCCTCAGACTGGCGCCTCCCCAGAGCTAGCCCTGACCTGAAGTGGCAGCTTGGACCAGGCTACTGACCTGGACTGTCAGAGTAGTTTTGGGGGGTCCAGGACATTCGGGATCAAAGGTAGTGTTGAGTTGCCTGAGGTAAGCAGGTTTCAGGACATAGCCACACTGCCCATTTATGAGGAAGCGCCCTGTGTTGAGGTCCATCTCGTAACCAGGAGTCTGAAAGTTCAGAGCCACTGTGGAGTAGACGAAGGGGTTGAACAGGGGAATATTAGTGGCTCTCTCCTCACAAGAGACTCATAAAAGCCAGGCTGGACAGAGGGCCCAGTGTCCACTCCTCTAGGTGGTAATGCCCTGTCCCTGTCAAGGCCTGTTCAGGAGGGGACCACGCAGTCACCTCCTCCCTGAGGTCCCCTCCTCCCTGCATTTCTTCAAGACTAGCACACTGGGGTTGGAGGGCAGGAATGTGATGACAAAGGCCTGAAAAAGCTTGGCATTGCTCTTATCTACCTCCAAGGGGAACATGGTCTCCTTTGGCTGGACTCTGTCTCCCAGAATCTGTTCATCTCAGTATTTACTTGGCAGAATTGTCAGGTAAGGGAGGGAGGGAGGGAGGGAGGGTGGGAGGGTGTGTGTGGGTGTGTGTGTGTGTAGAAATAAAGGTTTTGAATTCCTTTCTTGCCAGTTTTGTTTCTTTTGATACAGTCTGACATCATAACCCAGGTTAGCCTCTGTAACAAAGCTGGCCTTGAATTCAGAACTCTCCTGCCTCAGCTTCCTGAATGCCAGGATTCCAGGTATGTGCTACCACCCCCAGCCAGTTGCTTATTTCTACCTTCAGAAAGATCTAACTTGTGTGAGCTGAGGGGGATAAAGGGCTTGCTGGACAAGCATGAGGCCCCAAGTTTGAATCCTTAGAGCCTATGACAAAGCCAGGCATAGCAGCGTGTGTGTCTGAGCTCAGTGTTGTGGAGGCAGAGGTAGGTGGATTCTGGGTGAGGGTTGGGGCTCACTAGTCAACCAGTCTAGCTAAAAGAGCAAACTCCGGGGTAGTGAAAGACCTTGTCTGACAAACTAAAGTGAGGAAAAGGTGACTCTTAGCAGCTGGGGACAGAGGATCCGAGTTCAGTTCCCAGAACCCATTCCACACTCAGTGTCTCACAGCTGTGTGTAACTCTAGTTCAGAGAGTCCAGTGCCCTTCTGGCCTCCACGGGCACGTATGTGATGCAGATGCTTACATGACAACAGCACTCCTACACAAAAAAGTTGGAGATCTGAAAAGTACCCAGTGTTGACCTCTGGCATGCGCACATGCATGCACACACAGGAACATACAAAAACAAGTAACTTTCAGGTATTTTGAAACTGTCTCATGTAACCCAGGCTGGCCACAGACTCATTAAGTAGCCAAGGATGACCACCAACTACTGCCCTCCAGTCTTTTACCTCCCAGGATTATAGTCATGTATCTCATACAGAAATATAACGTTTGGCCTGGCACTGTAGCATGCGTCATTGATCTCAGCACTTGGGAGGCAGAGCCAGGTGAGGCTAGTCTGGTCTGCCCAGTGAGTTCCAGGGCAGTCTAAAAAAAGAAGGAAAAGAAAGAAAAGAAAGAAAGAGAGAGAAAGAGAAAGAAAGAAAGAGAAAGGAAAGGAGAGAAGAGAAAAGAAAAAAGGAAAGAAAAGAAAAATGTACTTTTTGCTGAACATGGTGTGCACACCTTTAATCTCAGCCCTGGGGAGACAGAGTGTAAAGCCAGCCAGGGCTGCATAGTGAGACTGTACCTCAACAAAACAAAATGAAAAGTAACTTCCACATTGCCAAGAACAAATGAACCTACATTTCAGACAGCCCTTCAAACACCAGTTTCCCACCTTCTAGAAGGCTGTGTGGCTGCCCCCTGCTGAAGTGCTCGTCCCCACCCAGAGACCTCCCTGCTTACAGCCCGGCTCACCCAACTGACAGCCCGAGTTCCACATCTCCTGGGGGTTATAGTTGGCCGAGTTCATCCGCAGCCCCAGTGGATACACTCGGGTCAGTTGCTGAGTGTTGTGCCTGACAAAGCTGGGCCCTGGGGCAGAGTTGGGACAGGATTATGATAGGACCCAGGCTTCTGTCCCTGGCCCAGATCCAGGCCTATAGCCCCGCCCCCACACATGCTTCACCCCAGCTTCCCTCTCACTTCTGCCCTAAGGTGAGAACCTCTGTGTGAGGACCAGAGAGGGGCAGGGACACCTGGCAGCCACGCAGCTTGGCACTGCATTCCCTTGATGTTTGACAGCCACCTACACTGAACGCCGGCCTCGAGCTGCCAGTCCCTGTCACTCACCCTGCCCACACCTTTAGCCATGCCTTGGGTTCCTTGCAGTAGCCATGCCTCAGGGTCTTCCTATGACCTGTTCCTCCTATCTGGAGTCCTTTCCTCTTCTGCTTCCTCCCTCCTCGGCAGTGTCGTCTTCTCAGACGTCTTCCGGATTCTTATGAACCAGGAAGCCTTCCTAGTCTCATATCCTCCAGGCTCCGCTAGCCCCTGGCACTAGCCTGACTGGCTAGCCAGTGTCTTGACTACCATTTGGTGATGACTGTGGTGAAGGCAACCCCAAACACCTCCCTTTTGTGGCTCTCTACCCACAGTTAGCCCAAAGCCAGGTGCTCATAAAGGCAGTCTTTACCTGGTCCTCCTCATGTCCTTAGCCCTCTTAAAGCCCTCTGAAATCTTGAGAACAACTCTAGGATACCCATCCTCCACCCACCACCACCCAAGCCTGAAGGGCTCCATGCTCTCCTGTCCTCAGATATGCACAGTCTGGTTCCTACCTGCCTCTCTGGTGAACTTCCGGGCCTTGCGCTCACTGAGGGAGCCAACCTTGCAAGGCTGAGGTGGGCCAGGACTGGGCTCCAGGGTCCGCAGGCGGGTAGCACCGCAATACACAGCCAGTGCTGAGAGCTCTGGGGAGATCTGCTTGGCCTGGGGAACCAGACTCAGTAGGGATCACTTACCTCAAGAGCCCCTCCCCAATCCCACTTCCCTTTCCTTCCCAACCTTCTCTGCTGCCTCACGCACTCCCCTGCAGCAGGACCCAACCTGCTGACCCAGTCCGCAGGACACACTCACCCGCCGCCTCTGCTCTGCAGCTTCCAAAGCCTCTTCTGCCTCCTCTTCCTCCTCATCTTCCTCTTCCCTGTCTGACAGAATTCGACCATCCTCATTCCGAGCAGCTGGCAGCTTCTTCCCCTTCACCAAGACCCGGCCCTTGAGCTGCTGTAGAGGCCAGGGCAGACAGGTGAAGCCCTCAGGCGGCCCTGGGCGGGAGGCTCAGTCTCCTCTGTGAGAGGCTGGTACGGATGGGGGCGGATGGGGGCGGATGGGGGCGGTGAGGACTGAGTGGTGTTTCTTCTAACAGGAAAAGTGATCCCACCACGAGGCCACTGATAGAGGGTGGCTGAAAATGTGCCAATCATGGGAGTGCCACACAGCAGCCTCACAGCTTAGAGGCACAGGGAAGGAGCACGCTTCCAAAAGGATCTGTGTGTGTGTGTGCTTGTGTGTGTGTTTGCGGTTTTTTTGAGACAAGGTTTCTCTGTGTAGCCCTGGCTGTCCTGGAACTCGCAAAGATCCGCTTGCCTCTGCTTCCCCGGTGCTAGGATTAAAGGTATCCAATGTCACTGCCCAGTGCAGAAAGATCTCTTGAGGAAGGAATGACTACAGCACAGATAATTATAGTACCCTTTTTTTGTTTTCGAGACAGTCTCATGTAGCCTAGGCTGGCCTCCAACACACAGGTAGCCAAAGGTAACTCTGAACTCCTAATCCTCCTGCCTCTACTACCTCCTGTGCTTGGATTACAGACGCGAGCCGCTATTCCTAGTTTTTAGCTTCTGTCTCTTGATCCTTCTGTCTCAGTAAAGACCTCTGTCCCACAACCTTCCAGATGTCAAGTTGATGGCCAGCCTGGGCTAAAGAATACAAGCCAGTCATGGGTGGGACAGTAGCTCAGTTGATAGAGTGCTTGCCTGTCATGCACCGTGCCCTGAGTTCTATCCTCAGCACTGTGTAAGACCAGGAATGAACGAGGAATGGTAGCATGCTCACGTAATGCCAAAGTTCAATGTTGTCCTCGGCTACATAAAGGGTTGTAGGCTAGCCTGGGCTATATGAGGTCCTGTCTCAAAATAACAGCAACAATAAAACAAGTAAATAAATGAGAAAACCATTGTGTACATAGGTGTGTGAATATATGGAAAAGTTCACACATACAAAAACTGGAAGATGGGGGACTGGAGAGGTGGCTCATTGGTTAAGAGCATTGACTGCTCTTCCAGAAGTCCTGAGTTCAATTCCCAGCAACCACATGGAGGCTCACAACCATCTATAATGAGATCTGATGCCCTCTTCTAGTGTGGTTAAAGAGAGCGACAGTGTATACTGACATATATAAAATAAACACATCTTAAAAAAAAAAAAAACCTGGATGCCAGCCTGGTCTACAGAGTGAATTCCAGGACAGCCAGGGCTACACAGAGAAACCCTGTCATAAAATAAAAAACGAGCCGGGCAGTGGTGGCGCACACCTTTAATCCCAGCACTTGGAAGGCAGAGGCAGGCAGATTTCTGAGTTCCAGGCCAGCCTGGTCTACAGAGTGAGTTCCAGGACAGCCAGGGCTACACAGAGAAACCCTGTCTCAAAAAACAAAACAACGAAAAACCTGGAAGATGCTTACTTCTAGATAAATGGTGGGATAAGTGGGGAGCAAGCTCTGCCCCCTTTTCAGTACTAGGGACTATACCTCATGCATCATGGGTAACCAGTGAACTGTTGAGCCTTACAATCCAGCCCTATTTATCTGTCCTAAGCAGGTGGCAGCTGGCCTGAGCAGATGGCTGGGAAGGAGATCTAGGCCGAGGTAGTGTCAACTCAGGACATGGAGGTAGAAGTGGCTGGGCCTACGGGTACACTATGAGAAGGGACACAAACCAGGCCAGGCAGAGCTAGACATAGAAGGCCCAGGAAGAGAACAGGCTGGGTGGGTATGATCAAGAATGAGGAAGCAGAGGGCAGCCAAAAGGACAGCTGGGTGACAGATTAAACCGAGCAGGAAAAGGTCCAGGCAGAAAGAGATGAGGGGTCCGGGACTAGAGGGGTAGTGTGAGTGGGGATGGGGGTGAATCTCAGTCAGACAGACCCACTTCCCAGGCTGTGGGTCTGGGAGCATCACCTCAGGAGACGGCAGCTCCTCCAGGTTCTGGGAGTCCAGGGCCTGTGTCACCAGCATGTCTCCCAGGATGCTTCGAAGATGGCGAGCCATGACGGCCTGCTGTTCCAGCCCGCAGTGGTTCTCAAGGGATAGGATTACAGGATATGGAGACAACTGTTGGGTGGGGGGGACAGGTAACAGCTCAGAATCCACCCTCTGCTGGTCCCTCTCCTACACATGCTGGGCACCTCTTTCAAGGTGTGCAGGCAAAGGCAGAGATGTGAAAATCCACTCTAAGGGACCAAGTCTGTAAGGCATGGGGCATGCTGGCACAATCGTGTGTAGAAGTGCCAGTGGTCAGAGCTTGGTCTCAGGGAGAGGGTGGACTGTTGGGAGACTGGGAGTTGTGGCAATGACTTGTTTATAATATGCTCACTCAGGGTTAATGGCGCTGACCATACCGAGGTGATGTAGCAGATGCTGTCGTTTGTGAGGTTGGGTACCTTTGACTACAAAGCATATGCAGGTCCCATTGCTCAACCTGAGCTGTATTGTATACTCAGACGCTGGGACTAAATTGTCCTCCCCTAAGTTCCAAGGTTTTCTCCTGGAAATTGGGTGATGTCAGTGCATTTGTTAGCCATGAGGATGGGAGGAGGGAGGACTCAGCTCAGCTTTATTTTACCTCCCTGCCTGCTATATTCTCACAGCTCTCGGTGAAGGACTGGGAGGGGGGGTGAGGGGGGGAGGGAGGGTCACTAGGAAGGCCCTGGGGCTGGGCGTGAGGTCACAGGGGCTTACCGTGAACGCGTGGTCGCGCACAGCCTGGATCACGTCTCGAAAGAGGATCTTGGAGGTGAGCGTGTGGCCGTGGTAGATGACAGGCTCCCCTCCCGGCCCCTCCCAGCAGTCAAGTTCCACGCAGCGGCATCCCTGGACGAAAGCCCTACAATCGACAGGCAGCAGGCTCGGCACAACGTGCATGTGCCACAGAGCAGGCCAGTGAGCAGGGTCGGCCAGTAAACCCAGAGTAGAGCTCCATGGAACCACCCCCACCACCGTACCTAACGTAGGCCTCGGTGCTGCTCGTCCCTCCGATCTGAGAGTCAGTCAGGTAGGTGTTGTGTGAGGAGGAGATAAAGTAGTGGGCGAGGGGCTGACCCATGTCCTGGAACACACACGTGTGGGCCACGTTCAGGGCAGCCCCCTCAGGCGACAACAGATACATCATGAAGCCATCCAGGGTCATCAGCTCGTGCTGCTTGGCTAAAGGGAAGAGGAGAGGGTGGGGCTACCTGGGAGCAGGGGCACATGACCAGGTTCAAACAGCACCTATGGCTCACTTAGTCAGAGCAGCTAGGCTGCTGACTGACTGCATGCACCATGCCGTCTAATCTTCCACAGAACCCCGAGGGCCAGACATATTATACATGTATACCCTAGAAGAGGAGAGGAGACCAGCCTGGGACAGTCAGTGACGGCAGAACTTCCTGGCTGGAAATCCAGAGCTGCCTGGAGTCGAGACTAAACTGTGGTTACTCACCTGTCTCGTTGAGCTCATAAGCCTGGATAAGCTGCTGGGCACAGGCCAGGGTGGCACCATCCTCGCCCTGGTCTTCCAGGAACTCCAGCAGCTCAGAGGCGCTCAGCACCCGGTCCTCACCCGAGTACCGGCGGAAGATCTCCTCCAGCTCAGGCCGTTTCAGCAGCCTCCGTAGGAAAGCCTCAATCTCAGCCCCCTCCAGCCGCTCATTGTTGGAATGGTCACACTCCTGGGAAATAGGGGGGCGGGGCTCAGAGGAGGGGCCGCTCCTGGAAACCTAACTGAACACTCCATGACCTGAACGACTGGAAAGGCAGCAAATCTTGTTTCCCAAGACTCCAGTTCCTTGAGCGCACACCCCTGGGTGAACTGCAGGGACAGAGTCTTAGGAAGCCTAAGACCCCCACCTGTCAGGGATCAAGATCAAGATTTGGGACAAAATGGTGGCCTTGGGAGGCAGAACTTATGCCACAGTATCCCTCCCCATACACTTACTATCCTCCTGAGACACCCAGTCAATGAGCAGAAGTGAGTGAAAGAAATTCTCAGAGTAGCCAGGAGGGCTGGAACACAGGCACGTGACTCCCTTGTTTCTTTTCAGGGCCCAGACTGGTCACACGCGCATCCACATCTGTCTCTGCCATGTCCCACAATCAATGCACAGACAGAGTCACCTGTGCACCCCAGAGCTCCCACACGGGCACACGAGGTGTGGGTGCGGGTCCTTCACTGTGGGTGTGGTCCTTTACTTCCACTATGCACACTTGTGCACTCCAGTGTGTCTCCCTAGGCTCCCACGTGCAAGCCACACAGTCCCATGTACAAGTGGTACCCTGCAGCCCAAGAGACGTGGAAACGACTCTGTTGCTTCGACTCGATGGCTCTGAAGGTGTCACACTACCTCTCAGCACCATATAAAGTTCTGGTCCCGTGGCTCCAGGGAATGGAAAAAGAGTTTTTATTTGTTTGAAGATAGGGTCTTACTTTGTAGTCTCTTCAGGCCTGGAACTTGCTATATAAATAAGGCAAACTCTCAGAACTCCACCTGCCTCTGCCTCCAGAGTCTTGGGATCAAAGGTGTGCCCCCACTACACCTGGCTGGAAAAGACTAACCAGGCTCAGGTGTGGCCTTTCTGTAGGGAGAGGTGGCTCCCTATTAAACAAAACAAAAACAAACAAACAAACAAACAAAAAAGCTGGAGAGGTAGCTAGGCCTGAAGAAATCCCAGCTATTCCAGAAGCTGAGGCAGGAGGATCACAAATTCAAGGGCAACCTGAACTACCTAGTAAGATCCTATCTAAAAATAGCAACAATACAGCTAGAGCTAGAGCTGAGGGAGGGCAGACCAGAGCAGGGCTGGGGGCGGGCTGGGGGCGGGCTGGGGGCGGCGGTCACCTTGAAGAGGCGGTAAGCGTACATGTCGTTCATGTCCATGTTGACCATCCGCAGGAGGCTCTTGATCTCCTTGAAACTCATCTTACTGTCTTGGTCGGAGTCGGCCCGGTGCAGATAGGAATGGATCCAGGTGTGTGTGCTCAGGAAATAAACCAGCAATAGACGAGGCCCCTTGGCTCGCACTAACGGGTTGTTATTAGTAGTGGTGAAGGAAGGCTTCAGGATTAGGGACTGTACTTTTCTCTTAGCCTCGGGGCTCCCAGTGCACAAAGGCAATGTCTTCACAGAGTTCAGCCTCCCTGTTTCCTCCCTGGAGTGGGGACAGTGCCTCTCCTGCTTAGAGGCTCAGGCCAGGTTAGAATGAACTTCCACCCCATTTCAGAACACCAGGAACTGTCTAAGGCCTGGAGCTCTCCAAGGACAGGTCCTCCCTCCCAGCCCGGCAGGATATTGGTCTAGCCGCTCCCGCTGGCTCATGGCATCCAGGCGCGCCCGCAGCTTAGCCAGCCCTCGCACCCAGCGCTGCGCCTCCTCCGCTGTGGGCGCCGCTAGGTCCAGGTTCTTGCGGCGGCCCTTAAAAGCGATGGTGAGGCAACGCGCAGGCGCGAAGGCGCCCCCGAAGCGCCGCAGGCCCTCCGACTGATGGCCCTCCCGGACAGCCTCGATGTGCTGCACGAAGACTGTGATCAAGGTAGGGTCAGACGTCAGACAAGGCGCCCTCTGCTGCCCCCACCGCCCTGTCCCACGCCATTCTTGACCCACTCACAGATGTGCTTCGAAGCCGCCCGAGGGATGCGCCGCTGAAACCACACGCTCAGGCCATCCTCCTGCAGCCGGTACAGCCGCTCCTTGTGCCATGTGCGCGAGCGGATCTTGAGGAGCCGGGAGCCCCGCAGCATGGCTTGGACATCCTCATCCTCCGTCAGGCCTGCGGGGAAACATGGGGCGTTGGGCCTGGCTGTGCAGGGTAGCATCCCTGTCCATCTGTCCTTTGCACTGTCCCCCGGCTTGTGGAGGATGTGAGAGAGGTAGAGGCCCTCTGCGAGCTTCTCCACCGAGCTCCCCTCCCCCTGCGCGCTCTCATTGTAACAAGCCACATCACCACTGTCACCTACTTGAAGCTTTGCAGCCCCAAGCACCCCTTCAATGCTGATCAGTAGGAGGCCCTTCGCTCACAACTGCATACTGTGGTTTCCGCAGCTCCCACAGGGCCTGGATCTCAAATCACACTGGAGATTACTCTTTCCTCCAGCTGCCTCCACCAAAACCTCAAGGACTGGTGAGATGGCTCAGTGGGTAAAATGTCTGCCCTGCAAACCTGGCAACCTGAGTTCTATTCCACAGACAGAGAGACACGGAGAGACAGACAGACAGACAGACAGACAGACACACACACACACACACACACACACACATACACACACGATGAGAGTAGAGAACCAACTCCAGCCAATTGTCTTCTGAGCCACACACACATGCATATGTAAATATGTAAATACAATTTTTAAAATCTGTTAAAGCCTCCAAGCTCAGAATTAGCCACCTGACAGTCTTTTCCTTAATGTGAAACTTTCAGCCATCAGGAAATAGTCACCACACTGTTATCTAACCTAAATCTTGCTGCAATCCGAGCTCCTTGCCTCTGCCTTCTTCCCAAAGCCACAGCAGGAGCAGCAGGGGGCCACTCTGCTTCCTGAGAGTCGGGTTAAGGACTCCAGGAGTCCTGTGTGGCTCATCTCCAGGCTCCTGGGCCATTGCATTGCAGGGCCCTTCTCCAGGGTCCATATTTCTCCTTCTGCTTCCTTCAAACACCCTGGGTAGAGGGAGTTAAGGGGCGCGCAGAATTTACATTCAAGGCTCTGTGGGATAACATTCCAACCCTGTCACCTCCCCAGTACCAAGACCCTGGTGGCACTATCCTGAGGCTGCTCTAAACCTGTTTTCCAGCTGAAAAAGAGAGAATACATGAATACCTGCTGCACAATCCAACACTCCCGGGTTACTAGAGCCTGCCTTGCCCTGCCCTGCCCTGCCCTGTCCCAGAGGGTTCAGATCACACCAGCTCAAAGACCAGAGCCCAATCAGGCCAGCTCTGTTGGAAGGCATTTGGAGACAAAGGAAGACACCAAAGGGTTACTGCCAGAGGGGACAGGAGGAGAGAAGGGAACCAGGCTCACTGGAGAGCCCACACCCTTCAGACAGGGGACAGCCAGGAGTGGAGAAGGGCCCAGAGTTTCCAGAGCCAGGAATCTGCATCTGGATGGGAAGTGACCACATTTTTTAAATATTGGCAACTAAATCAAATTGAAAAAGCAAAAAGCCAAAACCATGGTGGGGCAAACAACAGTGTGACTCCTCCTTTTTCTTTTCTTTTTCTTTTTTGTTTTCTCTTTTCTTTTTTTTCTTTTCTTTTTTTGAGTCAAGGTATGTAGCACTATGACTATGTACGGAGCTCACCATGTAGACCAGGCTGGCCTTGAACCCACAGAGATCTGCCTGCCTCTGCCTCCAAAGGCGTCCACCACCGCTGCCTGGCTGCAACCACTGAGCCATCTCTTTGGCTGCAACACCCTCCCCACCTTCAGCCCCCCCCCCCCCAATTCTTTTTTTCTTTGAAATGTGGTCTAATTTGTAGTCCAGGCTACCTTGAGTTTCACTAGGTAGCCCAAAATGGCCTCAAATTATGTCAATCCTCCTGTCTAGGCCTCAGGAGTGCTGGTATTACAGGTAGGAGCTACTGCACCCACCCCCACCCCACCCACTTTCTCTCAGGAAGCTTCAATGCTGGGTTTGCCTTATGACTCCAAGGCTCTTGCCTGCCTAACTGCAAACTCTGACCTGAGTTTGTCTGCCTCTTCCCCCAACCCCTAACCCCTCTCTCCTGCTTCTCTTTCTCTTGTAGCTGAGTTCAAGGACAAACTCACCTACCACCTCCTCCAGGAAGCCTTTCTCGATTTGTCCTCACCAAGGAGCATTCACCCTCTTTGACCAACCCTACTCTTTTAAAAGATTGGGCCTGGTGGCTCACACCGGCAATCTTAGCATTCAGGAGGCTGAGGCAAGAAGAAGGCCTTGAGTTCAAGACCTGCTTGGGCTACAGAGTTCTAGGCTGGCCTGAGCCATAGAATGAGACTCTGTTTTAAACATAAATAAAAGGACCTACACGGCCGGCCTGATGGGAAAGAGCTCCTACCCAGAACACCCGATTTGGTTTCCAGCACCCACTTGAGGCAGCTCCAGGCTCATAAGTCCAGCTCCAAAGGGTCTGAAGTACTCATCACACACACACACACACACACACACACACACTCACACACACACACACACACTCACACACACATTTAATAAATAAAATCAATCATAAAAACAAACGAGGGCAGGCATGGTGGTGCATGCCTTTAATCTCAGCACTCAGGAAGCCAGAAACAGGTCAATCTCTAAATCTGAGGCCATGTCTGGTCTACATGTCAAATTCTAAGCTAGCTGTAACTACATGGTAAGACCTTGATTTGTTTGTTTGTTTGATTTGCTTAAACAACACAGGAGCAAGAGGAATAAAAACAAAACAAAACAAAAAACAACAACAAAAAAGAAAAATCTAAAGATGTGCCCCAAACCTATAAATCTCCCCAAATCCCACCCAATCCTCGGGGAGCTGAGGCAGAGGGATTTGAGTTCAAGGAAACCAACCACCTAAAGAAACAAAACCCAAGAAGGCGGGAGGTGCTCAGCGGGAAGAGTGTCTGTGGCTCAATCTGGATGACTGAGCTCAAGTTTCCAGAACCCACATCAAAGCCAGATGTGGCTGCACACACCTGTCATTTCAGCGCCTTGGGAGGTGGACGCAGAGAGACTGCTGGGCTTCGTTGACCAGCAACCAGGCTCCAGGTCCCGAGAGATAACCCGTCTTGGGGAGATAAGGCGGGGGGGGGGGGACCCTCGCCTCTGCAATTTGAGCATGTGTGAAGGTGCACGAACACACACAGATGCACATCTTCATTCACTTGTGTGTGCATACGAGCACACACCACCACCACCACCAACAACACGCCATATCGAATCTCAGGAGACTTTAATAGACCCAATCTTAGAATGAAGTCTTATCTGTATCCCAGAGCCTGGCTCCAGCTAATGTTTTCGGGAAGATTCTGAAGCCAAAGCAGATGCCTTGCATTCTCCAGCAACCCAGCCCAGCCCAGTCTTTCCTGAGTTCAGAGCTGATGCCTTGGGGTCTGAGTTCTCAGCCCACGCTGGTTATTGGATTCTCCCGGGGCCAGAGATACCCACTCAGCAGGCATGAGCTGGCACTTGGGCATCTGTATTTTAAAACTGTACTTCATGGCTTTTTAAGCAGAGGGCGTGGTCGTATCTTATTATGCATATGCTAATCAGCCAGCCCCGCCGATATCCTCTTGGCTCTGCCTCCTCAGCACTGGGATTATAGGTATGAGCCACCACAGCTGCCTTTTGATGTGGGCTGCAGAGCAGGCGTTTTCCTGACTGAACTGTTTCCTCAGCCCCCATACTTACCTTAAAGTTTAAGGGTGATCGTGACTGAAAATCAGGGTCTCCGGGGCAGGAGGGGTAGCCTGCCCTCCCTTAGGTATCTGTGGTTTCCCTGGGGAAACCATAACAGTCCCAGGGGCCTCTCAAGGTGTAGAGGACTGTGGTCTTCAGTTTTGGTTCCTCTTTGTGGCCCTGGTCAGGACAAGGGCTCACATGCTGTTTCCATGCAGCTAGGCCAAGGGACCACTGGAGTCACCCCCTCCCCAACCCTCTCCTATTTATTCAGGCACTCTGAATTATCTGATCCAGAGAAACAACAGGGACAGGGGCAGGGCATGCAGGGGCACTGATGGCGCCACCAGGCCTGGGACCAAAGCTAGCTGGACTCACCCTTCCTTCACCCCGTCAGTCTGGAAAGGCTCCTGAGTTGAGGTCACCTCCCCTCACTGGGCCAGTCCTCTGATGCCAAGCCCAGGGGGGTGAGGAGGGGGCTGAGGAGTGACTAAGCCCGGAAATGGAGGTGAGTCACAGCGGGCCTGCTTTGTCCCCAGCCTTCTGCAAACAGGCCGCTGAGATTGAGCCTGGCAGTAAAGCCTGAGGGCTCGCACTAAAGCAGCTTTCCACAATGACGGGGCCTCCTACTCCTGTCCTTACCCCTGATCTCTAGAGTTGGTTGGGAAGGAAAAGCGACCCACCCGAGTGTCACAGGCCTCCGACCACTCTTACACCACACACCTATAGAAAAGCCAACCAGAGCCAGGTGTGGTGACTCACACCAAAAATCTCAGCAGTTGAGAGGGTTAAGGCAGGAGGATTACCAAGTTTGAGGCCAGCTTAGGCTATAGACTGAGACCTTGTCTCACACCAAAAGACCTTCTCCCAACCAAGAGGGAAAAAAAGAAAAAGCCAAACGGAGTACACAGTGAGGGTGTATAACCAAGCTGGGCCAGGGAGGGGCTGGGTCCTGGGTAGGCACTCCTAAGCCATGAGCACAAAGACGGAGAGAGAGTCCTAGGGTATCAGCAGGGACATCAAAGGCAAGGGGCAAGGCCAGCAGGAAGCCCGGACCTAGGGCAGTGACGCTGGGTACTGGCTATCCAAGACCTGACCACCAGGAAACAGATGTTAAATCCAGCCAGGCCCAACCCCACAGGTGTCTCATAAATTACAAGCCCTGAACAGGCTCACATGCCTGTCTTCCACTGTGGGTTTTCTACTTGATTCTGGGCTGGGCCCACAAACCACTCTCAACTGTGTGGGAGGGGCACCACTCATTAAATAACAATGGGCGTGAGGAGTGAGGAGTTGGAGAGCCAGAGTCCATCAGAGATGACCAGAGACGGAGACGCAAGCATGGCACAGAGGCAATGCGCGCCTGGAATGTCAGCTCTCAGGAGGCTGAAACAGGAAATTATGGGAAGTTAAAGGACCAGCCTGGGCTAAATATCAAAACCATCTCTCTAATGGTGATGACAGTGACAATGATGATGAAAGTAAAATCTGCTCCACCCGGCCGCGAGCCTCGAGACCTGATGATCAGTGACAGAAACTGGGTCCCAAAGTGATGCAGATCACATGACAGACACAGAACAGGTAGCTTCACAAGCTTCGCAGACAGAAATCAGATCACCGGAAGGGGAAACGGGGAGTTACTGCCTAATGGTTACACCGTGTCTGTGCCGGGCTGCAGAAAGCTTTGGAACTAGGTAATGGTGACAGCTGCATATAAGTGGGCAGAAATGCCGGGGGCTGGGCGCGGGGCCCTCTGCGTTCGAATCCCGCCGTGTCCCGTTTGTCTCCTCCTGCGTCTCATCGGGAAAAAAAAAAAAAATGCCAGGGGCCAACCACTTAGACGCTGGCCTCAGCGTCTCCACTCTGCAGCCAAGGATAGCCTTCCACTCCTGGGCCTCCAGCCTCCACCTCCCAAGTCCTGGCATCTGTGCTACTAGCCTGGCGTTTCACTTTTGGTTTGGTTTTGTCTTGTTTGGAGAAGTTTCTTTGCTGCATAGCCCAGGCTGGTCTGGAACTCTATGTATAGCCCAGGCTGTCCCTGAACTTTTGCCTTAGCACCTTGCATGTTGAGATTATAGTTGTTAGCCGGGCGGTGGTGGTCCACGCCTATAATCCCAGCACTTGGGAGGCAGAGGCAGGCGGATTTCTGAGTTCGAGGCCAGCCTGGTCTACAGAGTGAGTTCCAGGATGGCTAGGGCTACACAGAGAAACCCTGTCTCGAAAAACCAAAAAAAAAACCAACAACAACAACAACAAAAAAAAGAGATTAGAGTTGTTTGCCTCCATGTAAGGCACACTCTTGCTCCTTTCTTCTCTCTCTCTCTCTCTCTCTCTCTCTCTCTCTCTCTCTCTCTCTCTCTCCTCTCCTCTCCTTCCCTCTTCAAGCCCAGGGTTTCAGGCATAAAAATTCTGTGCCACTGAGTTATATTTCCAAGCCTAGAACGAACACACACTCTCTCTCTCTCTCTCTCTCTCTCTCTTACTCTCTCTCACACTCACACACTCACATGTTTTTGAGACAAGATGTCTAGACAGACGAACTCTAAACTCAATTCTCCTGCCTCAGCTCCCCAAGAGTTGCAGTTATAGATATGAGCTACCCGACCGAGTCCCAATTATTAAAATTTTAATAATATACCAAAAATTACTGTAGCCTTTTTCACCCCCAAACAGAAACTCACATACCCTGGCCAGCCTCAAACTTACAGCAATCCTCCAGTGTCAGCCTCTAAGTGCTGTGACTGCAGGTATGTGCTACTCCTGGCTGGGCTGTGTGCTAAGTAGCTGAATTATACAGAACATAAATTATCTCAATAAACCTGCTGAGGTGGAGGCACAGAGGAGCTAACCAGGTGGTGGAGCTGGACAGAACTGGGAGCTAAGGGGTGGGGGTTGTCTGGGCCAGAACCGACACCGTGGAAGAACCAGTAAAGATGCACAACGCTCAGTCAGGAAGGACTCCAGATCCTATCACTGCTGAAAACAATGTGGATACCCAAGGCAGGGGCTGCATAGTGAGCAGAGGCGGGTGTAGACTGGTAGGACGGGGCAGTAAGGTTCTGAGCATTTAACAGAGGGGTGTGTGCAGAGTAGGTGTGACTGTAATGGGGAAGGAGTGTATTTCTGTTTGTCTAGATCGGTGGGGCAGGAGGAAGGTGGGTCCGTGTGGGGAGGTAGTGTGTCTGTGTGTGTGTGTGTGTGTATGTGTGTGTGTGTGTGTGTGTGTATACCATCGCATGCACTGCACTATCAGTCAGGAAAAGCACACAGGGCTCTGGCAGGAATGTGAGACATGCAGAAACAGGGCAGTCAACTGCTCCTGCCAAAGTGTGTGTGAGGGGGGTGGGAGCCACCAGCATTTCCCAGTGGCGGTGTCCATGAAGAGCTGGAAAAGACACACGGTAGCCATGCTTCCAATGACCTTCCTGCCCTAATCCCTTCCAGCCCCACTGTCCCAGGTACCAAGGGTGCCCAGCTCCGTGTCCTGGCTGACCCTTACACTGAAGCCAGAGAGGGAGGGAGTGCTCAATACTTTCCATAACATTCCTGGGAAAATCAAGAAAAGCAGGAAGGGGAGGCGGGGCTTCCCCCCAGAGGCCTGTAGACCAGGGAGTTGAGGGTGTGGCACCTTCTGGGCTTGGCTGGGTCAGAACAGGCATGAATGGGGTCAAGGGATGGTGAGGTGGGGAGGCTCCGGGGCGGCTCTGCCCTCCCTACCACCCAGTCAAGGCACCTGCTAGGCCTAAGGTCTCTTAAAGCTCCCCTCAGGCAGTCTCCACCCCAGGCCAGTTCCACTCACCCAGCAGGGGACATCCTGGACGGGCCATAGGGAAAGCCTCCTCACCCAGGGGTGCTTGTCAGAGGAGTAAGCAAACAAGATGGGAACAAGATTATGCCTACTCAGCACTCTGCCCACCGAGAGGATTAGGGGTCTGGGCGGAGCCTTAAACTCACAGGCTCAGACAGGCTGGGCTGAATGGGATGCTGGGAAAAAAAAAAAAAAAAACGAAGGGAATCCTTTACATGTGAATTTAAGATAAACAGCAAACACCTCTTTAATGTGTGTCCCGCAGGGCTCTACTGTTCTTCAGCGCCCGCCTGTCCAGCATGCTCAAAGCCTTGGGTTCCATCCTCAGACAGCCCCCCCCCCACACACACACACATTATATAATAACCATGGCTATGTAATTTACATGCACTTTCTAGAGACAGATACATATGTACATCCAAAATTATTTTTTGTCTACCTGACATTTAAATGTAGCATCCTCTGTTGCATTCATTGGCAGCCCAGAGAGACACCTCTGAGGAACAGCAGGTCCTTTCCCAGTGAGCTTTGCTCCCTGTGCTCAATACAGCCTAGACTCAGGACCACACACCTGGAGTCAAATCTCTCCATCACTTCTAGTGTTTTTGTTTTGTTTTGTTTTGCTTTGCTTTGCTTTGAGACAGGGTCTTGATGGATACATAGACCTTTCTGGCCTAGAAATCAATCTGTATACCAGGCTGGCCTCTCCATCTCCCCAGGGCTGAGATTCTAGGCATGGGTCACCACAGCTGGCTTACTTCTAGCCTTGAACCCTCTCTGAGCCCGTTACCTCATGGGAAATGACACTTGTGGTACCATCTATCTCACGTGACCAGAAGCGCTAAATGAGAAGGTACACAGAGCTCATGGAGCCATCGTATGGTGTTAGTAATCACTAATTGTGGCAATAAAGTGTGCCCTTGGAACCGTGATTGTGATGGCAGGCAGCCAGGGTCCCTTAATGGCTTTATCCTGTCACATTCGGTCTCTCAGTCACTGAGGAAGGCACTTGTCCCAGGAATGGCTAAGAAATAAGCAGGGTGAAGCCTAAGGCAAGCTCAGTGGGCAAGAATGCTCAGGGTATTATGATTCCCTGAAGAGCTGGTCCGGCCCAGCCCCCTGCTGCAGATGCTTCCCCCTCTTCTCCTCCCCTGTCCTTGGCCTGGTTCCCCCTACTGTGGCTCCACAGGTCTGTTCCTCCCTCGGGCTCCTCCTAGATACTCCCTGCTCCAGTTCCTTGACCTGAAATAAGATCTGTTTTCTCTTAAGCTTAAGCAGGGTGGTGAGGGTCATCTTGGGAGGGAAGCTACTGGGGTGACAGGTCTAGGTTTAAGCCATTCTGAGTTTGCTTCTGCTTTATCCCAGGGCTCAGCATTGCTTTAAGAAGTGGCATTCCCTACACACTCAGTATGGTCACCAGCAGTCACTCAGCCAGTGATAGGAAGGGCACAGATGACACGATGATATGTACATAGTTCCAGGATGAGCTACCCAGAGCTCCCGTGCAGCCACGCTCAGCTGACACACACTCAGTTGGGCTCTCCCATAATTACGTGTCCACAAGTCTCTTCTTATTACACTACGTACCTCTAGGGCAAGTCTCAGATGTCCTGCTTTGTGGCCTCAGCCCCTGGGCTAGTGCCGTGTGGCCACTGATGGGGGCTCAGCAAATGGCCACAGGAGAAAAAGGCAGCTGGTGTGGGACAGCTTCCTCTCTGTCCCCAGCAACATCCACGATCCCCCAGGGGCCAATGGCTCAAGCTGCTTCTCCCGAGAGTCCTGTCCTGCCTGCGTGGCAGGGCATCTTACATGGCCAATCCGACTAGTGACACTTCTAGCCAGAGATGTCTGGCTTCGTATTAGACAGCCACCACCCTGTCTCCTCTTGGTGTCTGTGCATCCTCCTCTCCTGCGCTGCTCACACCTGAGCCCCAAAACCTCTTCATGAGCCCCTGCCTCCTTTCAGCCCTATCTGACCACCCTATTATCCATCTGCTTCTCTGAGTCAGTTTCCTGCCAGTGGACATTCTGGGACCCTTACCACCATCCAAACTACAGAGGGACCCTAAGGAGTCCATCTACCTCTCTCCTCTCCATACAAGCTTCCATCCAGCTCCGGGGTTCAGCGGGGTCCTCTCTGCCTCGCCAGCATCACAGTCTGCTCCTCCCTGACTCTTTCCCTCACGGTCCATCCTCTGACTGCAGTACTGCTTTGTTTAGCTCTCTTTGGACAGGACCGTGTGTACCCTGTTTGTTGATGGGTGGTAGGTAAATACTGACTTCTTGAATGACTATGCATTGAAGGAGGATGAGGATCTGCCTCAGGCGCAGTGCTCACAATGAGGGCATCCTATACATTCCGGTGGAATGAGGAAGAAGATGACACAGCTGAGAGGGAAGCCGAGGCTGGCATCTGGGACCACCCCCCCCCCGCCCCGAGTTCTGTCACCAGGTTGGCAGTACCAATAAACTGCTTTGGTTTCCCCGCACTTTACAGTTTATAAAATGCTTTCACTGATGCCCCTGGTTCAAGCCCAGGGAGTCCCATTTTGCCGAGACTCTGAGAGTGTCGCTTGGGATGGCACACAGTCTGAGTGGCCTCGACAAGATTCTTTGATGTCTGAGTCACTTTCCTCCTCCGTGAAATGGGGATCAGGACACCTACCTCAGGAAGGTGATCTTACCACCACACCTGCAAACCACAGCAGTGTTGGGCTGACTCTAGGGCTCCTTGAGGACTAGTGATTTCCCTCACTTCTGAAGTAGGAACCTGGACTGTTTCACACCATTGCCCTGGTCATGCCAGGGCTTTGTTACTGCTGGCAGAGGAAACCTGAGGGTTACAGGGCTGGCTTGGGTGTCTAGAATCTCCCAGAGGCCATCTGTAAACAGCTCCCCGGGGTCAGGAACAGCAGGTGCTATTAAGACGCCCACAGACCTCAAGTAGCACTAGGGAGAGAGGTGAATGCACCCCAAGTTTTTTGGAGATGGGGTCTCATATATCCCAGGCTGGGAGACAGACAGACAGACAGACACACACACACACACACACACACGCACACATACACACACACACACACACACACACACACACACACACACACACACATTTAACTGTGTAGCAGAGAATGACCTTGAACTTCTGATCCACCTACTGACACCTCTCTAGTGCTGGGAAATTAACAACAGTAAGTTGTGATACTGGGGATCTAACCGAGAGCTGAAAGCTCTACCCATTGAGCTGTATCCCCAACCTAACTCCAAGCTTTATCTCTCATGCCCTTCTCCCAGCGCTCCGGCGACCCTATCCATGCCCCTAGTCCAAATTCTCACTCCAGCACGGCCCCGCGGGCGCCTCCTGGTGAGTATGCACGGGGTTGCGGGGGGGGGGGGGGCATCCAAGCATTCTGAAAAGCCTGGAAGTCTGATGATCACTCCAGGTGTGAACCCCAACTGGAACAGTGCTGGTGCTCCTGATGAGATCCTCCCCAACTCCAAGCACCCTGGGAAGCCAGTTGGCCGTACATCCCGCTCCTTCCATGTTGTCCCTAGAGACAATGCGCGCCCACCCGGACCCAACCTTGTGTGTCACTGACCCATCTTCTTCAGTGCCCGTAGCCCAGGCCTTTTGGTGCTGCTGTCCGACGACGCGGGTGAGGGCGGGAACGTGAGGGGCGCAGCGACCTGGGCGGACACCCGGGGTTCCTCCGGCGAGCGGCGGCTCCTTCTCCAGCCGCCGCACAGCATGGTCTCGAAGGACCCAGGGCCAGGCCCCGGATCTGTGCGTGAGAACCGGGCAACGGGAACACAGCTCGCGGCGCGGTCCCGAGCTAAGAAACTTAGCGGCGCCCTAAGAGTCAGGAGGAGGAGACCTCGGGAGGAGGGAGAGAGGGAGGGACGAGGTGGAAGTGGGCGGAGCGAGGCCAAACTGGGGCGGTGCGAGACGCCTGCCGGACCCCAGGCCTGGAGCTGTGCGCCCCGGTGTCTACGCGTTTGCCCCTACTAGTGAGTCGGTCTTTCCATTTCCCCAGAGGTCCCCGGATCTCCTCTCTACCAGTGGCCAGAGTCCCTGTTGAAGGGGATTAAATACCCCGGAGGGATGGGATTGTCCTCCGGCGTAGACACTTTTTCTGGGAACTCTGACGCGTTACGACTCAGGACCCTAGTCCATCCACCTTAGCCGGGTCCCTTCGGGAGCCAGACAAGGGACAGATCTATAGGAGATCGTCCCGGGCCACAGGGTCCTGGTGCGGGAGAAGCTCACAGAATTCTGGAGCAGAGCTGCGCAGGGATGGAGGCGGGAGGCTCAGGCAGTGACGTCATGAATTAACCTCCGGACTCCGGGCCAATAGCCAGTTCTCAAAGGTAGACGTCTTGCAGCTAACCGATCTGAAGACTAAGATGAGACTAAGTTTAGAGTTCCAGAAGCTAGTTCTGGGATTCCAAGCTTAAGAAGCTTGGTTCCCCAGAGCGACACTCCATCCTTGGTCAAAGGATCTGCACAACACTCTGCCAAGGTGTTGATGACGTCAGCCCATGGAAAGCCTCCTTGTACGGGTGCAATGTTAGATGTATCCCTGTGAATGCGAAGGGCGGGGTGATAGGGACAGCGAGCTGGTCGTACATTGTTACTTGGCCGAGACCGACAGCCAGGCTTCCCACGCTAAAAGTAGCGATTCTCGGGTCCTAGAGTCGCCATCTACTTGCCCCGCTGTATTCAGTTCTCATCTATTCAAGTCCTGGAAATTCTTCATACTAGCTTAAGTCCCCATCACTACTGCGATCTTGAATTTTCTTACTATTTGTCAAACCTTCGCCTCTGCTTGATCTCTTGATTCATTCCAGGAATGTTCTTTTTTGTTATTTTTCTGGTTTACTCTTACTTTTTCCAAGACTCAGCTCCAGTGTCCTTTCTGCGGAACGTCGGGCTTCAGGACTCTCTATTGCCAGCGTAGACGGGTTCCAAGAGTTAAGTCGAGGTGCCTCGGATAGGCCGGGCCCGCATCAATCGACCCACTCCCGTGAGTTTCCACCAGGGGGCGCGAGGACTCCGCGACCATCAGCATGTCCACCAGGAGGCGCTGCAGCCCGCCTCGGACTGTCGTGTGTTGCGGAGTGCCACCCATAAATTAGCCCCGCCTGACTGGGCGAGGCAGGAGAGAACTATTTGCATAATCTTGAAAGAGCCTTCCTGACTGGTTAGGGTATAAAAGACGAATACGAAACGGTGCCTCTCATTGGCTTTTCTCCTAGCTTTGCGTCCCGCCCTATCCCTGCCCCTCTGGACCAAGAGTTCAATCGGAAGCCACTGGTGAGTAGTGAGAAGAGGACCCTGGTGTCCTGGCAATAGGCGCCCAGGGGTGAGTGAGAGACATGGGCGCGGGGAGCCAGGGTGGAAGGCTGTTCCTCCCATCCTGACTCCTCCTCGCTCGCTCGCTGATTCCCCCGTTCAGGAATTGAAAATGGGCATCTAGAGAGGTGCATCTGGGGACGTATGTGGCTCTGAGACCCCTTACCACCTGCCTCTCCTCCCACTCATGGCCAAGCCGGTGGTCCTCGCCACCCTGGCCCCGTTGATGCTGCCTTGAGGTAGGAGAAGGAGCTTTCTCAGCTCAACTTCTGACCTCCTGGGGTAGTGCTCAGGTCTTAGGACTTAGTTTGCCCTTCTGGGAACTGGACCAGTGGCTTAGGATGCCACCATGGACTATGAGGCCTGGTCACACTGACACTCGCTCTTGCAGAGTCTCTCCAAAGTAGGTCCCCGGAGCTTGGAACAGCATGGGCACCGAGAAGGAAGAGCCCGACTGTCAAAAACAGTTCCAGGCAGCAGTCAGCGTCATTCAGAACCTGCCTAAGAATGGTGAGCCTGTAGGGACCAGCATTTTAGGGTTCAGGATGGTTGGGCTCCAACCCTGCGATGAAACTGGGCCTGTACCCTGCAAATGTTTACAAACAAGATCCTCCCTAGGTTGTGGTGGGGTCCCCTCTGCTTCCTGTCTTAGATGCTATGGGTGAGATCCCGGGGCCACCTCTGCCCTTCCAAGGTGCAGCCTCCACCCTTTTGGAACCGGGGCTGATGAGGTACCCTCCCCTTCCCAACCCTCTACTCAGGCTCTTACCGCCCCTCCTATGAAGAGATGCTGCGATTCTACAGCTACTACAAGCAGGCTACCATGGGGCCCTGCCTGGTCCCCCGGCCTGGGTTCTGGGACCCCATTGGACGTTACAAGTGGTGAGCTCCTCTCCTGCAGGGTACAGATGCCTCAGCTGTTACCCAGACTTCTCACAGACCTCTGCCTCCTAGGGATGCCTGGAACAGCCTGGGCAAGATGAGCAGGGAGGAAGCCATGTCCGCCTACATCTCTGAGATGAAGCTGGTGGCGCAGAAGGTAGAGAGGGCTCTGTGCTCTGTCCGTAAGGGTGGCTTGCCCCTCAGTCTTCCGGGGATGCGCTTCCGTGCTTCCACTCCATTGGTTTTTGGAAATAACTTTTCTGTTGCCCTTTTCCCCCAATTCTGTCTGAGCCTGATTGATACGAGGTGGACGTGTATGGAAAGAAAGTAGTACGGGAGAGGTTGGAGAGGGGGTTTGTGGGTGGTAGTGGGAGGGACCAGCCTGCCCCATTAGAACCCCTCCTGCACAGGTGATTGACACAGTGCCTCTGGGCGAGGTGGCGGAGGATATGTTTGGTTATTTCGAGCCCCTGTACCAGGTGATCCCTGACATGCCGAGGCCCCCAGATACCTTCTTGAGAAGAGTCACAGGTCAGTCAGATCTCCAGGATGGGAGCCCTGTCTCGGGTCTAGGCTGTTGGGTGGTTGTTCAGTTGCGGGGCAGCAGGAGCAAAGAGCTCTAGGTGTGGTTTCTGTGAGGACCTCAGTCGATGCCCCTGTTGGGCTAGTTATCAGTCAGTATGCATGACTAATGGGGACAAGGGACTTGCTCTCACTGGAAGATGTCAGCCTTTTCCCAGCCCCACCTTTGAGTTTGAGTGATATGTCTTGACAGGTTGGAAAGAACCAGGCGTGCACAGAGACCATCAGGCTGCTCCAGAGCCTTCTTGTCTCCCCAAGGAGCCAGTACCTCCAAGCCCAGGTTTGTTGCTGAGCAGGAAGGATACAGGGCCGGCAGTAGACTGGGAAGGAAGGAATACTTTCTGGAGAGGAGAAGCTGGCTGCCACGTTGTCCCCTTTATATTGAATGCCCAGGGACACTGAGACTTTCTGTGCTCTCAGAGGCCAAGGGGAAGCTCTGAGACTGTTTGCAGGGTCACATTTCTTGGGCCCATCGTACCTGTTATGGAAGAAGCCTGGGTCTCCTAAGAAAGGCCTTGGCACTCAGCGGTCCACTCTCCCTCCTCCTCCCAAGAGCAAGGACCCCCAGCCCAGAGCATCTGTCCTTCCTACCCCTTTTCCTCTTCCAGAGTCACAGCCACCCAGAGACTTGGACCTGGAGGTTTTCTGTGACTCTGTGGAACAGCTAGAGCCAGAGTTGGTGAGACTGCCTGTCTTGTCCCCTGTTCCTGCTGAGTCTGAGTTGTCCCACCTCCCCCCTGGGACCTGGGACTCCGCTCAGCAGGTTTGGGCAGAACAGAAGGAAGCAGCTGGCAGAGAGTTCGCCACCAGGAATAGCCCTGAGTCCCCTGGTGAGAAGAGTGAGCTTTCTGCCCTGACTGTGCTCTTGGTACCCTAAGCTTTCCCTGGGTTGTCCCAGTCAGGACAAAGGTAAAAGTCCAGTGGGGCCGCTGGATGGAGAGCAGCCTGGGAGGGCTACCCAGCAGCCAAACGCCTACCTGGGTGAGCAAAATCCCATTCCTGGCTCTCCCTGAGATTGCTGGCCTCTGTACCCTCAGCAAAGGCGACTCATAGACAGGTGTATGGCACTGGGAAGTTGTCCTTTCTCTCTGCCTGCCTTTTGGAATTCTCAGAGGAAGACAGTGAGTTCTGTTTGCCTTATACTTGTCTAGAACTTACTGTGTGCTAAATCTCTGAAGCGGGTGCTTTCCTAAATGGTTCCTCTGAGCAGACAGGGTGTGAGGAAGACGACATCTTTAGGAGCTGAAACAAGGCCCAGAGAAGTGAATGATTTGCCCAGAGTCACACAGTTAATTATGGCCACATTCCAGTGACTGCTTATTCAGTCCTGTGACGGCCCCATTGCGGGGCAGGAATAGGGCATTCTTAGCCTTCTCTGTTCCTGCTCCAACTTGTACGACTTGTCACCTGAGTCCCTTTCCATGTGTCTTTATGCTCCACAGAGGGGTTGGGAGGCGGCCTGATGGGCCCCCAGGAATTGGACAGATGGCTGGTGGGGACAGTCCGGGCCATGCAGGAGAGCATGAAGGATGTTCACAGAAGGCTCCAGAGCCTAGAAAGCAAGCCCCAGCCCCTTGAGCAGGTGAGTCCCTCCTTCATGTCAAGATTAGAGAAGTTTACCTCAGAAGTCTGTTCTCTGTCTGTCACCCAGCTGGTTTTGGTTTGGGTCCCATGACTTCCAACTGTCCACTGCTTTGTACGGAGAATGGTAGGACCTCTATTTTTAATTAATTAATTTTTTTTTTCCAAGACAGGGTTTCTCTGTGTAGCCTTGGCTGGCCTGGAGCTCCCTCTATAGACCAGGCTGGCCTTGAACTCAGAGAACCTCCAGCCTCTACCCCCAGAGTGCTGGCATTAAAGCCATCCAGTGGGAGTATTTGCCCCCTTGGGGAGTGTGGGAAGGGCTACTGGGAAAGGAGGAGCAGTCCCTGGTTACCACTCTGCCTGGCCACCTAAGTGGTTCTTAATCCAGACCAGTTTTTTTGCCTTGCTGCTGATGTGCCTATATTCTTTCCCCCCTTCCCCCCCTCCTCTCCTCCCCTCTCCCTTTTTCTCCCCTCCCCCTCTGAATCCTCAATGACCATGTGGCCTACAGACTAGGCTTTTTTGTCTTTTTTTTTTTTTTTTTTGGCAGGACAAAGGCTTAAAATTTATAATCTCCTAGTCCCGGTCTCCCAAGTGCTGAGAAATTACAGGTGTTCACCACCACACCTGACTTTATTTCTCTTTCACAGAAGGGGAAACAGAGGTCTGAGAATTTAGCTTACCAGAGGGCACACAACATGGGAGACCTTTACCGAACTGCTTCTGTGGTGCCCAGTACCCAGCGCTCTCCTCAGATGGGCTCTCTTGCTATCACTATAATGGCTAAACAGCAAGGGCCTGAGCACAGGTGGCTCCAAGTCTGCTAGAGAGAAGCCTGATGTGGATGAAACAGGAATGGGCCTAGTTGCTCTATTTGGGGATCTCTGGTGTGACCCTTTAACCCACTGGGTATGGTGGATCTGAGCCCTGGCGACAAGGATTTCAACACTGCCACCTTTCCCCCTCAGAGCAGTCTCCCCACACCCCCATCCCGTTTTACCTTTTACCCACTTGAAATGCAAAGGATTCCCTACCCCCACCCCTATAGCCTCTTTTTCTGTTTGAGACAAGGTCTTACTAAGTTGCTCAGTTGAAATTATAATCTTTTTTATAGATTATAAAATAGCTGGGCTTGGGCTGGGGGTGTATCTCAGCAATAGGGCATTTCCCTAGGAAGCACAGGGCTCTTGGTTCAATCTCTGATGCCACCAAAAGGGGCAAAAAGGTTTGAACCTAGTATTACTAAGTAACTGAAACCACAGGCCAGTGACGTCAGTCCTGGCTAAAATAGGGAAGAGGGTGGTGCGGTGTGTGTGTGTGTGTGTGTGTATGTATGTATGTATGTATACATGCACACGTGTGGAAATCACAGGACAATTTCGTCTCTCCTTCTGACACATGAGTCCTTGAGATTAACTCTTGGGTCACCAGGCTTGGCTGCAAGCATCTTTTCTTGCAGACCTATCTCACAGATTTTAAGCTTTTTTTTTTTTTTTTTTTTTTTTTTTTGGTTTTTTTTTTGGTTTTTTCGAGACAGGGTTTCTCTGTGTAGCCCTGGCTGACCTGGAACTCACTCTGTAGACCAGGCTGGCCTCAAACTCAGAAATCCGCCTGCCTCTGTCTCCCAAGTACTGGGATTAAAGGCGTGCGTGCGCCACCACCGCCTTTAAGCATTTTAAAGAAGATTGTTAACAGCATATTATAATCCTAACACTCTGCACATAGAGGCAGGAGGATCCATGATATTTGAGGCTAGTCTAAGACACATAGTGAGTCCCAGGCTAGCCAAAAATAAAAAAAAAATAACTAACTTGAAAGCATCATCATGCTTATACTTACACTCCACTCTGACTATATTTTATTACAATTAATTCTTTAATATCACATATGCAGCCCAATTTCAGATTTTCCTAGTTGTCCTGGAACTACCGGTTCCAGCTGCTGTTATCCGGTCCGGGGTCACACTGTCCCTAGTTCACCATCATTATTGCTGTTGTCGGTTGTGCTGGGAAGCAGGTGTCAAACCCAGGGCATCTGTGTCTTCATCTAACGTCTCCCTTAGCCTGTAGTCCGGCACAGGAACATGTAGAATGCCCCACCTTCAGGGGTCTAATCATGTATGACTTCCTTGTATATCGTGTGTCCTGTGGAGTGAGTATAAGACACAAAGACTGGTTTCAGACCCAGGTAAACATTCTGGTCAAGGCTCCATCAGAGGCCAGCTGTAGTAGCTTACACTTGTGTTTGGTTTTAGTGTTTTGTTTATCTGGACAGTTTTTGGCATGTGTATGGGTGTTTTGCCTACACGTGTGTATGTGCACCACATGTGTGCCTGGTGTCCTCAGAAGTCAGAAGAGGTATTGGGTCCTCTGGAACTGGAATCAAAGACAGTTGTGAGCTGCCACATTGAGTTCCAGGTCCTTTGCAAAAGCAGCAAGTTCTCTTAACTGAGTCATCTGTCTAGCCCTTAGGGTTTTGTTTTGTTTGTTGTTTGTTTGTTTGTTTGAGACAGGGTCTCACTGTGTATCTCTGGCTGGCCTGGAACTCACTATGTAGACCAGGCTGGTCTTGAACTTATGGTGGTTTGCTTTGCTTCTTCCTCCTTCCCTTTGCAACCCAGTGTAGTTTATATTTGTAATCCCAGTACTTGGGAGGCTGAGACAGGAGCTTTGCTGTGAGTTTCCAGGCCAGCTAAGCTACAAAGGAAGACCCTGTCTCAATAAAGTTAAAAACAGAACTCCAGAGGCTACAAAGATGGATCAGCTCTTAAGATGCTTCCTATTCATCCAGAGGCCCCAGGTTCACTTCCTGGCATCCATGTCAGACAGCTCAGAAATGCCTGGAACTTCAGCTCCAGAGAATGAGACCTTGATAGGCATCTACACATAACACACACACACACACACACACACACACACACACACACACACAAATAAATAAAGCTGTTATTGTTTTACAAAGAAACAACAAATCACATCAGAGTGTTCATAATATGGGAATATTCAGGGAACAGGTGGCATCTGGCCTTCTACCACTAGTGAGTGTACTGCAGGCCTGGATGCAAGGTGACCGTATGGTCCCAACTCTATGATGTCACGTTTTCCTCTTGAAGCCGGGGAATGTCCAGTTTAATCAACTCTGCTATAAGGTGTTTGGCAACCACTGATCGCTGTGGCCTGGCCAGTGATTTAATGATAGCAAAATCAGTTGATCTTCCAGTTCTCTTTCTTATTCCTCAAACACGGTTAACATTTTGTTTTCTGTAGAGTTTCCCAGAATCAAAGTTGCCCACAGAAAAAGCACAATTTCCCCTCTTCTTCTTCCTCCTCCTCCTTTTGAAACAGGGTCTTACTATGTAGCACTGTCTGTCCTGAAACTCTGTAGAACAGGCTAGCCTCAAACTCAGAGATCCACCTAGCTCTGCCTCCAGAGTGCTAAGATGAAAGGCATGTGCCAGGCTTCTTTATCATTTTTATTTTCACTTTTATTTTTTTGAGACAGGGTCCTGATATGTATGTCAGACTAGGAATTGGAATTAACCCCCCCCCCCCGCCTCAGTCTCCTGAGTACTGGGATTACAGGCAAGGGCCACTATGCCAACTTCTTTATCTTTTATTGTTTCTTTTTACAGTGCTGGGATGGAACTCGGGGCATTGACACGCTAGGAGGTGCTCTGCCACTGGGCTGCATCCCTAGCCTGTGTTTATTTCATTATTTGTTCAAGATTTATTTGTTTTATGTCTAAGTGTATTTTGCCTGCATGTACATGTGCACCATGTATGAGCTGGTGCCTAGGCAGTCAAAGCCCCGGGAACTGGACTTATGGGTGGCTGGGACTCATAATGTAGGTGCTGGTGCTCTTAACCACTGAGCCTTCTCTCCAGGCCCTAGTTAATTTTTTAAAGTAAGGAATTGACTGGAGCTTCCTCCATCATTTTAATCATCTGCAAACACTCTTGGTTTTTTTTTGTGGTTCTGAGAATTTAATCCAGCACCTCACACTCGAGGCAAGTACCCCTACTCTGTCCTTTTATTTGTCTTTAATGTTTATTTTATGGGTGTGGGCATTTTGTTTACTATACTCCATGTCTGAGCAGTGCTGGCCTTGAGGGGGTTGGCTCGTCCAGTGGAGTTACAGACCCCACCGTGTACTGCTGTGTGTGTGTGTGTGGAAGTCACAGGCCAATGGTGGTGCTCTCCTACCTGTATGTACGGAAGGCCTGGGGTTGAACTCAGCAATCAGATCAATCAGATTTCAATGGCAGCTACTTTTTTTTTTTTTTTTTTTTTTTTTAAGATTTATTTTAGCTGGGCAGTGGTGCCGCACGCCTTTAATCCCAGCACTTGGGAAGCAGAGGCCGAAGGATTTCTGAGTTCAAGGCCAGCCTGGTCTACAGAGTGAGTTCCAGGATAGCCAGGGCTACACAGAGAAACCCTGTCTCGAAAAAAAAAAAAAAAAAAGATTTATTTTATGTATATGAGCACACTGTGGATGACACAGTGGACGAGGGCATCAGATCCCATTACAGATGGCTGTGAGCCACCACGTTGCTGCTGGGAATTGAACTCAGACCTTCAGAAGAGCAGCCAGTGCTCTTAACCCCTGAGCCATCTCTCTAGCCCCTACTCTGTCCTTTTATTTGTCTTTAATGTTTATTTTATGGGTGTGGGCATTTTGTTTACTATACTCCATGTCTGAGCAGTGCTGGCCTTGAGGGGGTTGGCTCATCCAGTGGAGTTACAGACCCCACCGTGTACTGCTGTGTGTGTGTGTGTGGAAGTCACAGGCCAATGGTGGTGCTCTCCTACCTGTATGTACGGAAGGCCTGGGGTTGAACTCAGCAATCAGATCAATCAGATTTCAATGGCAGCTACTTTTTTTTTTTTTTTTTTTTTTTTGTACTACATTGTCACAACTTTGGAGATTCTTCCAATACCCTTATTTCATCTCTAGAGGCTTCCTGGCCTTTGAGTACAAGATATCGGACATTGCCTTACCTCACCTTCCCTGCCCCAACCCTAGAATCGGCTACTCCTCCCAGGAGTCCTGGCTCCTTCTAGAACAGATGTTTAGAAACTATCGCCAGAGTACCCTATCCTTGTTTGAGATATGTGGTATGTGTTTTACAACCCAGGGTCTTTAACTCTACTATCAGGGTGCCCCCTTTGAGGCCTGGAGGAGCTAGCTTGGAAGCTAGTCCCTTCCTACAGCCTTTCCTATCATGTGGGATTGGACTGTGTGAGAGAAAATGGGGGTGGGGGGTGCGCTACAGTGGAGCAGATGTAGGGTAGGTCTTTCCCAGTCTCAGGGAGGCCAGGCCCAGTGAGTCTGGAAGCAGGCTATAACTTGCACCCGACCTGGGTTCTGACTCCTTCCTCTTGGCAGCAGAGGTCGCCCAGGACTCGGCCTTGGCTCCTAGGGCTCTCGGCTCCCACCCTGCTCTTCTTTATCCTGTGGCCCTTCGTCGTCCAGTGGCTCTTCCGACAGTTTCGAACCCAGAAGAGGTGACTCAAGGATGGGGGTCTCTCTAGCAACTGAGAAGACTATGATGAGTCCCCGAAGGTCCTGCTGGGCCCTGAGCCTCCCTAGGTTTAGGAAAACAACTTTAGAAATTCCCCCTCCCACCCTCGTTCACCCTGGCACTCCCTCCTTTAATGGGGGCGCCCACAGACCCATCTTTCCCTGCAGCTCACACCTATGCCCTGAGTTTCCAAAGGAGTCTTGGTGCACATCCTAACTTTGGGGTTGGCGGTGAGCCGGCCCCACCCTCTGGGTCACCTGACTTTGCTCCCGCCGACTCGGCTCCTTGCCGAGGCTCAGCTCTTGGGCAAGTTGGGACTTGGACCTGGCCTGAAGACTGATTGGCTGGAAGGTTGGTTGCAGGAAAGGCCGGAGCCCGCAGGAGTGGGGAGGAATGGGAAGTGTAGGCTGGGGGCTGGGATGCCCCGTACACACCGGCATATACACATCACGCTCTGGACTTCACTGAAGATTCACGTGCAATTGAACGCTTCATTAAACAAAAGGAAACCTCATTCTGCCGTCTGGGAACCCATGGAAAGAGCGGGAACTGGGTGGGTTGCGCCAATCATAAGTCCGGTCCTACTCCCTCCACTAACCCCTGCAGAGACTAGGGCTTCCTTATAAGGAATATCTTCCCTCCCTAAAGGAACCGGGAGAAAACAGGCCTCAGACTGGGGTCAGGGAGCGCCCCAGGGGACGCCCCGGGGCTTGGAGGCCTGGAGTTCTTGGAGGGAATGGGGCGTTGGTCGGCCCCGCCCCAGAGGGAGGACTGCCGACCTGACTCTGCAGACCGTAGTAAGGACTGGGGTACCCAGTGCTAGGTTCAAATGCCTTTGCCTCTTCCCAGGCCCTTACGTGTTGGCTGTTATTCCCTATCATGATCACCGTTCTTCCCCCACCCCAAAATTTTTGGAAGCCAGAGCCCGCTCACTTTGAGCCTCTATCCTGAGGGGTGGGGGCAGGGTTCTGCGTTGCTTGGACCCCTAATTGTGGTGGACCGGGTGCCTGCACAGAACTCTTAAGCGGCTTGGCCTTGGAACTTTTGTTAACTGCCTAGGCGGCCTTGGCCTGCAGGATAATCTGTGTCGTTCCTGCTGGGCCTATCTGGCTCCAGCTACTAACCTGTATTTAGCTTAAACTACCCACTTCAGCACCTACTACTACCATCGAGGGCTATGGGCAGCTGCTACCACCCGGGCTCCAGGATCTTCCTTGTTCTTGGGGAAAAGAGACAGGACTGGGGGAGTCCTTAGACTCGTTCTTCTGAGTTCCCGAACACCCTGTGAGGCAGACCACTTCCCCAGGATTGGTCATCCTTGTGCCTCACTGTAAAACACAGGTACTTTCTGGGACTTTAACAGCAGGGAGGATAGCCCTAAAGACAGCCACCACTCACTACACAGGTTCTGTAGCTTCACAGCGTCACAAGCAAAAAGGCTGAAGAAGCATAACCTGTGATGTCGGGAGACATCAGCTGGGCAGCGGGGGGCCAGGACTCAGGGAAAAGTCAAGTCGGCTTCACAACTCCCATGCTGGCTCGGCAAGTGTGGACGAAAAGATTAGCTGTTCTGAATCTGGATTGACTTCTGAAACAGGAACGATTTCTGCACCATAAGGCACTTGAGCGATTTAACAGTGCTCGGAGGGTAGAAAATACTTGGCAAAATGCTAGGAATAGACTCAGAATATAGAAGTTCTGGAATTCTACGACCTTGGTGAGCACGTCCCTCCCGTTATCCGAGACCTTCCTGCTTAGCCCTGTCCAGTAAGATTCAACTATAGCTTCCATATTCCCCACTGTGCTTGCTCAAGTCCTCTAAAGCCTCAAGTGTGGACATTTTGACTCTTGCAGTCAAGTTGCCTGCAAAGACCCCCTTTCCTCTTTCAAACAAACAAAACCACTTAAGATACGTTTTATGTATATGAGCATATATGACTCTGTACCACAAATGCCTGGTGCTGGTGGGGGCCAGACGAGAGCACAGGATCCCTAGGAACTGGGGTTACAGTTGTGAACTGCCACATGGATGTTGGGAATGGAGCCTGCATCCTCTATGAGAACAAACGCTCTTAACTATGGAGCCATCTTCTCCCATACCTTGTGCCCCCTTTGTTCTTGGTCTCCTAGTGTGTCCTAAGAAATGAATGAAGAAAGGCAGGATTTTCAGGCAGCCCGGGTTTCAGGCAGTGCATGGAAAACAAGCTAGAATGGTCATTTTCAAAACATCTGCCTGTCCCCTGGGGGCATTCTTCCTTGCTTCCTCTCAGAGAGTCTCTCACTAAGGTTGCTGCCCCACCCAGCGCTCTTGCTGAAGTTCCTAAATCCTTTTACTTACACCTTTAACCTGGGAGGTGATGTGCACCTAAATATTACTGTGGCGCTGACGGAGGAAGATCTGCATTTAAGGCACGACTATACTATATACTGAAGCCTTGCCTCAAAAACAAAACAGAAATGTGCTTCCTGCCCCTTCCAGGTCTACTGCTCTATAACACTGGTCCACAGATTTCCAAGTCCCAAGCAGTCTGGATCCCAGGTTGCCGCATGGATTTTCTTTACTGACATTTTGGCTCACTGTGGCTGGGCTTCATTGTGCAGTCTCGGCATCTTGAAGCTCAAAGACTTTTTATCTTTTTTGTCCTAACAAATGACTGCCAAGTTTGTAACTGTTTGCAATGATATGAAGCTTTTAAGTTACTAGAAATAAAAAACAACAACAACAACAAAAACAAATTTGAGGGGGTGTGGGGGAAGGATTCGGTGTTTTGTTTTTAAATTATTTTTTTTTTACATATCTGATGTTTTTTTTTTTTTTTTCTTTCCTGCATGTGTGTACCACATATGCCTGGTGTCAATAAAGGGTGTCAGATGCTCTGGGTCTGGAGTTACAATCCTGAGCCAGCACGTGAGTGCTGGGGAACCAACCAATCTCAGGCCAAGGCAAGAACAGCCAGTCTTTTTAACTAGCTTTCCAGGTCTTGGGCTTTGTAGTTTTGGCAGAAAAATGGTATTAGATGATGCCAGGAAGACAGGCTCTAGTTAGAACTGCCCCTTAGTTGTCAGGTGACCTTGGATAAGTCACTTTATTTCTCCAAGTCTTAGAGCTTTCCTTTATCTAAAATGGAGGCTAAATCCTTCCCTATCTCACATGGCTGCGAGGGTCAAGTACTTCCATGTGTAGAATCTCACTAAATTATGGCTGGGCTGTAAGGAGAAAGAAGAATGGCTCACTAGGTACTCAGGCAATTACGCCAAGGGGATTAAGGGGAGTTTTTCGGGTCCTTCTAGTGGGGGAACAGAGTGTAGACCCCTTTTATGGGGGAATAGAGCCCCCACTTCACTCCCAATGTACCCTACGGCCCTGGGCCAAACACACCCATTTTAGGAAAGGCCTTCCTTCTCGAAGCCTCTCTCCCGACCCCCACGTCTCATCTCTGTGGACAGCACACCCCATCTCCCAGGAACGTATTGATTTTTGGACCCCTCCCCAACACTGACTTCGTGTCAACTCGCCCAGTCTCTTCTATCCTGGCTAGGGAAAGGTTCGCGGTATCGCTATCGAAGAGGCCAAGTCGACCCCGGGAGGCCATTTTCTTCGGCAGAAGCCGGGGTTCGGGGCGAGTCCTTCATCCTCACCACGCGCTTTCGATCGGGGCTCAGGCCGAGTGCTCGGCCGCGGATGACCATTTTGCTTTCACTTCTAGTACAGAGACAGCTCTTGGCCCGGGTGGCTGCTCTCACCTAAGGGTCCCCAGAGTAGCCTGAGGACCGACGTCACTCAGGACTCGAACCCGCCCTCTCATCTCCCGAGGCCTAGTCTGAGGCTGAAGCACAACAGGCCATCACACTGTCCCTTTAAGGCGGCACTTCTTAATTCTTCATTTGTTTACTTCTTCTTGCGCTTTTCGTCTTTTTAAAAAAATATTTGTCCACCATATCCTTCCGCTTATCTCTCCCCAAGAAACCCATCACCTACCTCAGAGACATTATTGTAATTTTTAAGAATCCAGTGTCAGTAATCACGCCTAACAACTCTCTTTATAGGATTTAATCCTCTTTTACACTTTAGGGACTACTTTTTAGGGACAGACCATTTTTGGCAAAAATTGAAAACCGTTTATGGCCATCAGAACCTTTCCGCTGAGAACAGAACACGACAAGTAGTTTCTTAAACGCACCTTTTAATAAAAATATTCTGTCTAGGCTCCCAAAGGTCGTGGAATCTTCTTGTATTCCTGAAGCACAATGGTATGGCCCAGAACCCGCCCCATCTCCTCTGTGATTGGTTTTCCTTCCTCAGAGAGACGAATAACTCTTGCCCAATGACTGCTCAGGTTTCTTCAGCGACAGCTAAGCGATGGAAGGAGGCGGTCTGGGAGACGCCCCCTACGCGTTCTATGATTGGCTACGTTGCACGGCGCGCGAGGACGGCGGGCCGGAAAGAAGGAAACTACGATTCCCGGCTGCCCCACACCGGGACTCCGTTACGCATGCGCATGGGCGGGGCTTGCAAGCGTCTATATATAAGCAGAGCCGGGGGCTAGGAGACAGCAGTTGGAAGTTGGCAGGTGGAAAGTCAGCTTGGGAGGGGAAGCCGGAGGAGGAGGCGGAAGAAGAGCTGTCTGAAGGGGGAGGAGGGAGGAAAAGAGGAGGAGGCGGAGGAGAACTGAGCGGAGCATCGAGCCAGAGGGGAGATGAGTTTGTCTGTCCTCGGCTAAGGCTCCGGCCCGGCCTGAGGAACTGGGAGCTCGGGTTGGAGCGACACCCGTGGAAGTGGGAGGCGGCGGCTCTGGGACTTTAACCCCTTGTGGGTTCTGCGGCAGGGGATTTAACCCTTTGTGGATTCGGCCCCTCCGAGGCAGCGTCATCGGGTAGTTTTAACCCTTTCGGGGTTGGGTTTAACCCATTGGACTTAAACCTCCTCTCCTTGCCCACCAACTCCTCGACTGTGGGAGCATTCGGCGGGGAGGCGTGAAGCCCACTCCCCTGCATATTACGTAGGGTTCCTGCAGCTGAACCCTCTGGACCTACTGGCCACGCTTGTGTGCGCTTAACCCTTTATTGACTGGATTCCAAGTTGCGATTGGAGTTTGCTGACAGGACGGACGAAAAGCGTCACTGCAGAAATTACTGACCGAAGAGGACTTTGTTGGACATATTTTGAAAAGAAAGAAAAACCTTCTTCCTTAAGCTAGAATTTCTCAAACTTCCAGAAGAGAACTCTACTAAGCCATGGCCGAGCCACTCTTGTCAGAACATCAACACCAGCCTCAAACTAGCAACTGTACAGGTGCTGCTGTTGTCCATGAGGAGCAGAACTCTGAGCGCCCCCCAAGCGCGGAGGAACGAGTGCCCAAGGAGGACAGTAGGTGGCAATCGAGAGCGTCCTTGCAATCGGGTAGCCGTCCAGGGCAGGAGGGAGACGGGGGCCTGAAGCACCAGCTGCCCCCATTGCAGACGAATGCCTGTCCAGAATTGAGCTCCCTGGAAAAGGGCGAGAAGGGCCAGAATGGGGAGGACGTATCCACTGGTGGTACCTCCCCGTCGGCGGAGGGGGAGCCGATGTCCCTCGTGCAACCAGGTCATGACTCGGAGGCCACCAATCTGGAGGCTCCTGCCGCTGGAGGCGAGGAGCCATGGGGACAGCAACAGAGACAGCTGGGCAAGAAAAAACATCGGAGACGCCCCTCCAAAAAGAAGCGGCACTGGAAGCCTTACTACAAGCTGACTTGGGAGGAGAAGAAAAAGTTCGACGAGAAGCAGAGCCTGCGAGCCTCGCGGGTTCGAGCCGAGATGTTCGCCAAGGGCCAGCCGGTTGCGCCCTATAACACCACGCAGTTCCTCATGGATGACCACGATCAGGAGGAGCCCGATCTCAAAACTGGTCTTTACCCCAAGCGGGCAGCAGCCAAATCGGACGACACCAGCGATGAGGATTTCGTGGAAGAAGCTGGAGAGGAAGACGGGGGTAGCGATGGCATGGGAGGGGACGGCAGCGAGTTTCTGCAACGGGACTTCTCGGAGACGTACGAGCGGTACCACGCCGAGAGCCTGCAGAACATGAGCAAGCAGGAGCTCATCAAAGAGTACCTGGAGCTGGAGAAGTGCCTCTCCCGCAAGGAGGACGAAAATAACCGGCTGCGGCTGGAAAGCAAGAGGCTGGGTGGTGTCGACGCTCGAGTGAGGGAGCTTGAGCTAGAGCTGGACCGGCTGCGCGCTGAGAACCTCCAGCTGCTGACCGAGAACGAACTGCACCGGCAGCAGGAGCGAGCGCCTCTTTCCAAGTTCGGCGACTAGACTGAAAACTTTTGGGGGGAGGGGGCAAAGGGGACTTTTTACAGTGCTGGAATGTAACATTATATACATGTGTATATAAGACAGTGAACCTTTTTATGACACATAATCAGAAGAGAAAATCGCCCCGGCTTTGGTTTGGTAAATTTGGCTATGATGTTGGCTTGTGTGCTTTCTCCTGTTCTTTAATTATGTGAAACTGAAGGGTTGCTTTTCTTGGTTTCCTCCTTAGATGTTGTTTCTTAATGTGCAAGTAATTGACCAAGTTATAATGCATTTTCCTGTTTAAAAAAAAAAAATCCCCTCCTTAAGCGGAGCTATAAGGTGGCCAAATCTGAGAACCATTACATTCATTCTAGTTATAATAAATTTAATGTTTGTAAATGTAACAGTTTCAGTGTGATTTCTAGAGATTCAAAATCGTGCTGGTTTGTGTGCACTTTTGAAGTGGGATAGCAAAATTATTAAATTTATTTGCAAAAATACTTGAATAGAAGAAATTCAGTGTGTTCCCCTCCACCCCCACCATGGGTTTCAGTTATGCTTCAAAATACAGTTCAGGTAAAATGTACCCAGTGTTACTATCTTCAGTACTTCAGTGTGCCTGCTTCCTAATGCTGAGTAGAAAGTGGCTACAGGCAGCAGCTTAGCTTTGTGCGCCTTGATAGCTGTTGGGTGCTAACAAAAGTATAAGCCTTGCCATCTCTACAAGTCAAGTTTTCAGTAATCCTGGCTTACTCCTAACCACCCCACAAAACTCCAGTGGAGTTCTTGTTTGCCTACCTAGGTAAGTAAGGCTCCGGGTAAACTTGCTTTCTCAGTACAACCAAGAGATATCTAAGATAAACTCGTGAGAAAACATGTTAGAGACATGTTGGACTTGAAATGGTTAAGTGATCTAAGGACTCGGCATCATTGTCCAATATTTAAGTGCTTTTTCTATTAAAAAAAGGAAAGAAAGAAAAGCTGCCCTTTCCAGACTGAAATGTCTACAAGTAAAGCTGGCTTGGGAGAGGGTGCAGTCTTTAGATGATGAATAGAAACCCTGCATGTTCCCAGTACAGCAGCTATTCTCAGTCTCCAGGGCTGCCTGGACAGCTGCCTAGGTTAGGTAGGTCTGCTCTTGAAAATGCAGGGAGGCTCTGAGGACTAATCCTTATCACAGAATCAAAACTGTAAACTCAACGATTGTTCTTTTTCGTCAGTATAGTTAATGCAGCCCTGCTGCCTGACCTGTATCCATGTATCTTAGGGCAATTATATTGCTAAAATCATTAGCACACTGGCTCCTTAACTTGGAGCCTTAAAACCATAGGGGGCCTTTGGGGGGTCCACAAGCCCCACATAATTGTATGAAAAAAAAATATATCCATATATATTGAATATATTATATATATTCAAGTGGGTTCAAGACTCAGGAGGTTGTTGAACTCCTTGGTGGTTAAAAAACCCTTGGGGTGGGGGCGTCTTGGCCTGTCGTGCCAGCTCAGTGGCAGCAGTGGAGGTGACTGTACGTCAAGGATGAGATGTTCCTTATGATACATAAGCAGCATATACAAATCAATAATCAAGGAAAGCTGTGCCAGGAGGATGGATTGGGGCCTTCAAAACCAAACTCTGCTGGTCCTATTCTGGCAGGTGGTCTACTGCAGAAACTGTAAAATCAATTTTCCTTTGATCTAAAGATTGCATTAAATGTCTATTTTGAAATAGTTTCCTTCGTGTTTTTTCATTTTTCTTCTAGGACATCATACAGCAGGCCTAGAAGACCGGCCGTCTGGTGGGAAGCAGCACAGTACCCTCTGGCTTTACCTCGATGGCCATGTCTCATTCTGACTGCACCACAACAGAATGCAGCAGTGAGAACCTCTGATTTCAGGTCATTCTCCTAAGAAACATTTAACTAGAGATAATCTATTTCTCCTACTATTAGAAAAATTTTCAGAATCCACCCTGAGAAGACCTTAAATGCATTTATCACTAGGAAAGGTGTACATCCTACTTGGAAGAGGCAAATTAAGTCTAGTTTTTAAAACTACACAAATTACAAATTTAAGTACCTCTAAATTATTTTGCTTTACCTTGTGTTATGCAAATTTCTGACTGTTTCAAAGGCACTAACATTTTGCTATTTATGTTGTTGGGATGATAAAAATTAACACAAACTCTTCAATCAACACTTGTGAGATTGAGACACAGACTACTACTCCAGCAGAGTAGACACAGAGTTGCCTGCAGTAACGGTTGTGATGACAAATGATCCTCCACACACACCACAGCCTTCCACGCAAGTCCTCTGCAAACATTTCAACAGCTGCTCAAAGACCTTGCTTATAAGTGAGCAATTTCAGTTTGCTCCCTTTCGTACTGTGCATGGCTATGAATGGGGAAGTGCTTCCCAGACTAACTCAGACAGGCAAACAGAGCTCTACTTGGGTTACTCAAAAACACAGACTGTTAAGAGGCAGAATCCTTTTTTGATTTCAGAGTTTTAGAGGACAGAAGCAGAGAATTCAAGATTGATTAAGATAAAAAAAAATATTGTTCTCTTAAATAGTAGCCTGGAATGTAGTTTAGTTGGTACAGTGGTTTCCTATTGTGTAGAGTCCTGGGTTTGATAAACCTGTAATCCCACCATTCAGGAAGTAGAAACAGGAGGATCAGAAATTAAAAGTCACTGTCCACTACATAGCAGGTTCTAGACCAGCCTGATTACATGAGACTCTGTCTCAAAAATAGTAAAAGGGAGACAGGGCTGGGGAAGATAGCTAAGTTGGTAAGGTGCTTGCCATGAAAGCTTAGGAACCTGAGTTTGTTTGCTTCCTGAGCCCACATAAAAAATAAAAAAGACAAAACAGGTGGCCTGCTCTTGTAATTCCAGCCCTGGGGATGCAGCAGGATCCCTGGGGCTAGCTGACTAGTCAGTTTAGTATAATATGTAAGTCCCAGTGAGAGACTCCATCTTAGAAAAGGGGGAAGGACCCTGGCCATGGTGATACATGGCTGCAATCCCAGCTCTTACTAGGTAGAGGCAGACAGATGTTTTTGAGTTTAAGACTTATCTTGTCTACAAAGTAAATCCCAAGCCAGCTAGCTAGGAATATAATGAGATGCTATCTCAAAAAACAGAAACAAAACCAGGTAGCTGGCTCCAAGGGAACAATGGCTGAAGGTGTCCTCTGGTTTCCACATATATGCCATATACATGCATGTGCACATGAAGAACATACACCACATAGACCAAACAGACAGGGACTAAGACATATGACTTCTAGCTTCCACATATGTAGTGCACCTGCCACACACACATATAAGGAAAGTGTCATTAAGGAAAGATAGATAGCTAACAGGAAAACTGATATACAGGGGGCTGGAGAGACACCTTAGTGTTTAAGAGTCATTGCTCTAGCAGAAGACCTATTTCTTAATACCACGTGGTGGCTCACAACCATCTATAACTCCAGTTCCAGGGGATCTAATACCTTCTTTTGACATCCATGGTACCAGGCATGCTCCTGGTGTACACACATACACACATGTTGCACAAAACACTCATACAAATAAATCTTTTAAAAAGAGATACCCTCAGGCTGGAGAGATGGCTCAGTGGTTAAGAGCACTGACTGCTCTTCCAGAGGTCCTGAGTTCAATTCCTAGCAACCACATGGTGGCTCATAGCCATCTGTAATGGGGTCTGGTGCCCTCTTCTGGTGTGTCTGAAGAGAGCAATAGTGTACTCATATACATAAAATAAATAAATACATAAATAAATCTTAAAAAAAAAAAAAAAAAAAGGTGATACTCTCTTGGATGTGTCAGTGAGCACTTGGGATCCCAGCATCTGAGATGTGGAAGCAGAGAACCTAGGAATTAAGGCCATCCTCTGCTACCCAGCATGGTGAAGGTAAGCCTAGATGACAGGTGCTCCTGGCTCTACCAAGAACAGTAGCTCTGATCAGGGCTTTACCTCTCACATCACTCAGAATAAAGATCCTCTGCTTGGGGAAAATATGAACCTTCACCCTTGTCTTCTTGAAGGGAGTAACTCTGTACATTTCCACAGGTGACTGAAATAAAAATTCCACTTTACTCTCACATAAAATGTAAGCAGCTGGTGTAACACTTTAAAGCACACCCTACAGTCTCGGAACCTGGGAAGTAGAAGAGTTTTCTAAGTTTGAGGCTAGCCTGAACTACATGATGGGAGCTTATCTCCTGTAACCAAAGGTTTGTGGTGGGTCAGTGGCATAGCAGACAGAGCACATGACTAGCAAACACAAGGCTGGGGTCAACAGTCAGCAGCATCCAAACAAAAAACAATGTACACTTTACCCCAGTGGCTTCAAACTAGAGAAGCTGTGCCGGGCTGGGGCTCAGTGGTAGGGTACTTGCCTGGCACACACAAAGACCGGTTTTGATCTTCACGACTGAAGACACAGGAGACAGAGAAACAAAAGGACTCCACAGAATCTAAATCAAAACAAAAAAAGCCCCACAACCTAACAGTCTACCTTCAGAAAAGCAAGGGTCAACATTCCAGCACAAAAGGGAAGCAGGACCATACTCCCACCCCACAGCTGAAGAGCTGGCAACTGATGGCCTCTGGAGGAGGAAGCCTTGTTGACTGATTAAAGATGTAGCCCCAGCAGGTTCACCATGCTCTAGTGGATGGCTCCACACCTATGAATATATAAAAAGTACAACCTGGAATCAGTCAACTACAAAACAAAACACATGGAAGGGATTAAGGGGATACTAATCAAATTATAACATTGAATGCATGTATGAAACTAATAAAAATGTCTTTTTAAAAAAATTTATTGGGGGCTAGAGAGATGGTTCAGTGGTTAAGAGCACTGACTGCTCTTTCAGAGGTCCTGAGTTCAATTCCCAGCAACCACATGTTGGCTCACAACCATCTGTAATGGGATCTGATGCCCTCTTCTGGTGTTGTCTAAAGACATCTACAGTGTAGTGGTGTGTGTATTTTTTAAAACAATCAAAGGATGACTATATGGAAGGAAACATTAATTCCAGCACACTGTAGTACAGAGGCAGAGGCAGGAAGATCTCTGTGAGTTCAAGGCCAGCCTGGTCTATATAGTAAAACATTGTGTTAAAAACCAAAGTCTGGTCAGACAGTGGTAGCACACGTCTTTAATCCCAGCACAGGGAAGCAATGGCAGGCAAATCTCTGAGTTCCTGGCCAGCCTGGGCTACAGATAGAGTTTTAGGATACCAAGGGTACACAGAGAAACCTGTGTTGAAAACCAAAACAAAACCCAAGACAGAACATTAGGTAACTGTAAACACTTACACATTATTAACCTAAGCTACTCCCATGCCTAACGCTTGCTAACAAATATTCTCAGTGTGGTCAGTTGGCTATAACTAGTAAGGTATTTGTACTCAAGTGTACTTGACCTTGTGTGCTTTCTTCACTATTGTGCGATGGGAGTCTCAGTTTAGCCCAGGCTAGCCTCAAACCCAGGACAATCCTGCCTCAGCCTCCTGAGTGCTAAGATGACAGGCCTGAGCCAGCATACTCAACCTTTGTCTTCTTGAAGGGAGTGACTCTGTACATTTTCACAGACGACTGAAATAAAAATTCCACTTTACTCTCACATAAAATGTAAATAACTGGTGTGTAAAAATTGAAAAGTAATGTAATGTTTTTTAAAAGATTTGTTTTCATGTGTACATGTGTCTGCATGTAAGTTAAGTGTACTACATGCATGCCTGGTGTCCAGAGTCCAGAAGAGAGCATTAGGTTCCCCTGATTACATACAGGTGGTTCTGTGCTAACGTGTGTGTGTTAGAAATCAAATGTAGGTCCTAAAAAGAGTAGCAAGTTCTAGTAACTACTCAGCCATGTCTCCAGGCCCTAAATCTGTACATGTATGCCACCCCATTCAAATGAAAGTCAGAAGACAACCTGTGGAAGCCAAACGCCCTCTCCTTTTACCAAGTAAGTCCTGAAGATCCAACTTAGGTCGTCAGACTTGGTGGTAGCTACCATTATACACGGAGCTATCTCACTGGACCTTAATATATATGTTTGCTTATTTTTGAAACAGTCTTGCTATATATAGTCCAAATTTGCAACTACCCTGCCTTAGATTCCTGGCTCAGGATATCTGAAAGAAGTGTGTACCACCACACTATGAAATATTTTCAAATGTAACACTATTGATTTGGTTTTTTGCTTTGTTTGTTTGACACAGGGTCTTGATATGCAGCCCTTCCTGGCTTGGACAACTCACTATGTAGAACTATGCTTGAATTTACAATGATTCGCCTATGTTTGTCTCCAAAGTACTCAGATTACAGGTATGTACCACTGCACACACCTACGTATTAATGCACTTTATTGTGACCAGGCCTCATTATGTTGCCCAGCCTGGTCTCAATTTCTAAGCTCCAAAACTCTACCTTCCCTTCCCTTCCCTTCCCAGCAGCATGGCATATAGTACACCTGCTGTAGAAAGGCAATTTTTAAATTTGTTTTAAGACAAAGGTCTCATGTAGCTCAGAACTCACTACGTAGCTAAAGCTGGCCTTCAATTCCTGATCCTCCTGCCCAAGTGCTAGGATCACAGGCATGAGCCACCATGTCTGGCTCGGTAAAATAATTAAAGAAAATATTAAATTTAGACTCTGAAATAATATTGGAGCTGCTGACCAAAGGGTAAAGACAGCTATACTTTGCAGGCAGAAGAAAATAAATGATCTGGGAAACAAATATTGAGTCATTGGCCAAAATGTCTTAGAATACTGATGGTTACCACTTGGGTTCTTGGTTTTGTTGTTGTTTTTGTTTTTTGTTTTATGACAGGATTTCACTATGTAGCCCTGGCTATCCTTGAATCTTCTAGATAGATCAGGCTGGCCTTAAACTCAGAGATCCATCTGCCTTGCCTCCCGAGTGCACTACTACACTCAGCACCATTTGGGTTCTTCTTGAAGAAACAAAGGCTGAGTTTTAGACAGATCAGTAATTTAACTCTTGCAGATCTTCCCAGTAGTTCCAGATTTAGTTCACTGTGTGGAATATGCAGGAGTCCTTAGGCTCACTCCCCAGCATCTCCCAGCAACCTCCAAATGGGTCATGAATGCTATACCTTTCATTCCAGGGCTTGGAATTTTAAGTGGAGGCAAGAAGATCAGGGGTTCAGTTACCTACTAAATTTGAGGCCAGCCTGTTCTACACTAGATTTTGTCTCAGAAAACTAAAACTACTTTTAAATAACCTTTTTCTTGAGCTTTCCTTATAAAGAGGAAATTCAATTATGAAAAATTATCCAATGACATGGACGGCAACTCTAATTCTATTAAAAAACAAAAACAAACAAACAAACAAACAAAAAAACCTTTACACACCACCAAACCTCAGAGGCGGAGCTGCTACAGGAAGCCAGTACGAAGTCTTGAAAAACCTAGCATGATTTTCCCAGTTCCCAAAAGCAGTGCCAATATTTTTTATTTCTTTTCTTCTCTCCCTTTTTTAAAACAAATCCTCACTGAACAAGGTGGTGCCCATCATTAATCCCAGCACCCAGGAGGCACAGGACAAAGGGAGTTTGAAGCCAGCCTGGTCTACATAGGAAGTTCTAGGTCAGCCAGAGTTACACGGAGAGACTATGTTTCAAACAACAACAACAAAAGACAAAAACAAAACACCCAGAAACAGAGGTAAGTAGAGAGAGTCTCGCTGTGACATAAGCTGACCTAGAATTTGCTGTGTGGCTCAGGCTGGCACTGAACTCTCAGCAATCTTCCTGCTTCAGCCTTCTAAGTGTTGGGATTACAAACAGTAGGTACCACACACACCTTAAACTTTTTTTTTTTTTTCAAGAATAGTAAAAATTCAGGACTGGGGAAATCATTAAGTAGGCAAAGTGGTTCATTATCAAACAGGAGAACCAGAGTTTTGCCCTCAGAGCTTGCCGGCCAATCGAATGTCAGCCTGGCTTCAGTGAGACCCTGCCTCAGAAGACAAGGTGGAAATCAGAAGAACAAGACACCTGACCTCTATGGCCTCATATGCAACCTGCACACAAATGCACACACCACACATATACAAGTAAAAACTCAGAGGGAACTTGAAGGTCTCATCTCAAGCTGTTATTTTCTATCTGGCTTTGCTGTGACAGGCTATCATGTCACCCAAGCTGGCCTCAAACTCACCATTCAGCTAAGGTGTGGGCCCTTGAATTCCTGAACCTTTTGCCTTAAGTTTCCCCAGTGTTAGAATTACAGTTGTTTGACACCACATCTAGCCCCTATCCCTTTTTTGTTTTGAGATGAGGTCTCACTATGTAGCTCTGGGCTTGGAACTCAATATGCAGACCAGGCTGGCCTTGAATTCTCAGAGATATACTACTAGCCTTTGAGAGTGCTGAGATTAAAGACATGTTCCACCAAGCCCATTTCTGTTTGTTTGTTTGTTTGTTTGTTTTTAAGTTTATTTAAGTATTTTACCTACATGTATGTTTGTGTACCATGTACATGCCTGGTACCTGAGGAGGTCAAGAATGCGTTAGATCACCTAGCACTGGAGTACCACAGTCATGAGCCACCGCATGGCTTTTAAATTTACTGAACCTGGGTCCTCTCTAAGAATAGAAGGTGTTCTTAACCACTAAGTCATCTCTCCAAGCATATACAAACTATTACTGGTCTTCAATGAACAAAAACTGTATTCCTGAATCCCAGCCACTTGGGAGAGGCAAGCAAGTATCTGTGAGCTCCATGCCAGCCAGAGCATAGAGACCTTTTTTAAAAAAACAGCAACAGGCACCCAAGCATCATGCATGATGGAGAGAGCACCTTTAGTCCAGGCAGAGTCAGGTGGAGATCTGTGAGTTTGAGGCCAGCCTGGTCTACACAGTGAATCCCAGTAAAGCCTACATACATAATGAGACCCTGTCTTGAACAAAACAAAACTAACAACAAGAACAACAACAAAAAATAAACCAACCAAACAAAACAGCCTTCTACAATGAAGCTAAATCTAAGAATTTTGGGGTATGTCATATGTAAGAATATGGGAGAAATAAGCACCATCTTCCTAGGAAGCTAATGAAGATAACTTGCTCTAGCCTCTAGAAAGCTACAGGAGGAAATTAAGGGAGTTCTGAAGCCTACCTTAAGATTTTATTCTTTTTAATCATGTGCCTGGGTATGTCTGTGTATAGGGGTATGTGTGAATAGAGGCCAGGTGTTGGATTCCCTGGAGGTGGAGAGACAAGCAGTCATGAGCCCCCCTATGTGTGTGCTGGGAATAGAACTCAGGTCCCCTAAGGAGTACTTTGCACTCTTTATCATGAGCCATCTCTCCAGCCCTGGAGGCTCTTTAAACATGTAATTCTGCACACCCAGATAATGCCAATGCAACTTTCAGGCAAAAGCAGAATATCAAATGTGGGATTGGAAGGAACATCTTCCATTTAGTTCTTAATAAATGGTCACTTAGCCTACTAACATTCAAACAATCTGCTAAGAAGAAAAAACACACATCTATCTCTAGCTTTGACTACTTAGTGAGTTCATGGCCAGTCTGGTCTACACTGTGAATTCCAGGACAGCCGGGCTATGCAGTGAGCCTGGTCTCAAGAAAAGAAAGAAAGAAAAAAAAAAAAAAAAAAAAAAGATAAATCATGGGAGTTGAGAGCTTACACACAGACATATGTTTCAGAAGCAAGTATTTTCATGGCACCAAGGAATAATTTGGAAATTTGGAGAAGCATTTCCATCTCTGCCCATGCATCTTATAGTCACTGGTCTTCAGTAGTTGGCTGTCAGGTAAATTATGAAATATCAAGGACTTTAGAATCACATCTGCTTTGGTGCCTTGAGACACTGATCCTACTCAGTTTCCTTAGATGGTTTCTCTTTTGTGTATACCCCAGCCATACATTGGTAAGGCAGGGCTTACATGTGCCCGAGTAAAAGACAGAGAGGCTCGTGTGTTAGCCAAGGACTCTACCATTAGAGCTATTCCCAGACCCCTCATAGTTTCTGAAGAATCTACTTCTAAAGTAGAAAGGGTGTCTGTACAGGTACAGAAGGTGGCAAGGCACTCTTGAGGCACTTAATTACCATCCTGAATTAGGAACTGAGGCATTTAGGGTTTTCCTGAGCCCCTGCCTCCTCACTTTGCCATATCTAATATTTTCGTATTCATTTTGTGTGTGAATATGCAGGTCCACGTGCATGGGAAGGTACGTACTCATGCCTAGGAGGCAGGCCAGAGGGTGATCCTTGGTGCCATCTAGCTGTGCCATTCCCCACAGACATACGCACTTATTTACTGGAGGCAAACCCTCTTACTGGTAGACTGTAACTAGTCAAGTACACTCAGCAAACCCCAGGAATCTGCTTGTCTCTGCCTAACACCCCTGCCCTGACAAGAGTTTCTCTGTGTAGCCTTGGCTGTCCTGGAACTTGCCTCGAACTCAAGAGACTTGCCTGTCTCTGCCTCCCAAGAAATGCCCCACCACCTTTTGTGTATGTCTGTCTGTCTGCATTATGAGTGTCTGCCTGCATGAATGTATGTGCACCACACGCATGTCTGATACCCATGAAAACCAGAAAAGGGTCACAGAACTGGCATTAGTCACATTCTACCTTTTGGATGCTGGGAATCGAACAGGGATCCACTGTAAGGGCAGTAAGTGCTCTTAACTGAACACTGCTCTAGCCCCCTAGGTTTTTTTCTTTTTTTTAAATCTGGGTTCTAGAGACAGAACTTAGGTCTTCATACTTAAACACTCACTGACTGAGTTGTCTCTCTTCATTGTTTTTTATGAGATAGGGTCTCACTGTAACTCAGCCTGGTATTCAGTATGTCAATCTACCTGCCTCAGCCTCCTGTATATAAGGATTATACTGAGCTCCTCCCAACTATTTAAGATCAAGGAATGGAAAAATTTGTGTGTCATCCTTAAGTACTGTTAAACCTTCATCTATAAATGAGTAACAAACTTCTGCACCTGGTATAGTAGCATCCAAAGGTTTAACCAAATTGCTTCACAATGGAGGGTGAGTCACAAGAGACTAGGATCCTCCTCTAGTAAATTCTTGACAGGAAACCCCTAGGACCCCTTTCAGCTCCTGTACTGACTCCTACCAAGTTAGTGTCATGCTTTCCTACCTCCTCCTCCACCCCGACTCTCCACTCCTGTACATGCTATGCAAGGACTCTTCCACCCAGCCACACCCCTATCTTTTTTCCTGACAAAGGATCTTAACCTGTATCCAGGGTTAGCCTCCAATTTTTGGGCAATCCTCCTGCCTCTGCCTCCCAGGTACTGGGATTAGCATGAGCCCCCATGCCCAGCTCTTCATCTTTTCTTGATAAGGGCAGTGAAAGTGACAAAAAGGGAACTACAGGATGAGCACTGCACTGTGACTTCAGTTAGTGTTGGCTGATGACGGGAACCCTAAGGCAGGTGGGCTCCCGTGAAATTTAAGGCCAATAAACTCTACAAAGCGAGTTTTAGGCCAGCCTGGACTATAAAGCAAGACCATGCCTAAAAAAAAAAAAAAAAAAAAAAGGTAGTTCACAGTTTGGATTAAGAACTTTAATAGAGGCTAGGGATGTAGCTCAGTCGATAGGATTGGCTAGAGTACACAAAACCCTGGGCTCAATCCCTAATACAACATAAATTGTGTATGATAGTACACTCCTGTAATCTCAGCATTCGGAAAGTACAGGCAGGATGATTGTGAGTTCTAAGGTCATTCTTGGCTACAGAGAAAGTTCAAGGCTGGAAAGAGCTACAGTAGACCCTGCGTTAACTAATTAATCTTTGTCATGACTGAACACAGTATACACCTGAGAACACTTGAGGGGCTCAAGTAGATAGTTCCAGGTCATGAGTTTAGTGAGAGCAAACATAGTACTAATAACAACAAGACAGCCATCAGGAGAGCAGCCAGATGGCTCATTGTGTAAAGGCACTTGCTACCAAGCCTGACAACAGGAGTTCCATCCCTGGAAACCCAGGTGGTAAGAGAGCAGACTTTTAAATTCTGACCTCCATGTGTGCATGTGTAAACACAAAGGAAAGAAATACTGGGTTTGGTGGTGCCTGCCTATAATCCAAGGATTTAAGAGGTGGAGGAAGGACGTTCAATGCCAGCTTAAATTACAGAGTTTAAGGTCAGTCTGGGCTATCTGAAACCCTGTCTCAAAGGAACAAGGGAAAGAACAAGCTGATATACTAGCTCATACCTATAAATCTAACACATGGTTGAGGCAGATTACTCTAAGTTTCAGTCCAGCCTGGGGTAGAGTAAGATGTCTTAAAATAAATCAAACCAGCCAAAAGTGATCGGGTATTTTTCTTTGTTGTTTCATTTGCACAGTAGACTTTAGCCCTGGCTGGCCTGAAACTCTCTTATGGTGAGCCGACTGGCCTCAAATTCGTAAGAGATCCACCACATCCAGCCGGAAAGACTTTATTAATACAAGGGGCAGTCATTCAACCCTGAAGAAATTTTCATGGGTCCTACTGTTAAAGCAAAGGCCTAGGAGTCAGACCATCTATAACCTGCAGTAAAATTCATTACAAGGTACTCACAGATACCAATGGTTAGTTAACCACCTACTTCAGAGTCTTACCGGGCACAATTTTAACTGACAGCTGAACTACAAAGCTAAGATATCATCTGAAAATGTAGTCTGGAAATCTTCAGGAAACAAGATATTTAATCTGCAGTTCAGTAAGAGAACACTGCGACAAACTCCAGCCTTTTAAATGCTGGCAGTACTATGTTAGGTTTAAGTTTATTCAAGGTCTCCCGTATATACACATGTAAAATAGATCAAAACTGCCATTTCTACGCAAGTACCTTCTGCATCTACAGAAGAGATGGCTCCAGTAACAATGCAGTGGCACAGAAACACTCTTTAGTTCGTGGAACAAGCCTTTAAATGGGACATTGTTGTAGGCTTACAAAAATCACATTGGAATTAACTCCCTTTGCCCTTGTAGCACAGCCATTTCGCCCCTAAGTTACGGCTCAGATTTCAAAATGCAAGCAGATGTTTTTGAAGTATCTGAAATGGGCCAGTCCATTTCTATTACTAGACTGTGGTGACTAAAACTATTTTCTGTACCAACCCTGCAAAAGGGCATAACCCCATCCCTTTGGCGTAAAATTCTGAAGTGGGGCAGCACACTTCAAGAGTTTCCAAAAGTGGAGGGCCATGACGTTCGAGGTCAGGCCACTGGGAGAGTCGGGAGCTCGATGGGAGAAATCTTGAGGGCAAGAGAGCTCAGAAATTTCCAAGCACTAAGCTCGGGCTTTCCACGTGCCCGGGTCTAGCTGGTCCCAGGGGGTGTTGGTGGTTGCTATGCAAGTTAGAGGATTGTTGCTTTTCGCAGCCCTGAGAGGTGGGATGGACACGGTGTGTGGGGGTGGGGAAATGGGTGCAATTCGGCCGGGCACCCTCGGAGCCTCCAGCTGACTAGCACTGCTGAGGGCATGTGGCCAGAGTTGCAACCTCGGCCCGTCCCCGCGAGCCAATGTCTCCAACTGGCGTCGCGCCCACCTCATCCTTCTGATGGGGGGTCCAGCTACGCCGGGCCTTGCCGCCATACCCAGGATGAGTGGGGGTGAGGAGAGGCCTTGGCAGAGCTCGGCCTCAAGATCACGTCCCGGTGGAGGCACAGCAAAGGGGAAGCCGTCTTACTGGCCTCTCCTCTGCTGGGATCACGGGAAATACGCGGTAATTACCCCCAAAACCCCGCTCTCAAAGGCGAGGCGGCGAGGCTGCCGGGACGGTTTGAGGACTGGGCTCGGCCGGGGAGACGCCAACCTTCACCCTTCCCGGCCCCCGACCCAACTCCCCGCCGTCTCCCGGCGCCGCCACTTCAGGCAGCCCACTCGGCCCGGCCTCTCCCCGCGCCCGGACCACCCCCCATGGGGTGCTCTCACTGCGCAGCGAGTCCCTCCGCTGCCTCCTCCCAGCCCAAAATGGCGGCGGCGGCGGCGGCCACCGAGCTGCTCGTCGCCTTCCTCAAGGCTACGGATCCCTCCGCGCGTAAACCCCGCCCCCGTGAGCCGGATCTATATTTCTCCCTGGTAAAGACTAACGCCATCAATGAACTCTTTAATTGAGTCCTGACAGGGCGGGTCCAGTTGTGCTTCCGCACAGCTAGTTGTTGACAAAAGTAAGAAGACTGGCAGACAAACCACCCAATCAAAGAAGAGATCGGTGAGCGCGGGATGTCCACGCAAAAGCAGAGAGGTTTTTGGCGTCCCTGGGCATGGTTGTTGACGTCATGGGAGCTTGAAGGTATCCTGGGCAGCTTTCCTAGTGGGGAAGAACTACAACCCCCAGCAGTCATTGCGCTGCCAGGCTGTCCTCTTCGCCCCTCCACCTCCCCCCATCTTAGTGCTTGAGCGGCTTGGCCAGAGCTGCTGCTGCTACTGCAGCAAGAGATAGGGCTGAGGCGTTGAGAATTTCATGGACAGGCGGTCGCACAGAAAGACACACAGAGGTAGTGGTGTACACTAAGCCCTTGACAGCAAATAGGTCAGTCCCACCTTTGCTAAACCTCCCTTCCATGACTATTTACCCTCTTCCAAGAAAGCCATTTTTACTCGCATTTCATTTTTTTTTTTTCTGTCAGTTGCATGTAGTAGGAAGACCTCTTTCCTCTATTTCCCCGTCCCTTGAGGCAGGAGAGTAGCCGTCCAGGCCCTGTAGACAAAAAGACTTCAACCGTAGGTTCTGACTAGGTCCCAGCCTAGAGAGGTTGAAGGTGGTCAGGATTGAGCTTCCAGGAGCTACAGACCCACCCCTTTTCCCAAGCAGCTTCCTTTCTCTGTGACAGAGCTTAGGCTTACCTTCCTAACTGCCAGCCTGGTCTTTACTTATTAGGAGAGCAGAGGCCCGGGACCTGAGGAACAGGATTAGAAAGACTGGTCTAGCTCCCCTTTGGTCCCTTGCTGGCTAGAAGTGTGAAAACTAGGGTATGGCAGCAGCCTTTGGAGTCTTCATTTGAAAGTGAAGGCCATGCAGGTTTGGGGCCACAAAATGGCTGCTGCTGCTGGGACAAACAATTCCTGACCAACCAGCTTCTGCCTGAGGACTTAGGTTTCTGTTGTTGTTCAAAGCAGGTGACAGTAGTTAAAGGCATCATCTACTGCAAGTAGGAGAAGATGGCCACTCTGAACCATACCAACTGTAATACAGCGTCACCAGCTGCCCTGGAAGAGGCAAAGGTAAGTACTCACCCCTCCCAGCCACCTGAAGGCCCTAATCATGGCGTCAAATAGCTGAAATCCTAGAGGGTTTTTTGTTTTGTCTTGTTTGTTGGTAGATTTAGAAAACCAGTGTTTTATTTTATTTTTGTATGTTTGAGACAGGGGTGTTTCTGTGTATCCCTAGCTGGCCTCGAACTTACAGCAACATTCTTCAGCCTTCCAAGGGCTAAAATTGCAGCCTGCACTACCACACCCAGCTAGAAAGCCAGTGTTTTAAATGGGTCTGTACTGTGCTCTGGGAAATAGGCCAGAGTGTGATTCAAGTGATATCTCATGAATTCCTAAAAGCCTTCAAGGTAGATGTTCTTTCTAATAGACAGAAACTAAGAGCTGCGATGCCTTTTCCAGAGTCATGCAGCCTATAAGCCTGTAAGCAACAGAATTCCACCTTACATTTAGAGTCTTAAGATAACAGAACCTTGCCTCCCAATGACAAGTGACCTCAAGAACAAATAACTTGGTTAGAGATTTGCTCCTTAAAAAAAAATTTTTTTTTTCCTAGACTGAGACCCAAGAATCAATGTTTGGTGTACAGATAGCCAGGCAGGGCCAGAAAACCTCAGAGGAGAGAGAGGAAACTCCTAAGTCCTCAGGAAAGGCACCTTATTATGGGCTGACATCAGGGACCCACAGGGTCCCAGCCCATGCTGTCTCTCGTCAGACGTCCTTATCCATCACCACCCTCCCACAATAGCAGAGAGCCAAAAATCAGAGAGTTGGTTTCCGTTGTTGTTGGTTTTGCAACGCTGGGGATTGAACCCAGGGCCTTGGAAATGCTGGGAAAGTGCTTTATCATGGTGCTGCACCCAGCCCTTTGTTGTTGTATGCTGGGTTTTGTTTTTCGACAGTGTTTCTCTGTATAACAACCCTGGAAATTCCGCTTTGTAGACCAGGCTGTCCTGTAACTCAGAGGTCCTACTTGCCTTTGCTTTCTGAGTACTGGCATTGTGTGTGTGTGTCCCAATGTTTAGCTCAGAGAGGCTTTCAAGCTATCCTTCCTAGCCTGTTCCAGGGTTTTTTTTTAACGGTGTGTCAAGGCTAGAAGGTTCAGAGAGGGCGAGTGACTCATGCAGGTCACGAGCTTGTCTTTTATAGCGATGGTGGTGAAGGGGCTAGAGCTTCAAAATGGAGACCATGAATAAGCCGAGGGACAGAGCTGGCATGGTTTTAGGCAGGAATTTCTAGGGAAGGCTGGGAACAGGAAAATGACCGTAAACATACAATAAGCTATCTTTAGTTCCCTGTACTTTGTGTTCCGAGGTGGGCAGCAGAGCTATCTTAGTTGGTCTAAGCCACCAGTAAAACAAGGCCAGTCCCTTATGATTGGTGGTCTTCCTGCAGGTGAAGGAACACTGCAAACAACTCACAACACATCTCCACCCCCACCCCACCCCCGAATTCCCTTAGGATCACTGAAAGATGTGATAAGACAGTCAGCGTGATGCTTCCCAGGGGGCTAAGGGCAGGCTTGCTGACACCGGGTTTGGCTGCTGAAGGAGTTCCAGACTATCCTGGGCTACCAAGTGAGACCCTTTCATAAACACCCGTCCACCCCAAAACAAACAATCCAGAAACACGTGTATACACTCATACAATATACCCCTGCTTTTACAAGGCTGTAAATAGTTTGTCTCCAAAAGCAGACCCCCAAATCCCCTGTTCAGAGGCCAGCAAGATGGCTCAACAGGTAAAGTTACCTGTACCAAGCCTGACAACCTGAGTTCCACCTCCAGGATCTGTATAACAGAAAGGGAAAACCAACTCCCACAAGTGATCCTGTGACCTACACACAATCGTGTGCATGCACACGCACACGCACACACAAAAGCCATGTCATGAGAGTGTGTCTGTATACACACTTACATAAGTAAATGTAATGAAAGAGTATAAAGCAACGCTGCCCCGATGCCATGATGTGTAGAACAGCATGCCAGTGACATTGGTTATTATTAGAAATCTCTCAAACCACAAACTTAGAGCAATTCGTTCCCTATCCTCATACCCAGGACTCCCACTCTCACCACACAGATAAGCAGATGCCCCTTGCGTGCACTCCCTCCCTTCCTCCCTCCCCCCCTTCCCTCCCTCTTTCCCTTTCTCCCTCTCCTCTTTCTCTCTCAAGGTCTCATTCTGTCGCCCTGGCTGGCCTGGAACAGGCTGGCCTTAGTCTCATCTGCTTGTCTCTTGTCACCAAGCCCTGGGATTGATGGATTCTTCTCTCCCTCATTAAAGCTCTGAAATCTTGCTGTGACCTCCCCTTGGTTAGGCCCTCTTGCTACCTCATACAGTACATAGAGAAACAAGCGAGTGTTCACTGAGCACAGGGGTAAAATGTTGCATTCTCAGGGATGAAGACAGATGATAAGTAGTAACAGGCTGGGCGCTATCTGTGAGGCTGCCTGTGTGAGCTGGGAGAGCCACTGTCAGAGGATCTTCAGGGAGAGGGTCACTGAAGACGCAGCATCAGAACTGCAGCATGAGGTACCAGAAAGGATCCACCATGCAAAAAGCTGCAAGCAGGATTAGTTATCTGATTTTCAGGGAGGGGGCAGGGAATCTCTGTTTAAAAGTTACCAAATTCAACTCCTGGCCTATAATCCTAGCTACTCTGGAAGCCGAGGCAGGTGGACTTGCCTGGATAGAGTGAGTTCAAGTTCAGCCTGGAAAACTTAGTGCGACTCTACTTCAGCTAAAAGCTAAAAGGGTAGAAGTATAGAGCAATGACATCGCCTGCTGAGCATGCGTGAGACTGCCTTCAATGACGCAAAGTCCAGAGCTAGTCATAGTTTCATATACCTGTTATTGAAGCTGAGGCAGGAGGATGGTGAGTTTGAGACCAGCCTGGGCTACACTGGGAAGACCCCAATTTCAAAGATACCTGAGCATTAAATCGAGTGTGAATCCCTTCTGAGTGTGGGTACCTGTGGAGGTGTTCAGGTAGCCCAGGCTGTCCTTGTTCCCCGCTTGAAGTGCTGATCCTCCTGCTTGGCCTCCCTAATGCTGGGATTTACAGGTATCCGACCACATCTGGCCTCCCTGTCCTTCATTTGACGAGTACTTGTGGAATGCTACTCTAGATGTGGTATCGTTCTGGACGTTGAAATGACCAGTAGCTCCGTTAATGGCGATCCAGAATACATGAAAACCTAGCTTCTGTCCCTAGCACTACAGAAACCCAGCATTCTGGAGGTGGAGGCAGGCAGATCAGAAGTTCAAGGTCATCTTTAGTTGCTCAAGTGAGTTCAAAGCCAGCCTGGTCTATGGAGATGCTAATGTCAGAGAGAGGGAGGCGGAGGGGGAGGGGAGAGAGAGACAGAGACAGACAGACAGACAGACAGACAGACAAGAGCAAGCCAGTGCCAGTGAACTGCTCAGGTGAAGTGAGTGCTTTCCCCCTCACAGGAGGAAAGACAGTTAACTAAGTAAATTGTTGTAAAGGGGAAGAACTAAATAGTGACCACCTGAGGCAGGTGTGAGATGGCTGGATGGGCTGGGAAGGACCCTCCCAGGGAAAGGCTATCTGTGACCCACCCTCCTTCCTCTCTCTAGACTTCCGGTGGTCTTCGGAGCCCCCAGATAGCCCATGAACCTCATGACTTTGGTGGTTCCCAGCTTCTGCCACCGGGAAGAGAGATTCAGTCAGAGGATGAAGGGACTGCCCCACCTGGCGATGGCTCAAGTTGTAACATTAGGGGTTCTCGAACCCAGAGCCCAGGGGGTGGTTCAGTGGAGGCAGTGCTGGCCCGAAAGAAGCACCGTAGGCGGCCATCGAAGCGCAAGCGGCACTGGCGGCCATATTTGGAGCTGAGCTGGGCTGAGAAGCAACAGCGAGATGAGAGGCAGAGCCAGAGGGCCTCTCGGGTCCGCGAGGAGATGTTCGCCAAAGGCCAGCCCCTGGCACCCTACAACACCACTCAGTTCCTCATGAATGACCGTGACCTTGAGGAGCCTAACCTCGATGTGCTCCATGGGCCCTCCCACGCAGGCTCCGGTGGGGAGAACGAAGCAGGGGACAGTGATGGGCAAGGCCGAGCCCATGGGGAATTTCAGCAGAGGGACTTCTCTGAGGCCTATGAGCGGTACCACACTGAGAGCCTTCAGGGCCGCAGCAAGCAGGAGCTGGTGCGAGACTACCTGGATCTAGAGAGGCGTCTGTCACAGGCTGAGCAGGAAACTCGGAGGCTCCAGCAGCTGCAGGGATGCCCCAGCAGGCAACCCTGTCAACAAGTGGAAGAGCTAGCTGCTGAGGTAGAGAGACTCCGGACTGAAAACCGGCGACTTCGTCAGGAGAACGAGATGTGGAACCGAGAGGGCAGCTATTGTGACCAGGAGAAGCGAGCCGCAGAAGGGACCCCTTGGCCCAAGAATGAGGCCCCGTTTCAGACCCACACAGGCCAGCCGGGTCACAGGGAGGCAGGTGACAGATGAAAGCTGCTCCCAGCATACCCTGTCTGCACTGAGAACTGCTAAGACAAGGTCAGAGTTTCCCCTGCCATTTTCACGGTTGGATCTTTGATGTCATCTCACATTTTGCAGAGCAATTAAACAGCCTTGTGAGACCCAGTGAGAGTGGCTAGAATTGATTTCTCCAGGGCTTTTCTTGAGATTCAAGGTTCTTTTTTATTTTTAAAAATGTACTGTGTACCACATGTGCAGAGGCCAGGAGAGAGTTTTGGATTCCCTTGGGACTGAAGTTACAGACAGTTGTGAGCTGGGGACTGAACCTGGGTCCTCAGGAAGAGAAGGTGCCCGTAACTCCCAAGTCATCTCTCCGGCCCTCTTCATTTTCTAAAGTTTATTTGTATTTTGGGAGAGTTTGAGCTAGCCGAGGCTAGCCTCATCTTCTTCCTTCACTTGCCCAGACCTGGGATTGCAGATGTGCGTCACTCACTATGCCTGGCTTACGTTGTGCTGTGGCTCAGACACAGGGCGTCGCGAATGCTAAGAAAGAGCTCTAGCATCTGCAGCACATCTGCAGCCAGCGCCCCTCTGTTGGGGCTGAGGAGTGATGGGTCACAGTTAAGAGACCTCACTGTTCTCTTAGAAAACTGGAGTTTGGTTTTCTGTATCTATTTACAGGTGATTGACAACTGTCTGTAACTACAGCACCAGAGGATCTGATGTCCTCTTTTGACCTCTGTGACACACACACACACACATGTATGTACACACGTATGTAGTGCATATATACACATAAACACGTAAATACAAAATCTTACAAAATAAAAGCTTGTGGGCTGGGGATAAAGGTAAGTGGTGGTAGTGCACACGCCTAACATTCTGGAAGCATGGAGTAAGCCCTTTGTACCAGAGAGGCCTCAGTTTCCCTTTCTCCAAGCTTAGAGAGACAGCCAACTACTAGATGGGTCCCATTGGTTCTCCAGAATACCCAAACCACACTCATGCATCTCAGAGCAATCATCCTGCCCTGAGGGAACTGGGGGGTGGGGGAAGAGCTCAATCAGGAGCCTTCAGGTTCAGCTAGAACCTGATATTCTAGTTGCCATATGGTAGTGGGGTTATGGGGTAATGCCTGTAATTCCAGCCTTCAGGCAGGAGGATCACAAGTTCCAAACCAGCTTGTGCTACAGAATGAGACCCTCCTGGAGGAGCTGGAAGCTTCCCTGGGAGGAGAAGACCCAGACCCGGAGTATGTTCAGACATTATTCCCAGATTCTGGGTATTCTCATCACAGTTCAGAGGGCGAGCCTCTCATTTTGATGGCCCTTCACCTAGTGAAGGTTAGTACAGTTCAGCCCCTCACCTTTGGGAAGGACATTTACCAATAAGCACTCAAGATCCACAGCTGGCCGAGAAAGCCATCAGGCAGAGGGGACAGCAGGTGGATCCTCAGCAGAGCTTCCTTGTAGGGCTTTTCTGTCATTATCTCCCTTCACATCCTCCTGTTGATCTAAGTGTGTGATCAGTTCCCTGTATGAGCCACAGGCCTGACTCCACCATGGAGTGGAGGGAGTCCGTGTAGTGAATGTGGTGATGCAGCGTACCCCTGCACCCCTCTAGTAGATACTACCCATCCCCGTGTTGTCCCTGGCTGGTACCAAGGATAACTTCAGTGGTAACAGGAATTTAGCTGACCAGCGAGCCCCTGTCTCTGCCATCAGGCACAGGGAGGAGCACAGACCTGGAGGACCTAGCCTGCTTTCCCTTCCCTGAGGTTTGGAACGACCACATTAGGCAAGAGAAGGGCTCGGCGCTGGGAACTGTGAAGGATGGAAATGTTGACAAACCCCGTGCATTGCCAGGACAACTTTTATTTCTGTACCGCCACACCCAGGCCTGGCCAGTACCTTCTACAACAGACTCACAACAGACTGGAGAGAGGGATTGCTTTCAAGGGAAAACAAAGTCCCTAGCTGAGGGATCTGTCCCCAGAGCCCTGGCCAAAGGCTTTGCCTCTTCCTCCTGCATTCCCAGAGTGTTGTCAAGAATACCAGCAGGAACGATTGTTCCCACTTTGCAGATGGGAAAGCTAAAGTTCAGAGAGGAAGTGACTGTCTAGATTCCAGGATAGCTTGTCAGGGACCTGCAGTGTACTAGTCTGGTAGTCTGGGACCCAAGGGCTGCAGCTTTCCAGCTGCTACATTCCTCAGAACAGCCTGGAGCTGAGGGAGGACCAGGAGGACAAGGTTGTTTACTCAGAGGCAAGGCTGTGTGTGTGTGTGTGTGTGTGTGTGTAACAAGGAAGGGAAGAGAAGATTCCAGAGAGCTGCTGGCGTGTGTGGGAGGTTGTGTAGCAGGGTGTGGGTGGTCCATGTGCAGTATGATTGCAGTTTGCTGGGCAAAGGGCAGGTAAGGAGGCTGGCCCCTCTTAGTCTAAGAGCTGAGGAGTGTGAGGAAAGAAGGAAAGCTGCCAGCCACCTCCACCCTTCACACACACACACACACACACACACACACACACACAGTGGCTGAAGGGCTCTTGGCCAGGACAGCACAGAGGTGAATTAATTTCCCTGGGGCGGGGCTGGAAGAGTGTTGACAATGGACAGGGTGGAACAAGAAGACAAAGCAAGGCTGTGATGTGGGAAGGCTCAGGCTTGACTGAAGGGAAAAGGTCAGTGAAGAAAGTCCCCTCAGCCGCCGCCGCCTCTAGCTGGTCCCCCAGTCTGAGTGAGGGTCAGCGGTATCAAGAGAGGAAGTCATCATGAGAGCTCAGTACTGGGGAGAAACGAAGCCCAGGTGTGAGTCCCTCTCATGTGCCCCGCTCTTTTGCTGTTCTCTCTTTGGCAGCCAGATCCTGAGGTCTGGACTCTTCTATTCCAGCAGAAGCTACTTCCACTTCCTCAGCACTGGGAAACACTGGCTTTCATAGCAAAGCTTGGGGCAGGCTTTTCTCTGACCTCTTGATTGCTGGGCCAGGTGAGGCCCAGGAAGCAATTCCTTCATGAGACTGATCAGGGAAGCTTCTCACTATGCCTGCTGGCCTGCCTGGCTGGATCTCTTTTTTTCCTTTCTCAGGGACTCTCTGACCCCAGGTGTCAGTTCTAGTACCCATAGGCAGGTCCTTCCTGCAGTGGGGTCAAATATGGAAGGTAGTAAAATGGGCAGAGGTACCAGGGTGGGTCTAGAGGAAGCATTGCAGATGTAAGGAAGTCAGTCAGTATGGGAGAGAGAGTAGCTGGTTCTGTTCTCCCTCTTGAGAACAGCAAGGTTGGCACTGGCCCTTTAAGTGGGGGTGCCAGCCAGTGCCCTCCCCCAGCCAACCCAATTCATGGGCACACTGAGCATGTGCAAGATCTGTGCAAGTGAGGAGGGGAGGAGGTTGGGGGGGATAGATTCCGGAGGGAGCTTCCCACCCCCCACTTCCTGTAGCTGCCCCCACTCTTCTTCCTGGGTCTGACAAAGGAGTCCATGGTGCTCCCTCAGCCCCTCCCCCTCCACAAACTAGGGGGCGCTTGCCCCTTGGGTCTGCTGAGCTACCAAGGGTTCTGAGGAGACCCACTGGTCTCCCCAGTGCCTGGAGGTGGTGAGTGCCAGCCTGGCTTCTCTGGTGTGGGTGGTGGCCAATCTTCTGCTACTTAACCATGTTCGATTTCATTCCATCAGTGCCAGGGTGGTTGTGATGTTGCGCTGGAAATGAAACACACAGAAAAGGGTGAGGTCCCTGCCCCCACCCACCAGGAGCTGGGGCTCTGCTTAAAGCCTAGTATCCTGGTCCAGAGGACGGAACTCAGCTTTTCTACTTGCAGCATTCAGCGTCCTTCCCTGCCATGGGGAAATCTACCCCCAGCCTCAAACTTGGTTCTGTAGCATCCTCAGACCTCAGTTCCACCTGTGCAATAGCCACCCCAGCTCCTTTCCCTAGTTGCCATTATCTTAAATACAAGAGGAAGGCTGGGGATGTAGCTCAGGTAGTAGGATACTTAGTGTGAATGAAACCCTGGGTTAGAATCTCAGGAGCACATAAAACCTGGTACAGTGGCTGGTACTTGTCAGGATTAGAAGGTCAAGGACATTCATCTCTGTGTGAAGCCTTGCTCCCAGAAAGCACTGATACAGGGCTGGAGAGGCTGGCTCAGTGCTTAAAAGGGCTTGCTGCTGAGGTTGGGGATTTAGCTCAGTGGTGGAGCGTGGAGGGCAAGGCCCTGGGTTCCATCCTCAGTTCTGAAAGAAAAAAAAAGGGGGGGGGGCTTGCTGCTCTTCTGAGGGACTAAATTCAGACCCCAGTACCCATGTTGAGTGGGTCATAGCTCTCTGTACTTCAGCATCCAGAGATAGATCTGAGCACCTCTTCTGACTCTTGTGTACCCCCCCCCAACAGAGCAGAAATACACGGTAAACTTATAAATGATGACATGTACCCTTTAAATGAGCAAGTCAGTGGCATTTCCATTCATAATGTATGTACATACGTACGTATCCCAGCACCCCACTACTATCTGATACCATCAAAATGAAGCCCTGAAGCTAGTAAGTGGGTCCTCTTCATCCCAGTCCGCCTCTCCTCAGTCAGCCCTGAAAGCCACACACCTGCTGCCAATAGGTTTCCTGAGCCTGGAGTCTCAAATCTACAGATGGTATGTCTACAGCCACACCATCCTGAACACGCAGTCATCTCTTCCCTCGTACACCTAGGCAAGATACTGGATGCCCATACCCAAAGTATAGTCTCCCTGCGGGTGCCCGCAGATCCCTGACTGATTTCCAGGTCTGTTTGCAGGGACTACCTTCCTTATTTGTGAGATACAGGCAGGAGTTTCAAGCCAGGCTGAGATCCTGGGCCCTTTAGGCAAGGCTCTGCCACCTAACTTGAAAAACATATCCCACATCTTTTATCCTCCTGGGTCCCCACTGCAAGTCCAGGCAGTGAATATGGCCTCAGGGACAGTATAATTCATACTGTAAGGTTTGGGGTCAGTCACTTGAGATGAGGAAGCCTTTGCACAGAGGTGGAGAAAGCTCCCCAAGGCCACACTCCCTGCTACAGGGGCAGCTCGGGTTCTGGGCAGCTCTTTCTGGCTAGTTTGAGCACTTGACCCCAGTGTTCCCCCTTCTTTAAATAGAGAGAGCAAGTTAAGGGCTGAGTTGATTGCCAGCCGGGTGTGCAGTGTTTTAATGGAAGAGCCCATACGTTTTCATACTCTCTGGGCGTTGTGCAATCCTAAATAGCTCCATTCCGAAGTGGTTCTTGGGAGTTCTTCTTGATCCCTCATCCCTTATCTCTTCCAGGTTTCCCCTTTGCCCACAGTCCTGGCCTCTGGGGAGCTGGGAGGAGCTGCCTGAACCAGAAGGCCAGGGCTTCCTGCAGGTCTGGGTGGGAAGCACTGGAGATATTTTGTCCTCCCTCTGTTTTCTCCATAGCCCAAAGCCCATCCCCTTACCCCCCCACACACAGAGTTCTTTGTCAGCCTTGTGGAGTTTGCCTGGTAGGGGACAAGCTGAGCAGCTGGTCCCCAGTTGGCTACTGAGTCCCAGCTGCCTGTGGTCATGGACATTCCAGAGACCACTTGCTTCTGAGACCATCATCTCTGGACCCCACCCAAGATGGGATACCCCAGGTCAGCCCTCAAGGCATCAGCCTCCTGCAAGGAGGATGGGTCAGTCTGTCTACTGCTCCCTTCCAGCCCCAGAGGCTGGGGGGGTGGGGGCGGGGGGGGGAGATTACTAAAGTGTTTTTAATGTAGGAGAGGACACAGACTCCATCCTGCCTTGGCCATAGCCCCGGCTTTCACAGAAGGAAGGAAAGGAGTCCCTGAACAATTTTAAATGGCTCCTGCTCTTTGCAGGTTCCCTTCTCAGTGTCTTTCTCGGCCTCTGTGGCTCCTTTGCCTCCGTGGGAGGAACCAGACAGGTTCCCTTAGGTTGTGCCTGTAGTCTGGCCAGGTTGGCCTGGCCAGCTCCTACGCCCGAGGATCACTCTCAGGTCAGCCTCAGACCGACTGTACTGCCATTTGCAGTTACATGCCTGAGGGCAGATGACAAGGAAGCAGAGTCCTCCCAAGCAAGGAGATGATATTGTCCCCTCCAGGGGTCCAGTCCTTCAACTCTCCACCTCTGAGAAAGGGTCTCTCTTTCTCTGGGTCCCTGGCCCAGCTTTCCTGACTCACACAGAGTGTGTCTATAGCCCTGGGCCTCACACAGGCTCCCCTTACGAAAGACCCTAAGCTACTTGTCTTTCTAGTTTGCTTTGTACAAATATTTTTATTTTTATTATTTTTATTTATTTATTTTTGTTTGTTTGTTTGAGACAGGGTTTCTCTGTATAGTCCTGGCTGTCCTGGAACTCAGTCTGTAGACTAGGCTGGCCTTGAACTCGGAAATGCGTTTGCCTCTGCCTCCCAAATGCTGGGATTAAAGGCGTGCGCCACCACTGCCTGGCTATTTTTATTTTTCTAACTGCTTATAAGGTTGGAGCCCTAATAGTGTTGGAAAAGCCTTTTCACTGTTGCTTGAAATTCCGCATTTCTCATAAACTTCCATTATATATGTATTTAAAACTTTTGTGTTGGGCTGGAGAGATGGCTCAGCAGTTAAGGGCACCGAGCTCTCCCAGAGTTTGTGAGTTCAATTCTCAGCAACCACATGGTGGCTCACAACCATCTGTAATAGGATCCGATGCTCTCTTCTGGTGTTCCTGAAGACAGCTACAGTGTACTCACATACATTAAACAAATAATATAAGACAAAACAAAACCAGAGACAGGCAAATCCTGAATTCCTTAAAAAAAAAAAAAAAAAAAAAAAAATTTTTGTTTTGTTTTCGAGACAGGGGTTCACTGTGTAATTGCTGGCCTCAAACATCAGAGATCCCCCTGCCTCTGCCTCCTGAGAGCTTGGATTAAAATCGTCCTGAGCCACCATGCCCAGCTGATGGTGACTTCTGCTCTTGTGTTCAGGGGTTTCTTGGCTGGGCATTCCCCCAGGCCTTATGAAAGTGGCATCCAGGAAGCGAGTGCTACGCAGAGCCCACTGGAACCTTTCAGAGTCAGTGCTGTCCTTGCTTCCTTTGAGAGCCTCCCAGTCTCCTCCTCCTTTCCTGCAGGCCAGGGTATGGTGTCTCTTTGGGACTAAGTAGACTTCTCCAGGCACTTAAAGTGTAGAGGTTGAGGGTTCAAATGGGCATTGCATCAAATACTGCCTTACCTGTCCTCTGTTGCTTGTATGTACCACAGAAGCCTCATGTTCCTGCCAGGACACAAAGTCTGCCACTGAGAAGATGCCATGTGTCACCAGGAATATGAGCAGCCACCCTGTATTTATCCAACAGCAATATACTGGGTGTGTTTGCGTCCCAAGGTGGCTGTAACAAAGGACCAGCAACTGGCTTAGAACAACGGAAGAGAATCGATAGTCTCAGAATCGTAAAGCTGGAAGTCTGAGGGGCTCCCTGGGACATCTGTACAAAAAGGACCCTTTTTTGTCTCCTCTTTAGCTTCTGTTAGTTCGTTGGCAACTTTTGGTCTTTCTTAAATTGTACTGCTCCAAAACACACACACACACACACACACACACACACAGTTAAGAATGAAACCCAAGGCTTCAGGCATGCTAAGCAAGCACTCCTACTTTCCTGCTGACTGACAGTCCCAGGCCTCCTGTTTCCTGTCTTCACAGGGCCTCTTCCCTCTACATGCATCTGTCTCTGTGTCCAAATCCTCTCTTTTGACAAGGACACCAGTCCTATTTCATCAGAACCCTCCCTAATAGCCTTATTTTAACTTGATTACCCTGGTTCTCTCTTCCCCCTTGCCTGCTTCCTGTCTTAGTCTCTGTTGCTATGAGGAAGCACCAGAAGCAACTCCTGTGAGGAGAGTATTGGCTTTGCTTACTTCTCCATAACACAGTTCATCATCAAAGGGAGTGAGGACAGGAACTCAGCAGAGCAGGACCTGGAGCAGGATCTGATGCAAAGGCCACGGAGAAGGTGCTGCTCACTGGCTTGCTCAGCCTGCTTTCTTATAGAGCCCAGGACTACAAGCCCAGGGAGGGCAGCACCACCCACAATAGACTCACCACAGGCTGCACACTCCCCCATCAATCATTAATTAAGAAAATGCCCTTCAGGCTTGCCCAACCACTGCCAGACCGATCTCTCTCTCTCTCTCTCTCTCTCTCTCTCTCTCTCTCTCTCTCTCTCTCTCTCTCTCTCTCGTGTATGTGTTGCAGTGATACATGTTCCATTATATGCATGTGGAGGTCAGAAGTCAATGGGGGTCTTCAGTTGCTGTCCTGGTTAGCTTTGAGTCATCTGGGAAGACAGAACCTCAGGGAACTGCCTCCGTCAGATTCCTGTGGGTATGTAGGTATGTATGTATGTGTGGAGACCTTTTTTTTTTTTAATTTTATTTTTAAAATGATTGATATGGGAGGACCCAGCCCACCTTAGGTGTTTCAACCCCTGACCAGGTGTGGTGGTGCACACTTTTAATCTCAACACTTGGGAGACAGAGATAGGGGGATCTCTGTGTTCAAGGCCAGCCTGGTCTACACAGCAAGTTCCAGGACATTTAGGACTACTTAAAGAGACCCCATCTTGAAAAACCAGGAGGAAGAGGAGGAAGAGGAGGAAGAGCCAAGCTGAATAAGCTAAGAGGAGCCAGCCAGCAAGCAGCATTCCTCCATGGTTCCTGCCTCTGCTCCTGCTTGAGTTCTAGCTCATAACATCCCTCAGTGACTGAATGAACTCCTTCCTCCCCAAGTTGTTTTTGACCATGGTCTATCACAGCAAACAAGCAAAAAAGTAACAACAAAAAATAAAAATAAAGTGGCCGGGCGGTGGTGGCCCACGCCTTTAATCCCAGCACTTGGGAGGCAGAGGCAGGCGGATTTCTGAGTTCGAGGCCAGCCTGGTCTACAGAGTGAGTTCCAGGACAGCCAGGGTTACACAGAGAAACCCTGTCTCGAGAAACCAAATAAATAAATAAATAAATAAATAAATAAACAAACAACATAGACTAGCTTTTTTTTTTTTTTTTTTTTTTTTTGGCAGGGTCTTACACTGAACTTGGACCTCTCTAGGTTGGCCAGCCTGAGAGTTTCAGAGATCTTTATGTCTCTATGCCAGCCCATTCTGGGGTTACAGGTTCCAGCCACTGTTAGGCTTTTAGAATGTTGGGGATCTGAACCCATAGCCTCATGCTTTTGTAGTGAGTACTTTACAAAGGTATGTTTCTAGCTACTTTAAAAGTTTTTTTTTTTTTTTTAAACTTGTGGCCTTTTTTATCATTTAAATTTTTATTTTATGTGTGTGGATATTTTGTCTGTGCACCATCCTTATGTCTGGTGCCTGTGTAGGCCAAAAGAGGGAATCAGATCCCATTGAAACCAGAGTTACAGATGGTTGTGAGCCACCATCTGGATGCTGAGAATCAAACCTAGGTTCTCTGAAAGAGAAGCCAGTGCTCTTAACCACTGAGCCATCTTTCCAGCTCCACTTGTAACCACCTTTTAACACCATCCTTTATTTATGAAGCATTCTGAAGAGTTCTCCATGTTTTTGTTCCTCTGTGTGTCTTTGGGCCTGATTAGCAGGTCCCCACTTTGCAGATGGGGAGACTGGGTTTCAGAGGACAGGATGAGTTTGTATAGGGACCCATGAAGAATAACTTGTAACACAAGCAACAAGTAACAATCAATATTCAGCCCTTGCTAGATGCCAGCCAGTACAGGTTGTGTGCCCTACTTATCATGTGATCACCAGGGCTGATCTGTAAGGGAAGAGGTTGAAGCCACCATAGTGGCTCTGCCTATAATCTCAGCACGATGGAGGTAGACACAGGAGGGTAAAGAAATCAAGCTCACCTTTAGTAATTGGCTATGCGGTAAGTTCAAGGCCAGCCTGGGTCTCATAACTGAAAGAAGGAAAAGGAATAAGTTGAAGCATGAGTAGCCTGAAGCCAAGTGGCTACTGAGAGATGGCCACAGGCCAGGCAGTATGGCTCAGTGGTTAGCTCTTACTAGACAGCTCAATACAGTGACCCACACCTGATGTGTCTTTCTTGTCCCTCTGCTTTGCAACAGCAAGTCAGGCCTGTTCATGGCTCAAGCAGAGGGTCACGTCTGTCTCTGGTTGGGTGCTTGGATTGTACCCCAGGGCTTTGTGTGGTGCTAAGCCCTCAGGCCCTGTACAGGAGTAATATGCACTTGTACCCACTGAACCATCTCTGGAGCTCTGGCCTGGAACTCTGATCCTCCTACTCCATCCTTCTGAGACATCAGCCAGGCCCAACTATGGCCTGGACACTCAGTCCACAGTGTGGTAGTGTTGGGAGGTGAGTGAGAATTAGCCAGATCAGCCAGGCTCAGAATGAAGGGATCTTGTAACCTATCAGTGGGAGTGGGGTTGCTGAGCGAGTTTGAATGGGTTAAATTCGTTACAAGCTAGTCAGGGAATGAGCCAAACGTATGGCATGGACATTAAATAATAATTGTTTCGAAAAAGAAAGGAAAAAGGGATTTTTTTTTTTTTAATATTGAACTCCTGATTCTTCTGCCTCCACCTTGCAAGTACCGGGGTGACAGGCACGTACCACAGTACATGCCTACAAATAGACTTATTTTAAATATTAGACCCATAAATGGGTGAAGGAGGAACTGTTTCACTGATCTCAGCCTGCCTGGAAGGGAGGCTGCTGGTGATCAGAGGGCAAGACACAGAAGCTCTGCCTGGGTGCTCTGGGAGCTCATTGTGATATGTCACTGTTCAGTACAGTTACACTTCTGCCTCCCTGGGGTTACCTCGTGCAGACCCCACCTTCACGCCGGTTAGCGAGGCTGACATCTCTGCGGATGGTTGTGCTGTGGTAGGCCTTCCACGGCTTGCTCCGGCCGTGGCACTGCTTAACAACCCTCCACCTACTCCCCTGATTGAGATTCGGTCATCAGGTGCCACAGAAGGAAGACCTGTTTCTCTTCTTCCATAATCACTCTCAGAGCCTATGAAACCTTCAGCATGCCTAGGCGGCAGCTCCCTCTCCGACTGCAGCTCAGGCCGCTACGGTATGTATTCCTCAAAGCCCCTCTCAGAGCTGGGCATGCTCGGTGGTCTTTGAGTGGTGCTTCTTTCAGAGGCTGCTGCACCTCTCGTGGGGCCCGGTAGCAGACAAAATGTGCTTGTAACTAGTGGTGTGTCTGCTTGCGAAGACAGCATGCAGAAGCTACACTGAAAAGTTGTCCTTTGTGTGCGCATGTGCACATACATACACCATATACTACAACTAATAAAATATACAGAGGAAAGCCAGGCATGTTGATTTGTGCTTGTAACAGGGGGATCTTTGGGGCTCTCTGGTCAGCCAGTCTCACCTTCTAGAGGAGTTCCAGAACAGTAAAGAGACCTTGCTTTAAAAAAACAAGGTAGCAGCCGGGCAGTGGTGGCCCATGCCTTTAATCCCAGCACTTGGGAGGCAGAGGCAGGAGGATTTCTGAGTTCAAGGCCAGCCTGATCTACAGAGTGAGTTCCAGGACAGCCAGGGCTATACAGAGAAACCCTGTTTCAAAAAATAAAAATAAATAAATAAATAAATAAATAAATAAATAATAAAAAAAAACAAGGTAGCCTACATCATGGGAATGACATTGTATATTGACCTCTGGCCTCCACATGCATGTGTACACATATGTGCCCACGCGTATACACACACACACCTCCACTATATATAAATATGCATGTATGTATGTATGTATTCGCACACATAAGTTTTTTTTGGGGGGGAAGTTTTTTGTTACTGTTGTTTTAGTTTTTTTAAAACAGTGTCTCACTCTATAGCTGAAACTGGCTTAGAACTCTCAATATAGACCAGGCTGGCCTTGAATTCAGAGGAACTGCCTCTACCTCTCCAGTGTTCATATTAAAGGTGTGTGTTATGGTGTTTTGAGACAGGTTCCTATTGTGTGGGCCCAGATCTTCCTAAACTCATGAGCCCCTGTCTTGGTGCTGGCATTATAGACACAAACCCTAACTTCATCAGCTTGATTTCTTGTTCTTTTTTTTTAAAAAAGTATTATTTATTTATTTTTATTTATATGAATACACTGTTGCTGTCTTCAGACACACCAGAAGAGGGCATCAGATCCCATTACAGATGGTCATGAGCCACCATGTGGTTGCTGGGAATTGAACTCAGGACCTCTGGAAGAACAGTTAGTGCTCTTAACCACTGAGCCATCTCTCCAGCCCTTATTTCTTGTTCTAAATGGTTCCTAGCACTGTGTTCATTTTGCTTTTCTGAATACTTCATGTTTGGGAATATGAATACTGATTAGTATATTTTGTAATTAAAACGGAATTTAGCTAGATATGGTGTGATCGGCCTGTAATCTCAGCTACTTGGAGTCTGAGGCCGAAGGACCTCAAACTCAAGGCTTCTAACAAAAAGAGGGCATTTGTGTGTGTGTCTTGGGAGATGGCTTAGTGGGCCAAGCATTTCCCATGTATGTACGTATGAAGACTGCAGCTCAGGGCTCCCAGAATTCACATAGAAAGCTTAGAGGGTATGGTGGACTGCCTGGACTCCCAGCATACAGAAGGCAGAGGAGACAGGGAGCTAGCTAGCAAGGCTGGCTAAAACAGCCAGCTCCAAGTCCAGGGACAGAACCGGCCTCAATATGGAAGGTAGAGTGTAATTCAAGAGACACTGATGTCAATCTCAGGCCTCCACAAACACGAGCACACGCGTGCATGTGCCAGGTGCATACAAAACCTTAAATGCAGAGTGGGTTTTATTGTAATAGGAAAGAAGGTGCTCAAATAATGCTCAATTCCAAATGGTTTGCTTGCTTTACTTTGAAATGTGTGTGCATATGTGTGTGTGTGTATGTGCATGTGTGTGTGTGCAAGTGTGTGTGCAAGTGTGTGTATGTGCATGTGTGTATGCACATGTGTGTATATGTGTGCATGTGTGTGTATATGTGTGTGCATGTACATGTGTGTGCATGTGTATGTATGTGTGTGTGTATGTGTGTGTGCCTGTGCCTGTGCCTGTGTGTGTTCATGTGCATGTGTGTGTACATGTGTGCCTGTGCCTGTGTGTGTGCATGCATGTGTGCCTGTATATATGTGTGTGTGCATGTGTGTGTGCGTGTGTTTGTGTGTGTGTGGTGTGTGTGTGTATTAGAGACCAAAAGGTCAACCACAAGTGTCATTTCATTTCATTCAAGACCTTTTACCTTTTTCTTTTTCCCACCTTTTTTTTTTTTGGTTTTAGATTTTATTTATTTATTTGGTATGCATCTGCATGCAGTTGCCTGTAAAAGCAAGAGGCATTAGATCACCTGCAGGAAGTTACAGGCCTGCCCAGTGTAGGTGCCAGAAACCAAACCCTGATCCTCTGCAGAAATGGTACACTCTTAACTGCTCAACCATCTCTCGTCTTCATTTTGTTTTTTTTTTGTTTGTTTGTTTTTTGTTGTTGTTGTTTTGTTTTTGAGGCAGGGTCTCTCTCTTTGGCCTGGAACTCTCCAATTAGGCTAGGCTGTCTGGTCAGTAAACCCCAAAGCCTCTCCTGTTTCTGTCTTCCCAGAACTGGAAATTTAAATGTGCCACCACGCTCTGATAGGGTAAGTGCTGGTGATCAAACTTGAGACCTGATGCTTGTATGGTAAGGACTTGACTCACTGAGCTACTTCCCCAGCCTCTGTTTGGAGACAGGGTCTCGGCCAGCTGGGAATTGGAAGCAATCCTGACTCGGCCTCCTCAGTACTGGGATGATGAGTGTTTCACCATATCTTCTTCAGATGTGTTTCTGGAGGATGAGGAGATGGGTCAGTAGGTAAAGTGCTTGTTATTCAATCACAAAGTCCTGAGTTTGGATCCCCAGGACCTTTGCAAAAGGATGGGTTTGGCAGCCTATGCTTGTAATGGTTGGGCTGGAGACGCAGAGACAGGAAGATCCCAAGGGCATGTTAGCCAGCCAGGCTAGCCAAATTCTTGAGCTCCAGGTCCAGTGAAAGACCATATCTCAAAAACTAAAGTGGAGAGCAATTGACACCTGATGTCAATCTCTGGTCTTATATGCATTCACATGTATACATGTGCAACACACACAGACATACACAGAGACACACAGAGATGCACACAGACATACAGATACATACACACGCACACACACACACACACACACACACACACACACACAGAGGATCCTATTTTTATAGCCTAAACTGTTCTCAACATTTAAGTGTCTTCTTCTTTAGCTTTCCTTGACCTGAATTCCAGTTCTGAGCCACTGTGTCCATCTCCCTGACCCTTCCTGCCTTTCTCTCACTCTCATTTTTTAAGATGGGGTCTCTCTATGTAGCCCAAACTCCCTATGCAGATGAGGCTGGCCTCAAGCCCAAAGGTCTGCCCGCCTCTGTTTCTTGAGTGCTGGTTTTTGAAACAGCATCTCAGGTAACCTAGACTTCTCTCTCACTTGTGGCTGAGGTAGCCTTGACTTCCTCATCCTCTTGTCTCCATTGCTCTAGTGCTGGAATTACAGGCAAGTGTCACCAGACCTGGCTCTGTCTGTTGTGTGAACAAACCTGTTTCACACTGGGGATTAAAGCTAGGGTCTTTCTATTGCCCTCTAATATAAGCTGTGTGCAGCATGTGTGTGTGTGGTGTATGTGTGCATATGGTATATGTGTGTGTATATGTGTGGTGTGTGTGTGGTATATGTGTGTGTGTGGTGTATGTGTGGGGGGTGTGTGCGTGTGTGTGTATGTATGTGTGTGGGGGTGTGTGTGTGTGGTGTGTATGTATGTGTGTGGGGTGTATGTGTGGGGTGTGTGTGTGCGTGTGTATGTGGGGGTATATGTGTGTGTGGTGTGTGTGTGTGGTGTATGTGTGGGGGTGTATGTGTGTGTGTGGGGTGTGTGTGGGCAGGTGTGCGTGATGGTCAGAGAGTAATATTAGTTGTGTTCCTCAGCTGCTCTCTACCTTGTTACTTTTACAATTTTAATTTTTAAAGTATTTTATTTTATTTATTTATTTATTTATTTATTTATTTTTGTTTTTCGAGACAGGGTTTCTCTGTGTAGTCCTGGCTGTCCTGGAACTAACTCTGAAGACCAGGCTGGCCTTGAACTCAGAAATCTGCCTGCCTCTGCCTCCCAAGTGCTGGGATTAAAGGCGTGCGCCACCACCGCCTGGCAAAGTATTTTAATTTTATATGTATGTGTGGGTAATTTGCCCACTTATATGTCTGTATGTCATGTGTGTGCCTGGTGCCTGGGAAAGACAAAGAGGGCATCAGATCTCCTTGCAGACATTCGTAAGTCACCTTGTGGGTTCTGGGAACCCAAGGCAGGTCCTCTGGAAGAGCAATCTGTTTTCTTGCTACTGAGCCATCTTTCCAGCACTATACCTTATTTATTTGACATTCTCTGTCTGTCTGTCCATCTAGATAATCTAGATTTTTTTTTTCAAATAAAGTCCATCTGTGTGGCAGTTCTGGCTGTTGTCCTAGAACTCATTGTAAAGACCAAGCCGTCTTCAAACTCAGAGATATCCTCCTGCCTCTGTCTCCCAAGTACTGGGATTAGGTGTATGCCACCATGGCCAGCTTTATTTATTTTTAATTTTAATTCTATTTTAATTTCGAGTGTGTGTGCATTTGTATGCCAGTGTTGTGTACATGGGAACCAGAGGAGGGCACTGAATGGTCTGCTCCATCACTGCCGAATTCCGTAGAGACAGTCTCTCACTGAACCTGAGGTTGGCCGGTGACAAGCATCAGTGAACCTCCTGACTCCGTCTTCCCCAAGGCCTAGGGTTGCAGGTGCATGTGACCACACCCAGCTTCTTCTGTGATGTCTGTGGATCTGAACTCATGTCCTCATGCTTGTGTACCGGGTGAGCCATCTCTTCAGCTGAGAGACAGTGTCTCTCATGGAACCTGGAGCTCACCGATTCACATGGATAAGAAAGAAGTCTTAGGCATCTTTCTGTCTCTACCTCTTGACTTCTGGGATTATAGGGACAGGCCACTGCACAAGACTTTTTTTGTTGTTGTTTGTTTGGGGTGTTTGTTTATTGTTGTTTGTTTGGGGTGTTTGTTTATTGTTGTTTGTTTGGGGGGTATTTATTTGATTGTTGTTTTTCCAGTTAACTGTTTCTCTGTGTAACCCTGGCTGTCCTGGAATTCACTCTGTAGACCAGGGTGGCCTCGAACTCGGAGATTTCCCTGCCTCTGCCTTATCCCGAGTGCTGGGATAAGGAGATCACCACCACTGCCTGGCACACAAGGCTTTTTTTTGTGAGTGTTGGGGATTGATTTCAGGTCCTCATGGTTTCCAGGCACAGGAGAAAGAAATAAATTTAAGTATAAATAACTCATAAATCACCTGTAGAACTTGATGACTCTTCCAGGTCTATCACTGTGTCACCATACCTACGGAAGAAACAGTGTCAGCATCCAGAACATCCCAAGCATGCCCTTCATCCCTGGGTCCCAAAGATAACCTGGACTCTGATCCCTGACATAGATTAGTTGGCTGTTTTGAACTTTCTATGAAAGTAAACAAGGTGTGTGTGTGTGTGTGTGTGTGTGTGTGTGTGTGTGTGGTGGGTCCCTTAGGGATGTCGGTCGTTCGGGACATCTCTTCTATCTCTTCTTGCTGGCTCCCTCAGACTTAACGACACTGCCCCTAAAAAGAAAAAGACAAAAAAAAAAAAAAAAAAAAAAAAAAGTAAACAAGGTATTTCCATCTCTTATGGCTTTCTTTCCTTCACTGTTGTTTGTGACATTTTTCCCTGTTATGAATAGCTATGGTGTATTCATTTTCATTGCTCATTGCTATATAGAACTCTGCTGTACGAATATGCTAAAATGAGCATTTATCATGCTCGTTTGCCTGAGCATGATAAATGGCCCAGGAGGTAAACGCTTGCCAAGCCTGGTGACCTGAGTTCAAATCCTGAGACCCACGTGGTCGAAAGAGAGACCCTCCATACATGTGCTGCACGAGCACACACACACACACACACACACACACACACACACACACGCATACAATGAATACATTAAGTATGTTAAAAATAATATGTGCCTGGAGTCTGGAGTGGTGGGTAGCACACATCTTTAACCCTAACACTCGGGAAGCAAAGGCAGGTACATGTCTTGAGTTCTTAGCCTGCGTGGTCTACATAGTGAATTCCAGACCAGTAAGGCTACATAGAAAGACACTGTCTCAAAAGCAAACAAACAGAAATTTTAAGGCAGGAGCCAGATATGTGCGTTCTTGCTGGTTGGGGTTGTTACGGTGTGCGGCTGTGAAAATTCTTCTTTTTCTGGTTCTCATGACTACTTCCCTCTTGGGATTATATCTAGCAGTTGAATTTTGGGTCATCTTGTCTCTGCAGACATATATTCAACTCTAACAAAAACTGCCCCAGAGCCACCATGCTCACTAGCTGAGTAGATCTCTGCTTCTTAACCTATCCAAAATTAATGCTGTCTTTTCTTTTCTTCCTTTCTTTAATATATATATTATATAAATTATATATATATTTGCATGTGCCTTCATGAGTCTGTGTACCGTGTTCATGCAGGAACCCTCAGAGGCCAGAGGGAGTTAGATTTCTTGGACTTAAAGGCATCTCATGCCTGATGTGGGTGCTGAGAGCCCAGTTCAGGTCCTCTGGAAGAGCAGTTAGGTGCTTCTAACTGCTGAGTTAGAAGCATCTCTCCAGGTCTCCCTCCCCCACTTTTGAGAGGCTAACTATGGTAGTGGCCAATATTCTTGACTTGCTTGTAACTCAAGAGACTCTCTTGCTTCTGCTTCTTGAGTGCCAGGACTAAAGGCCTGGACTACCTACCATGCACAGTCAACATATAATTAAAGAATGAGAATCTTTTGTATCTCAGGCTGGCCTGGAACTTGCTATGTAGCTAAGGAAGACTTTAAATTTTTGATTTTTCCTTCCTCCTCGTTCCACATGCTGGGATTCCAGGCATGCAGTCTACCCTAGCATGGTACCGCGTGCTACCATGCCCAGTATATGCAATGGTAGGGATCAAACCCAGGGCTTTATGCGTGCAAAGCAAGCACTCTACTCCAGCTCCAGACATTTTTAGTTACTGTCTAGCTGTCACTGTTTCCTCCTGTGTTCGTTATTTTGGCACTGCTAAATACACAAGAAAAACAACTTCAAGGGCAGAAATTATTTATTTTGGTTCACAGTTTCAGAGACCTCGTAAGGTCCATCATTCTTGGCTCTGTTGGTTCTGGGCCGGTGGGAAGCAGAACATCATTGTGGTGGTTGCTGGTGGTGGGGTAGGAGGAGGCTGTTTACCTCACAGTGGGCAGGAAGCAGAAATCAAAACAGAAACAGGGTCCAGGTATAATCTTCAAAACATACACCTAGCAACAGACTTGCCTTAGCTGTAGAATTCACCTCCTAAAGGTGCTTCTAATTCCAAAAGCGTCCACCAAGAGGGACCAAGCCTTCTACAGGAGCCTGTGCAGACATTTCACCTGTAAACCATAGCTACAGGGCTGGTGAGATGACTCATGGAATAAGGTGCTGGCCCTTCCTGCTTTCTGGCCTGACAGAGTGGGAAAAGAGAAGTGACTCTGCAATGTCCCCTGGCTTCCGCCATGGGCACAGCGTCATTTACATATATACCACATACATATACACAGTAATAATAAAACAATAAATCCAGGTGTGGTTTTGCACATTTTTTTATTCTCAGCACTTGGGAAGCTGAGGCAGGCAGATCTCTTTGAGTTTGAGGCCAGCCTGGTCTACATGGCAGTTCCAGGTCAGCCAGGGCTAGAGCGAGATCCTGTCTCAAAACAAATAACAACAAACCCAAATAAAAATCAGTGATACTTTATTTTCCTATGTAGTCCAGGCTGGCTTTGAACTCTCTGTCTTGCCTGAGCCTGTGAGTGCTGAGATCAACAGGACTGGACTGGTTAACTGGTTAACCCCTGGACTGGTTAACTGCTTTCCCTTCTTTTCTACAGTTAAATTTGTTGGGAAGCCAGGCATCATAGTATATACTTGTTATCCCAGCCCTTCTTAGAGTGGAGGCAGGAGGATCAGAAGAGAAGGCTAGCCTCAGCTCCATAGTGGTTTGGAGACAGCCTAGGCTGCATGAGACCTTGTCTCAAGGAAACCAACCAACCAAACAAACAAAAACACCCCCCAAACCAGGTTAAATGTCCTGGCTAAGTGCTTGAAACCCATCTTTTATTTGCTCTCACCTTAGCTCCATTAGGACCAGGCTACTGGGGTTTTCATGTCTGTTTTGTCAGGCGCTCACTTGTTAGCTTTTGGCTGGCCTGGAATTCACTCTGTAAACCAGGCTGGCCTTGAACTCAAAGATCTGCCTGTCTGTGCCTCCTTGGTACTGTGATTACAGACATGCGCCACCACTGCTACTGCGTACTGTCCTGGTATATTTATGCTGTGTTTTATGCATGAGAAATTGACTTTAAAGAAGATAAAATAATCTTTCCCTTCCTTTTATCCCCCCCTCCCCATTTTTCCTTTTCTCTCCCTCTTTCCTCCTCTGCCCAGAAGCCTCTTAAATGCCAAGGACAAGTTCTGCCACCTAAAGAATTTCTTTAAGAGCCAGGCAGTGGTGGTACATACCTTTAGTCACAACACTCAGAGAGACAGAGGCAGGTGGATTTCTGAGGTCGAGGTCAGCTTGGTCTATAGAGTGAGTTCCAGGACAGCCAGGGCTACACAGAGAAACCCTATCTTGAAAAAAAACAAACATTATCATCATCATCATCATCATCATCATCATCATTAACAACACACTGTAAGCCTATTGCAGGGCCCTGGACTTCCTGTTCCCTAGTCTGGAAGTGAGGCCCCAGGAAGAGGAACACTGGATAGATCTGGTGAGACAAATTGAGTAAGGGAATTTTCTCCCAGGTATACTGCTGATCCCAAAGAAGAATGAGGAGTCCCGCCGTGTTGGGAAATGTTACTAAAAGGCATAGGTGGAACTGGACCTTTGGACAAGTCATCATATGGTATTGACACCTTTGGTGCTCCCAGTCAAGATTTGTCGGCCTTGTATGCATGGGTGCATCGGGTAAATCCCCAGAAGGGAACCCTGAAAAGGTGTAGAAGGTGCTAATCGTCGAGTCCTTCCTGGACAAAAGAGGTGGGTGGACTCAGTCGCCTTCACTCTGAACTTGGGGAGGCCAGCTGAGAGCTGAAATGAACAGTCCTGCAGGAAAACTGAGGGTATTGCCTGCCCCTCCTCCACCCCAGCACCTAGACCTGCCTGTCAGCCCTTTCCCATGTTTACCCTGCCCCCTGGATCCCACAGAAGGAACTGGAGCCAGGACTTAGCATTTCCGAATAGGTTCCAGCAGGGCAAGCGTGGGATGGGCTGAAAACATGTTTGTTTTGAACGACTAGATAGAGCTGCCCAGGAGGAAGAAAGGGAGGAGGGAGGAGGGAGGATAGGGCGGAGGGAAGGGGGAGATTAATTTGCTACTTAGACTCTGAGGCCAGGAATTGAATGAAGCCTTCCCATGCCTCCTCCTATCCTCGACTTGGCATCCTGTGAGGGGTTGGTGGCCTTGGGGCATCCACTGTAGGGAGGGAAGTCATAGGAAAGCTGACAGCCGGAGAGCTAGAGGCCAGGTCCGGGAAGGATGAGCGAGGCAACACACAGCTCCTGGGTTCTGTAAGAAAATCTAAGGACTGACCCGCTCCAGGTTCCCATGGCGCTCAGTCAGGTTCTGCCAGTGCTGACTCAACAGCGCCACCTGCCGTCTGGGGCCCTCACAGCAGAGCAGGCCTCCTCCACAGCCCGGGGACCCTGTCGGTGAGTCACTCCTGGCCTGGGTCCCTGGCCACTCCAGCTGTCAGACCAGAAAATGTCGGCAGCCTTAGGAAGGAATGCTCTGAAGCGGCAGGACTCTGCCTTTCCGGCCACCTGTGCCCCTCATTCTACCGCGTGCTCCTGGGACACTGCCGATTCTAGGCTAGTTCTGGAGGCAAAATAAACAATAACATCCTCTAACTTTCGAAGATTCCTGGTTTGGATAGCTGTTTTGCTTTTTCTCCTTGCAGAATTTGGGGCTAGAGTGGCTTGGACTCAGGACTTCATGCCTGCTAGCAAGTGCAGTACCGCTGAGTTCATATACAGTCTCTTTAGCCTGGCTGTCCTGGAACTCACATTGTAGACCAGGCTGGCTTACATTCACAAGATATCTGCCTGCCTCTGCTTCCTGAATGCTGAGACCACAGGCCTGCATCACCATGGCAGTCTACCTATATTTTTACTTTTGAGATAGGTCTCACAAGTTGCTTGAATTTACTCCATAGCCTGGATAAACCAGAGACTTGCAGCCGTTCTGCTCAGCCTATGGGATCCCAGACCTATGCTACTTGGATAATTTTTGTGTGTGTCAAAGCGTATTAGCGTGTGTGCATGCGCATGTATGCATGCTCACGTGTGCATGAGTGTTCTCTCTTTCCACCATGTGGGTCCCAGGGATTGAATTCAAGTTGGCAGGCCTGGCAGCGGGCACCTTTACTTCATAAGTCTTCTCTCTGGCCCTTCCTTTAATTTTTTTGAGACAGGGTCTCTCACTGAATCTGGAGTTTATGGATTGTCTGGACTAGCGAACTAACCAGTAAGCCTCAGAGATCCCCGTCTCCTCTCCAGCTCTGGGATTCCAGGCAGACACCACTAATACGGTTTTTTTGTTTGTTTTTTTGTTTTGTTTTTTATGTAATGAGTATTAGGATGTGAACTTCTAGAGTGGCAAGTTCTTGCCTTTTGCTCAATCTTTTTATAAGTCTTTTTATTAGGATATGGAAGTTTATGGAGGTTTTTTTGTTTGTTTGTTTGTTTTTTGGTTTTTCGAGACAGGGTTTCTCTGTGTAGCCCTGGCTGTCCTGGAACTCACTCTGTAGAACAGGCTGGCCTCGAACTCAGAAATCTGCCTGCCTCTGCCTCCCAAGTGCTGGGACTAAAGGCGTGCGCCACCACCGCCCGGCAGTTTATGGAGTTTAAAAAAAAGATTTTGTTAAAGTGTTGCCCTATTCTCTTTTATCTGTGTATTAAGTATATTAGAATATTTTTGAGGAGGAGAGCCAGAGGCCCGGGTTTAGCACTCACTAGAGCCCGGCCTTGGATACTTAATCACCAGCAGGGCCTGGAGCACACGACCCTTGACCGGCCAATACTGCCGTGGACATTTATTTCCTAAGAACTTTGTCTTGCTTTAGCACGACTTTTTCACCTTCAGAAATTAACACTATCGATAGGCCTAAGACTTCCAGTCCACTCTCCATACCCAGTGGCACCATTCCTTGAGGTTCCTTTTTTCTCAGACTATTTATTTCCTTTGGTGGACCAGCTTGACTGGGATCACATGTGCGTTTATTATGACCGTCTTTCTCCTTTTCTTTATTTGCTTATTTTGCGACAAGGGACTCCTGGCTGGCCTCAAACTCTCAGAGATCTACCTGCCTCTGCCTCCTGAGTGCTGAGATTAAAGGCACAGGCTTCCAGGCCTGGCTTTCTCTTATTTGGGGCGTGCCAGTGTGAGTGCACGTGCGTGTGCAGCGGCAGGCGTGCGTGCCTGTGTGCTGGCATGCGTGTAGACATCAGAGGTCAGCCTTGGGAATCCTTCCTTGAGAAACCATCTGCTAATTTTTGAGACAACTCCCACACTGGGACCGGGCTAGGTGGCCGGAAAGCCCCTGGGGTCCTGCTGTTTGTATGCAGGAGGAGTTTACAAGCACAGGCCACTACTCCTGGATTCTCCTGGCTGTTGACTTGGGTACTGGGACCTTCTCCAGGCCCTAGCCTTTCTCACCCACCCCAGTTCCTGGCCTCTGAAGGGCCTGAGCACCGCAGCCCTCCCCCGCCCTCCCCCTCTGGCTCGGCCACCCAGCGCTCAGCCCTCTGGTGTTTCTGGCTCCACCTCCTGCCCAGACTCCCTCAGCAGTGTTGTCAGAGCTGGAAAATCTGGAGTGGAGGCATCTGTTTCTGTTAGTCATTTTCTCCCCTTTCCTCCTTGTCCACATGGTGGTGCTACTGTTTCTCTAGTACCTCACCACCTTTCCATAAAAACAAAAACCCCACCTTTCCCAGTCTTGTCGCCCTCAACTGTTCCTGACTAGTTTTTGGTTAAAAAAAAGACTTCCACAGGTGCTTGGAATGTCTGCAGAATGCTTGTCTACTCCCAGAACTGCATAAACTGGGACTTGGTGGCAGGCCTGGGTCAAATAACTCTGTCTCAAATAAATAAATTAAATTAATAAATAAATTAATAATTTAAATTTAATAATAGACTAAAATTAATAATAATAATAGTAATAATAATAATAATAATAATAATAATAATAATACAGTGGAATTTGTGCCTGGAGAGGTACCTCAGTGGTAAAGAGCATATATTGCCTTTCTAGAGGACCCAGAATTGGTTCCCAGCTCTGTAAATTGGGTTTCTTTCAAGATCTGGGGAATCTCACGCCCCCTTCTGGCCTCTGTTGGCACTGCACTTACATTATGGTACATACACATACATAAAATAAAAAGGATTCTTTATTTTTTTTTAAAAAAGAATTTATTTTATGTGTATAGTGTTTTGCAGGTCCCTTGCAGACCAGAGGAAGGAATCAGATCCCCTGGGATTGGAGTTACAGTTATGAACCACCAATGTGAGCACTCAGAACCAAACAGGTCTTCTGCAGGGACAGCGAGTGTTCTTAGCTTCTTAGGCACCTCTCTGTCACCCCCATAAGTAAACAAGCAAATAAGTAAATAAAGAAATATTTTAATTTAACAAAAAATGAAAAAAATATTTCCAAATGGTCTTAACGGTTTCTGATAACTCAGGCACCAGGGGATCTGACATTCTCATCTGGCTTTTCTAGGCATACACAGAAGTAGCATATATTCATACACACATACATGTGAATAAAACGAATATTTAAAAAACTTTAAAACGGGCTGGAGAGATGGCTTAGTGGTTAAGAGCACTAACTGTTCTTCCAGAGGTCCTGAGTTCAATTCCCAGCAACCACATGGTGGCTCATGACCATCTGTAATGGGATCTGATGCCCTCTTCTGGTATGTCTGAAGACAGCTACAGTGTGCTCATACAGATAAAATAAGTAAATAAATAAATCTTTAAAACCCTGCTTCGACCCCTTTCCCGGCCCACACAGCCCAGCCCCACACCTGGGGGCTCAGTGACCCAGTCTGTTTGGGTCAGTCAACAGGGTCTAGCAAGAGAGAAGAGTGGGGATGGAGGGGCAAGAGATGAGAACAGTGGAGACAAGACAGGGTGTGTAATCAAGTCCCGTTTATTAAAAGGAAAATCCTGGGTATGTATACACTTTACCATGTGCCTTGTAGCCGTGGACAAGCAGGGGAACACAGCTGAAGACACTACCACGTGCACCTTGCAGCTGGGGTCACTAAACAGCAAAACAAGATATGTGGGGAAAACCAAGATGTTTATCAGAGTGTGCTCAGCTGTTGTAGGCTGTTGAAAAACAAGTCTCTTGTCAGGGTATATGGCTCGAGATGGCTGCAAAGATGATAGCCGCTTTCTGCTAGGAGTCGACTCCCAACAAACCCCTCCCCCCACCTTCACCTTTTTTGGAGCAGGGGTCTCGCTATGTAGCTGGCCCAGAACGCTCCATGTGAACCAGGTGGGCCTTGAACTCACAAAGGGCCTCCTACCTCTGCCTCTCCAGTACTTGCTTCCTGAGCACGGAGACACTAACCACAGCTGGTCCAATCACTTTTTATACAGTGACACTTATCCATCCTTTGCTGTCCCTCTTTGCTCTGTCCTCTTACTCTGGTCACCTGGCTGTCCTGGAGCTCCATTTGTAGACCTGTCTCTGGCTCCTGAGTGCTGGGACTACAGGTGTGTGCTACCGCCACCTCCTGGCTGCCCTTGTGCTTTTCATGTGCTGTTTTCTCTGGAACTGCCATTCCTCTTCCTTTCACCGCCACTTCTCCATCAAACGTTTTATATATATATATATATATATATATATATATATATATATATATATATATATATATATATATATATATATTGAAGCATGGTTTTTCTGTGTATCCCTTGCTGTCCTGGGACTCACTCTGTAGACCGACTAGTCTGGCCTCAAAGTCAGAGACCCATCTACCTGCCTTTGCCTCTCAAGTGCTGGGACTAAAGGCATGCGCCACCTCTCATCCCCATCCCCAACCCCACCAGGCTTCAAATGCCTTTCTTACCATGAAGCCTTCCTAACCTCCTCGGTGTGGTCTGCTTTTACAGCAAGACAGGGAAGGTACTGTTGGTTCTGCCAACTGTATCCTTCCCCATGAATAAATAGTTCCTTGTGCATCCTGCTTCACTCGCTAGACTACCAGTGTCCAACAGAATTTATTCGTTGGTTTTCTTGGGGGGGGGGGGAAGGGGAGGGCTGGATCCCATATTGTTAGAGCTCAGGCTAGCCTTAAATTCATTATGTAACTGAAGATGATCTTAAACTCCGTATCCTCCTGCTTCCACCTCCCAAGTACTCAGATTCTAGGCCTGTGCCATTCCTTTGGGCTCCAGCAGAAGTTCTGTGGATGGTGGAAATGGTTTCTATTTGTCGCGTCCAGTATGGTACCACTAACCACAGGGACTACTGAGAACTTGAAATGAAGCATAGTCTGGCTAAAGAACTGAATCTTAAATTTTTACTTCATTTGAATTCTTCATATTTCAATAAGCAGGGATTAGAGAGATGGCTCAATGGTTAGAGGCATTTGTTGCTCTTGCAGAGGACACAGGTTCAGTTTCCTGCACCCAAACGGTGGCTCACATCCGTCTGTAACTCCAGTTCCAGAGGATCCAAGATGCTTGTCTGGTGTTTGTGGGCTCTAGGCACACATATGACACACATACATTCAAATAAAATGCTCATACACGCAAAACAAACAAGTCTTAAAAATTTTCAATAATCACGTGTGGCTAGCTGTGGGAAGCAGAGGAAGCCCTGAGTGTCCTGTGTGAACGTGTGCTGTTGCCTTGGGGACGGCCATGTCAAGGACCCTAATCCGAGACCTATAGGGAAATGGCAAAGCTTTCTCGTCTGGTCCTTGTGTAGGTGGTGGTGAGGTATGTTGAAAATGTCCACCATTCTCCCCTCAAAATTTCCAGCCTGAAGACTGCTCCCCTCAGAGGCGGCTCCTCCTGAGATTAGCTGAGCCTGTGTCCTTGATCCACCTGTAGCCCACAGACCCCACCTCCTTGTGTACCTGTATGCAATAACCCTGCCTCTCTGTTCAATGTGCAGTACTTTCAAGGTGCTTCCGTTTCTGCAGCCCAGTCCTCAACCTGGGTGTGTGTGTGTGTGTGTGTGTGTGTGTGTGTGTGTGTGTGTCTGTCTGTCTGTCTGTCTTTCTCATTTCTTCACTCCCTCACTACCCCAGTCTGGTCTGTCCCTGGAGCCGAGCAAAAGATGCAGCAGTGAGAGGCTACCATATTGGATAGCACAGGAATAGGCTATCCTAGGCACCTGGATGCCTAAGGTTCCTTACTCAGAGGCTTCTGGACCCACACTTGTGAGGGTGGGTATGAAGTTAGCCTGTGTTCCTTCCTCCATGATGACTGTGGTACACAGATCTCATTAGGCAAGGGGCTCTTCATGGAGAGGCCTGGGTCTCCTCTTCTTCCTTTCCCTTCCCTTCCCTTCCCTTCCCTTCCCTTCCCTTCCCTTCCCTTCCCTTCCCTTTCTTTCTTCCTTTTTTTTTTTTTTTGACAGAGTCTCTCTCTCTCTAGTCCTGGCTCTTCTGGAACTCACTACATAGACCTGGCTGGCTTTGAACACACAGAGATCTTTTTGCCTCCCGAGTGCAGAAATTAATGACATGTGCCACTATCTGCGGCCCTGGGTCTATTTCTTCCCTATTTCCCCATTCCCATCTCAGATCTATCATTTCTTGACTTTGGACAAGTTACCCAGTCTCCCTGGGCCCCAGTTTTTCCATCTGAACACAACGAGGCTGCCTTATTTGTTTTGGGGATGCTATAACAGAACCCCCGAGGTGGGGGTCATATAAATGTTATCTCTTATGAATCTGGAGATTGTTGCTCCAACAGTGAGGGGCTGCCTCTGGTGACATCTTACTGCCTTACAACATGGGGGAAGCCATTATGTGGTAAAAGCATACACCAGGGGACTGAACTCACCCTTTATCAGGAATCTGCTTCTGTGATGACATAGATCTTCACGAGGTACCTGTTTGGCCTTACAGCCCAAACAGCCTCCTCTTCTTCCCCTTCCTCCTCTTCTTCCTCCTCTCCCTCCTCCTCCTTCTTCATAGGTTGGCCTTCCCACATTAGTCACTGATCAAGAAACTGTCCCATGCTGGGTGGTGATGTCACACAACTTTAATCACAGCCCTCAGGAGACAGAGGCTGATGAATCTCCAAGTTTAAGACCAGCCTGGTCTACAGAGTAAGTTCCAGGACAGCCAGGGCTACACAGTGAAACCCTGTCTTGAAAAACAAGAAAGAGAGAAAGAAAGAAAGAAAGAAAGAAAGAAAGAAAGAAAAAAAGAAAGAAAGAAAGAAAGAAAGACCGGCCCCAGAGGCTTGCCTATAGGTCAATCTGATGGGGGCATTTTCTTAGCTGAGGGTCTATCTTTTCAAATGACTCTAGCTAGTGTCAAACTGACAAAAAGCTAACAAACAAGGATGCAGGGAAGAAAAGATGCAGTCCCTGCTTTGGAGACTAAGCCCAAAGAAAGAGATAGATCTGTGATTCCAGAAAGGCCTCACCTGGGGTCAGTGTGCTCCTCAGCACTCTGTGTGTGAAGATGTATAGAAACAGGCATTCCCACTGAGTTACTTTACCACTGTGATAAAACACCATGGCCAAGGCAACTTCCAGAAGGTTCATTTGAGGCTTACAGTTCCAGAGGCATAGGAGTCCATCCATCACTATGGAAGCATAGGAATGGGCAGACAGACAGAGTGCTGGAGCAGCAGCTGAAGTCACATCCAGGTCCACAGACAGGAAGCAGAGAGCCCTCTGAGGATAGCTGGTGGCTTTTGAAGCCTCAAACCCCACCCCATTGACACACCTTCTCCAACAGGGCCAAACACAACGAGGGACCAAGGATTCAAACACAATGAGCCTGGGGGGCCATTTTCCTTGAGGCCACCACATTCCTCCATTGCTGCTGCAGCAAGTTGGTCAAACTTTTTTTTTGGGGGGGGGAACAATTCAGTGAATATTTGTCAAAAAATTTAAAGCCCAGGAGGAACATGGTGGCATATGTCTGTCATCCCGGCACTTGAGGATCTGAGGCAGGCAGATGGAGAATGGGAAGTCCAAGGACAGTCTCGGAGGGAAGAGGGAGAGAGCTTGATATTTATAATAATAACAACATGAACTGATATAACATGAATATTCATGAGGAGGGAGTGATGGAATGAGGTGCAGAAGCAGGTATAAAAAGCAGGACACTGCACACACACAAAACATCTCTGGAAGGATTCATTCATTAGCACTGTTCTTTTTCTTTCTTAGGGTATCATGTAGCCCAAACTGGCCTTGAACTCACCATGAAGTGGAGGCTGGATCTGTACACCCGATCTTCAGCGCCTCCACCCTAGTGCCACATCATAGGCTTGTGATATTACACTAAGCTCTGTGTGTGTGTGTGTGTGCACAAGTATGCATGCTTGTGTGTGTGCATGTGGAGGCCAGAGGTCAATGCCCAGTGTCTTCCTTGACCACTCTTCTCCTTATTTTTAAACTTATTTTATTAATATTAGTGTGTGTGTGTGTTCACCATGAAGTGGTGATCAGAGAACAGCTTTGTGGAATAGGTTCTCTTGAACTTTTGTGTAAGTTCCAGGAATCAAACTGCAGTCTTATTTATGTAGCAAGTACCTTTACCCACTGAGACATGTTTCTAGGCTTCTGCCTTATTATTTTAAAACATATTTTAAATGTGTGGGTGTTTTGCTTGCATGAATAGTTGTGTATTACATGCATGCTGTCCTGGTGGAGGCCAGAAAGAGGGTGTCAGAACTCCTGGAACTGGAGTTACAAATGTTAGCCATCACGTGGGTGCTGGCAATCGAACCAAGGTCCTTTGGAAGAGCAACCAGTGCTCTTTCTGGGTGGGGGGGATGGTGTTGAGGCAATATCTCACTATGTAGTTTTGGCTGGCTTGGAGCTCACTATGTGGACCAGTCTGACCTTGAACTCATAGAGATCCACTTGCTTCTGCCTCCCAAGTTCTGGGATTAAAGATGGGCACAACCATACCTGGCCTGCACACAGTGCTCTTAACTGATGAGCCATCTCTCCAGTTCCCTCCTCCCTTTTACATTTTCCTATTTTACCCCCTCACGGAGCCCAGAGAGAGCTCTCTGATTGGCTACACCAGCTGGACAGCAAACCTCCCAGGAACCTCCCAAACTAGCTGGCTGAGCTTAGAAGCATTCAATGCTGTAACTGTCTTTTTTTTGTTTGTTTGTTTGTTTGTTTGTTTGTTTTGTTTTGTTTTTTCCTTTGGGTGCCAAGGATCTGCATAACAAGAACTTTATCAAAGGACCACTCACTGTGGCCTTTCTTTATTTGTAAGAGCAGGGTTTGCTAGATTTTCTTAATAGAACTCACTATTCTCCCACCTCAGGATCCAGAGTGCAGAGATCACGTGCATGCCTGCTCACAAGGGGAACCTTTCCCTTTTTCTCTTGCAGTAGTGAGGCTTGAACCCAGGGCTCTGTGCGTGCTACCACTTTGCACTTGACCACAGAGCCACATTCAGAGCCTGCCTCTTTCCTTAAAGACACATCTACTGACTACTGATATATGCGCAGTCACCTGAGTTAGGAGTGTCCCCAATGGCTGCACATTCCTTCCATTAGAGATGACAAAGTGACAATGGTCCGGAAATGTCACCCTGGCTGTGATTCCATCCATCACCACAAAGCCCGTCTGTCCTGCCTGTCATACCCCCTGCTCACAGAAGGGGGCAACACAGACTTATGGAAACATTGTTCCCAAAGGTGACAGCCAAGCCTTGCTGGTAGAATTTTCTCCATTGTGGTCCATGATTTGGGAAGATGCTTCCTATGAAGCCAGCCAAACTGAATAGGTAATAACTGATTACATCTCTTTGGTAACCCACATTCCTGGTCAGCAGGGGGGATGATGTAGGGTTGTTAATATGATCATTTTCCACACAAGAGGCCCTTTTCAGTTTTATTTCCACCAGGTTTTGGGTGGGAGGTGGTTGGCAGTGAAGATTCGGGCTGACAATTACTGCATTAGAGGGCCAATGTCTGGCTTCTCGGTGTCCCTCAAAGCAGTAGTGACGGGCAAGAGGAAGCATGGGCACTAGCAACCTCAACGCAGATACCCTCCCTCCCAGATGTTCTGAATCTGTTCCTTGCTAGGCTGTGAGCAGTCCAAGGTTAGAGACACCTTAAGAGTCCCCGAAACCCCATCATTACTAAGCAGACATCTGGGCACGCAGCTGGGGCTCGAAGGAAACATTTGTTGACGAATTGAAAGAGACAGCTATGGAAGAATCAGGAAGTACAGTCTTTAATAAATAAACAAAAAAAAAATATCTCTCAGCTACTTATCACAGGCAAGGCCCAAGGGCTAGGCTAGGGAAGATGGCGGTAGGAATAGGACAGATACCCTCCCAGCAGGCTCACCCTGGAAATCCCTGCTCAGGACATGAAATGGGGACTGTATTTCTCCCATGGTGACAGGGGTGATGGTGACCTTGGCAGGAGGAAGGCTTTAATCAGGTCAAGCCAGGGACAGTGCTGGTTTGTGTCTGTTTTCCTTCATGAGTAAGATAATTAATTTCTCAGTTCCTGCTGAATCCTTTGTCAATGGCTCTTGAGTTGAGAGCTGCGGATGATCTAGTGTAAGCATTTGGAGCCCCTGGGCTGACACACAGAAAGTTCAAGGCTCCCTCAGTCTAGGGCACCTCACCCCATGGCCTGCCAGTACAGGGAGAGGCCAACTCGAGAGCCCCACAAATTAAGTGGGGAACTAGAGGTGTTAATTCAGGCTGGAGTTTGAGCCTCGGTCCTGAAGGCCCTTCTCCACTCTCACACCCTAAATAAGAGTTCGAGACCCAGGCTATGTAGATTTTGGACATGAACAGAAGAGGCCCGTTTCTGCCCTAATTAGCTGTGTGTCCTTGGACAAGTCCCCTTTCCGCACCTTTCCTCATTACTGAAATGAGGACAGCCATACCTACCTTTGATGGGCACTGTCACAGAAATCTTTCTGTAAGTATCAGCCAAGATTGTCATTCTTCCGTGAGAGGCCAGCCTAGGTCCCTCATGGTGACACCGTCAAGATTTTCCTCCCCTCTGAGGTGCCTGTTCCTCCCCCAGCCTAGCAGCTGCCTTTAACCCTTCTTAGTGCCCTACTTCTCCTTGGCACCACCACAGTGGTCCTCAGGTTCTCCAACCTCATTTTCCCACGAGTGCCCCCAGTCTAAAGCGGCTGAAGATGCTGGCACAATCACAGCTGGTCAGGTCTCAATTGACCTAGGTCCATGTCCTCCAACCTGTTTGCAGATGGTTCCCTCTGGTCCTCAGATCATCCCTGGGCCCAACGGAGAAGAGACACAGAGGTGGGGGCCCTGGAAGGGGGTTCCCACCTTCTTAGCTGGGGACCCCAGAGGGGGACCCCCAGCAGCAATTACACCCCACTACCACACCTCAGCGCCGCCTTAGCTCTCCAAGGCGCGCGCTCATTGGTTGGACAACCTTCCGCCTGGGGGTCTGCCTCCTCCAGGCTCCGGCCTAGAGACCCCCTTACTGCCGGGCTCAGGGCGGAGAGCTGCGGTTCTAGGACCCGGAGGCGCCGGGCGAGAGCGCCGCCGTGTTCTCGGCCTCGCCTGGGTCGGCTCCGGCTCGGGCAGGTGCATCGGCGGCCAACCCCCTCCGCCGCAGGTGCACTGATAGGCAGCCCCCGGCCGGCGCGCCATGGCTGCGGAGGACCCCCGGCCGGCGCCCGCGCCCGCCCCCTCCCTGCAGCCCGCCCCCCTGGGGCCGGGTGCGCGGCGGAGAACTGCGGTTTGCGCGCATCGGGAGCGGCAGCAGAAGTTCGAAAATCGCCGAGGGGGGAGCCCGCGCCGCAGCTTCCTGCCCCCGGCCCAGCCCTCTGGCCCCGGCCGCCTGCAACCCGACTTCCTCCCCGAGCCTCGCTCGTCGCCCGCTCCCTCGGACGGGGCCGCCGCGATGGGACGCCGCGCCCTGGCCCCTGCACGCCGCTGAGCAGAGAGCCTCCCAGTCTAGCCCCTCCACCCAGCGCTGCCCTTCGCCCCTCGGCTCCCAGAGCCTAGTCCGCGACCCCTAGGGAAAACTGGATCTCCGAGGCTGGAGACGCCTGGCTGGCTGGGTGGGGACCACCATGGGCAACGCGGCTGGCAGCGCCGAGCAGCCCGCGGGCCCTACCGCGTCGCCCCCGAAGCAGCCAGCGGTCCCCAAGCAACCGATGCCGGCTGCCGGGGAGCTGGAGGAGAGGTTCACGCGGGTCTTGGTGAGTGTGACCTGGTGCGCACCAGGAGCCAGGGATGACAGGGGCTCCGCATGCGTCCCCGCCTCTTGGGACTCAGGTGCCGCTTGGAGATCCCCGGTCCACCTGCTGTCCCTCCAGGGGGTGGGAGTGATAGTGTCATCTTTCAGAGTGACTTAGCACTACCCCCTCAAGAAACTTTCTTCATCCCCCTCCAATAAGCTTTCTTAAGAGACTCCCCCCATCCCCCGCCATCCCCTTCCTATGCTCCTAGGTCTAAAGGTGTCAAAAATGTCTCATGAGGTTGGGTTCCAAACGCGCCCGGGGTTGGAGGGGACTGGTGCCCACTTTTCCACTGCACACAGGCCCCAGCGAGTCTGGAACGCCTGCCCTTCTGCATCTCAGGGTCAAAGAGGAAAGGGGTTATAATTTAACCTCCTTGAAGTCGTAGACCTAGTGGAGTCTTTTAGTCCTGGGTTGTTCTGGTGTCTGGCATAGGAGTTGGGATCTTAGACCTTCCGCTCGTATTTATCATCCCCACCATGCCCCAGAATGGGTGCTTGCAGCATCCTCATCATGGACCACCCCCAAACACCGAAAGGAGTAAGCTTAGGAAGGGTGGGGTCAGGATGGGTTGGTCCTTCTGGCTTGGAGTGGAACAAAAATCTGGAGGGCTCCCCTCCCTCTTGGCTGTCACTTGCTTGGGAAACTGGGGCAGGCAAGGGTGGGATAGGATGCACTAGAAGCTGAGGCTTAGGCCTCTGGGGAAGGAGCCATCAACTCCTTGAGCATGGAGCAGTTCAAGTGCTTCTGGTAGGGTGGGCTGCACAGTCATAGGTCCCGAAGAAGGGTGGGAGGCAGAAGTAGGGGAAGGGGAAAGGCCAGTTTTCACTTCCCCCTCTTTACTCCAGCACTCATGCCTGCTGTCTTCTGGAGGTGGTTGCCCAGGGGGCCTGTGTACTGTTAGCCATCCCTGGCTGGACACTGGGTGACAGTGGGGTGACTGGGTGACCGTTTCCTAGAGGCCTTTCCCAGTCTCAGTAGGCTAGTGTTGCAGGTCTGAGGATGGGAGCCCAGGGGAGGGCTCACTCTGGAAGCAAAGGCGTGCTGGCCCTCTGTCCCCATACTTCTTAGATGGCTTCTCCACTCTCTGGCTAGCGAGTCATTAGGCCTGACTTGCTAGATCCTCTGCATGGTCCCAAAGGGGCAACAGTTCCTGAGAATCCTGGCTCCAGAAGAAGGACAGGAGGAGCTTGGGGGGAGGGGGGAACCTCTGAGATGGGGTGGGGTCTCTCCTTGTGAAGGCACAAGTGTTTAACTTAGGGGACGAATAGGGACTCTGAGGGACATTTCACAGCCTTGGACTTCATGTCTTTCCACCTGCCCCTAACTCCCTTTTCCCCAAATCCAGACCTTGGCTGAGCTGAGCTGAGCAAGTGGGGGAGGGGGTCATCTAAGGAGCCTGGGTGAGTGGCTGGTTCAGCCTGTCAGTGGGGCCTTGGATTCTTCCTTCTCTTCATGTGTCTATGGATAAGGGATGGTTCTCCGCCAATGTGTTTGCTCAGGTACATTAATGGGAAGGAGCTTTGTGAATAATTCAGACCAGTGAAAATCCCAAAAGTCAAGTGCAGGACTTGATTGCCCCGGGTGGATACGAGTGATGTACTGATAGCAAATGCTGCTGGAAACCCCTGAGGGCCAGGCCACGGAGGGAAGGTCAGGAGATGGACCTTCTAGAGCATCTCGGTGGAAGTCTAGGGCAGCGGAACCCACAGGGTTACCCATCCCTTTCAAGTCCCCTGGAACTCAAAGCTGTCCCTTATCCTCTGTGGGTGGGTAAAGCCATTTTCAGGTCATAAGGTTGAGAACTGGCTTTTCTTGTTCCCTCACCATTAGGGTCATGAGCCCCACCTGGATTAACGACCCTGACCTCTGCCTGAGGCTACCCAGGGCTAAAGATTTGGTGAAATCAGGAGTCTATCAGTGGGTGTGGCTCCATCTGACCCCTACACCTGGGGTCATGTGCAGTCTTTTGGGAGTATCTAACACGAATGAACCTAAAGTAGTTGTGGGCCCCACCCTATGGATTCCCCAGTGTTAATATGGGAACCCAGTTCTCTAGTCACATGGCCCTGGGAACCTGTCATTTCAAGCTTGGCCTCTTCATCTTTGGTAGGGAGTAGATTCCCAACTCCCCAAACTTCCCCTTCTCTTAGCTACGGGTACTCTTATGATTTCGTGTGTTTCCACCGGCCAGGCAAGGGGAGCAAAGAGACATTTTCCCACCAAGGGTGGATGATGGGGTACTACCTTTCCAAGGAGGCTATGAGAAAGTGGGGGGGTACCCTGCTTAAAGTGGGGGTGGGGAGAAAGAGCAGGTTGAGCCAAGGTTTCAACTGCTGCCTTAGCAACCGCGGAGGAGCGATGGCTGCCCCATTACACAGGCCTGCTGTGGTGGTGGGAACACACCAGCCAGCCAGGCTCCCAGCTCTCGCCTCTCCTACGCCCATGCCCAAGGCTGGGTGTCTTCCAACGCTTCCCTGTCTTCTCTGAGAGGTTTGCAGAGCAAAGGTTTGAGATGGCAAGCCACCCCGTCCAGGACAGCCAGGAGTGATTGCATGTGGCTGGCTACAGGGCCTGTGTCATCTGCCTATGGCCTGGGTGAAGGAATAAGGGACAGTACCTAAAGATGTCTGTGTGAAACTGAGTAATACTGTATCCAGGCAGGGCTGGGTGAGGGTCTAGCTCACTGGGGGGCTCTTACTCAGATCCAGGATGTGGGCACCTTATCAGGCAGTTTGGACCAGTCAGGACGGCTCCAAGCAGAATACAGGTGTTTGGAGTTCTATCTCCCACTTCTGGGGCTGGTGATGAAGAACAGGTCGGACATCTCTGCTTTGCTGGGCAGTGACAAAGGTGTCCCTTACTGCTTGGGGTGTTACTCAGTCCCTGTGGACTGTCCCTACAGTGGATCTCTTTGGGGTGTGGCCTTGTGGTTAGCTGTGGGGTTGGGCAGAGGCCATGGCTGGCATTCTCAGCAGGCACAGCTAGCACATGCTGACCCGAAATTCAGGGCAGTGGGCATGATTCACACTGGCATCTGGGGTCAGTTGGCAAAGGGCTGGAGGACATGAGAAGGAGCAGGTGTTTGCCCTTGGGCCACCTCTGCATTTTTCTTGAAAACTCAAGATTCTGGAAGGTGGCTTGGTTCTCCCTGCCTTTGAAAGAGGTGGAGTTGGGGACAGTGGCAGCTTGGCGGATGACTTTCATCCTTGTGTGACCTTGGGCAAATTCACATCACTGAGCTTCAGTTTTTCTTACGCGTAACAGGAGGATGATAGGAATATGGCGGCCTCCTAGGATTGTGGAGATAGAGGGCTCACTATAGAGCCTACCAAGGAGGAGCAAGTGCCAGCAAACACTCCCTACAGTGAGCAAGAGGTGCTGTCCCAGGCCTCCCTAAGGCCCTGTGCTCTTCCCCCACAAGAACATCCCAGGTTGCCATGCATTACTTAGTCACCTCCAGGTCTTGGCTAGCACAGGCCAGGCAGACTCCTTGCCATTACACAGGTTAGAAGCAACGAGGCCCAGACTGAAAACTGCCTGGTGGCCGGAAACCATGAGAGGGAGGGCCCAGCTCCCCTGCAGGGTGGAGTAGCCTGGTGCTAACGGTGGTGGCAGCAGCAGCGGTGTGCACACGGAGGAGGGGTTGGGAGGCCTCTACTTCCCTACACGAATAGCGTGCTGGGGAGGGGGGGGAGTTCCCCCAGTGAGTAAGAACTCAGTGTGGGCAACAACAGGAAGTGTAGGGTACTGGGTGGCAGGAAGCCACTCCGGCTGTTCCTGGTTTCTCAGACGGGGGATTGGGGCTAGGACTGTCTGCAGCTAGGACCCCAGTGCCCTTATTTTGGGGAGGAAACCCCCCTCCCCCCACCAAACCCTGTGTTTTTAAACCACATTGTCAGCTAGGTCTCCTTGGGCAAGTGACTTAATAGCTCTTTGCCTCAGTTTCCCATCTGGGACATGGGGTTAAAATAGTAACTGGTGTGCTTGTGGTTGATGTTTAAATGAGTTGGTAGTAGGTTACAATACTTAGAGAGAAGTGAGACCAGGGAAGTGTTAGGGGATATTTATTATTATTGTTGTTGTTATTGTTGTTGTCATTCTCTTGCTGGATTATATGGATGGTAAGGTATGGTGTTCTGGCTCCCACTAGCTTTGACCTTTGTCCTCCTCTGGAGAACCTGGAGCTTAGATAAGAGAAACTGGTAACTTTGGGGGTTCTCTGTCCCCGATGCAGGCTGGGTTACAGCATAGCTTCCTCTAAGCCCGGGACTGCTTGTAAGGGCTCCTGTAAAGCTGTATCCGGGATTTTAAGTGATGCGTGCAACTAATCGTTTCTGCACATGTGCAGACAGCTTGAGTGCCAAGGTGGCTACCTCACAGAGGTTTGGGGGGGGGGGGGGAGAAGAACAGATGAGCCTTGGGATCTGGACTTGTCATGCTGATCTCCGGGTTACCTGACACTGGGGTTCACGTTCAGGAGCTTCCTGGACCTCAAGGGGCAGGGCTGTGGGGAAGGGGTGGGGTGGTGGGATGGGGCCCAGATTCTGTGAAAGCTGAAAGCAAAACTGTAGGGTGTGGTCATGTCCAGATGTGGCCAGAGCCCTGGTTCTCCTGGGACAGTGTCTCAGAAATCAACAAGGCCCACGGTGCCAGGAGTTGCAGGGTCATAATGAGTCTGAAGCGGTGGGGCCGGGTGAACTGCAGCTGGGGTCTGTCTCTGCAGTATCCAGAGGTCAGGGCAGGGAGGAAAGGTTGTCTCCACATAGTCGAATAGGAATATGAATGAAACCAATTCCGTTTCTTCATTTTTTTTTTTTTTTTGAGGGTTTCCAGACAGGGTTTCTCTCTGTAGCCCTGGCTGTCCTGAGACTCACTCTGTAGACCAGGCTGGACTTGAGCTCAGAGACCTACCTGCCTCTGCCTCCTGCATGCTGGGATTTAAGGCGTGCGCCACCACCTGGCTACCCTCATTTATTTATCTGTATACATTGTGTTGCTGTGGGACCAGTCTGGTCTCACTTAAGCTTGGAGCTATCTTCCTATCTCTGTCTTCACAATGTTGGGATTATAATAGGTCTGTGCCGAAAGTCCAGAGTCAGCTCCTTTGTGTGGCCACATCCCATCTAATGAACTCCATCTGCTTCCTCACCTGGCCTGAAGCAATAGGGCAGTGAGGAAAGAGAGGGTACAGGTTTGGCCAAGCATCCCCCAGACCTTGAGATCTTCTATGGACCCCTCCAGTTTTCTGTGCCCCACATTTATAAGATGTTTCTTCCTAGTGATAGGACACCAGAGAATATTATGTTGAAACTGTGCTTCTGAATATTCCCGGGGAACTCTGGGAGTGTGAGGGCAGGCTGGCCTGTGCCCTTTCTATGGAGGAGGAAGCTGAGGCGGATAGGCCAACAAGCTGTCACACTAGGTGGGCCCAGAGCCTGGGTCTTTTGAACTTAGCTTCAGTTTTTCTGCATCCCAGCTGCTGTCCCTCCTTCATCCAATCAGGAGGCAGATGTGCCAGTCACACATGTAGACTATCTATCCCTTCCTGTCCTATTTGAACAATGACAGTCATCCTTTTGCTTAACCTGGTCTCTGCTCACTGGGCTACCTTTTTGCTGAATGCCCTGTAAGGGGTTTGGCTCCTGCCCTGAGGGTGGCCCTACCTCACCCTGGATGAGTGGCATCTGCTAGCCTATCTCCGGCTCCCTGGATACCCGGCTCCTTGGTGGGCACAGCCGCAGCCTGAAGCAGCTGCTAATGAGTGTCGAGTGCTGTCAGAGCTATTTCTGATTTCTGAGCCTAAATTTAGCTTGTCTGGCAGGCTGGCACGTGGGCCCGGGGCCCGAAAAGTCCCAGGTAGCTTAAGGGACAAGGGACACCCTGCCTTCTGCCACTGTTGAGACAGGTCCATCAGGCAGTTCCATGTGGAGGTTTTCTGTCCCTAGCACTAACTCTGGAGTGGCCCTGAGGGGTATGAACCCAGGTTGTAGCTCAAAACCAGTCACCCCTTCCCGCGCCCCTCTCCCTGCTGTCTTCACAAGGTAACCTTGGGTGGGTCATTAAGTTAATTTGTGCCTCTGAGATAGGCATAGTAACAGTGTCAATGATGGTAGTCAGGACAGAAGGGTGTCAGTGCCTCATGACGTTATTGACGTCAGGAGTACTCCCGGGCCATTCTAGAGCTACACAGGTTTCCTAGGTTAGTAGCGGCTCAGACATCTCACGACAGAGATGCTGTCCTCTTGGAGTCCAGCATCCTCCCACCTCCCTCCTTTGTGCTGGCCCCGGCCCCAGGGTCCTGCTAGGCCTAGCTTCCTACTTTCTTTTTCCCCTGGCCTTGTTGCACCTCAGCCTCCCTTCCCCCAGACAGACAGAGAGGAAAAGTAGGTTCCTAGGTCCCCTGAAGCAGAGTAGGCCCCACCCCACCGTCTTCAGACTCCTTTAGGGAAGACTCTGCCATGCAGCAGGAGCAGGCCTAGTGTAGTTTCCTCAGTCCAGGCTCACTTTCGAAATGGGGACAGAGATGACGTACCTCAGCCCCGGCTGGCCTTGGAGTGTGGTGGGTGGGCAGTTTCACCTCACAAGTAGGGCCCCAGCCGGAAAGCTTAGGCAACGGGGGCTGACAATACCCAGCTTCCTGTTCTCCGAGGATGAGTCAAGACAGTGATTTTGGGGCGAGGTCTGGCCAGAGCCCCAGACCTAACCCTGCCTCCCAAGAGAGGAAGCTAGCTGAGGAGTCTTGAGTGGGTGTGGCTCCCTCTCTGCTCTAGCCATGGCCTCTTCTCAGAGCCAGGGTCAGAGAGTGTATAGCCTGAACTACCACAGTGGGTATCAGATAATTCCCAGGCCTTGGGCTGGGCTCCTTGGGGGCTCCCATATCCATGGTGGAGACCCAGGCTAAACTGAACTCAATGAAGGCAAAAACTGGCATTGGGGAACTGATATAGTTAGGTCCTCATTAGACTTGAGGTTTCCTGGATTGGGTGAACTGGCCTTGTTCTTTAGGTCTGTTAGGCAAACTTGCTAAGTCCTGGGGATACTAAGACCCCTGCCTCCAGCAACACCCACTTGAATCCACTGGCCTGGCTGAGCTGTACATCTGACTTGTGACAAGAACGTGTGGCTAGGGGAAAAGGCCTTTCGGAGAGTACTTCTGATTTATCTTAGGTGTGTGAGGGAGAGTCCCAGCCTGGGCCACCGGTACCACAGGCCCAGTGTTGGCCTATTATGTGATTGGATGACTTCCATTGCTCAAATCTCCCCACCTCTGCAGCTGTAACATACCTGTCTGGGACTCCCTGCTGGATGACACACTGCTCTAAGCCCCCTCGATCTCCTGGTGACCTGGGCCTAGTCTGTGCACACATGGTGCTTGGTGGGAGTAAGACCCTGGTAGCAGGTCCCAGCTGGGTCTGTCTGGAGATGACTTCCCTGCTGGCTCCTCGCATGGATTGGTGTAGAGATCATGTCTCCTTAGCTCCAGTGGAGCCTGGAGGCTTTGGAGATACCTGAGGAATGCACACACTTGCCTCATGCCAGGTGTGCCAGGAGAAGATGTGTATGGTGGCGGGGCCCAGTCACACTTGGAATCAGACCTCAGGTTCCTTTCCACCTCTGGGGCCCTGGGAGCCTGGGACCTTGGGGAAGGTGGCCCTACCTCTCTGGGCTTTGATTTTCTCCCTGGACAACACTGCTTATCTGCCAGGATGGGAGGACAACACATCTTTGAGGGAGCACTGTGGAGTCCCCAAAGATGGCCATTCTCTCCTTCTTGTTTGTGTTGGAGCCTTGGGCTCAGGGGTCTTTGTCTTCCATCTCCCCAGAACTGTATGAACTTGCCTCCAGACAAGGTCCAGCTGCTGAGCCAGTATGACAATGAGAAGAAATGGGAGCTCATCTGTGACCAGGTGGGTGCCTGGAAGGCTCAGCTGCCCTTGCTTCTGCTCTTGGGGAACCCTGTTCTGAGGATGCAGGAGCTGGCAGGAAAGGGGCCTGCCTGCTGTCCAGGGGCTGATATCTACCTGGGTGGCTGGCGGCCCATGCAGGACTCTATCCCCTTGAAAGGACTGATGAGCAACCGTTGAGGGTCATCAGCTAGGTGTGTCCTAGACAGCTGGCAGCGGCTGCCCCTGATGTTCTGCATTGCTGGGGACTGAACCTAGGGCTTCATGCATGCTAAGTGAGCAGTCTACCACTGAGCTATGTCCATAACACTTGGGTTCCTGTTTTTGTTTTTGAAATTGAGTCTTGCTATGGAGCTTAGGCTGGCTTCAAACTCATGTTTCTTCTGCCTTAGCCTTCAGAGACATTACTATTATTCAGAGTACTGGGATTATGGGTGTGGGTCTCCATGCTCGGTGGCTTGTCTCTCTTACCCTGGGCTGAGAAAAAGAGGAAATATCCCTGTGTTTAGCCAACTGGAGGAAGAGGAAAGAGCAGGTACCCCTGTCTTTTTCTTCTGAGGTCAGAGGAGACACAGTCAAGCAGTTGTCTCCAAGAGCAGTCAGGTCAGAATTTTGTGTCAGAGCTCAGGCCAGGCCCTGGGTTCACTGAGGGCTCATCTCTCCAGCTGCTGGGGGCCCAGGCTACTCTCTTCCAGTGCAGAGGTGGAGTAGGGTGGAGACTGGCTTCTGCAGGCCAGATCGTGAAGAGGAAGAGGTAGGAGCTGCTTTCCAGCTGAGGCCTGAAGGCTGGGAGGTAGGGAGTCGGAGAGAGGAGCCCTGTGGCCTCCCCAGCAATGCAGAACCAGCAAATCTTTCCACTAATGGACTGGGACGTACCAGCTGGGCATCCATCTTGGTAATGCTGGGCCACGGCAGAGTTGGGAGTGCTCTAAAGGTTCTGGAGCTGCACTTGGTGTCTATTGAAGGGTTCTGCCGGGATTCTCAGAGGGGCTTAAAGACTGCAGAGTAGAAGGTAGAAGAGGGTGTCTGAGCACATCAGAGGGTTCTGGGCTGGAAAGGGTAGGAGCCTTGTGGTGGGATGTTCCTCTGCTGTGGTCTGTACTTCCGTGTGAGGACCTGAGGCAGTGTAATATAGGAAAAGGCACACACAGGCACCTACCTAAGCAGAGGGACCAGGGAGTTGGCCCCTGCCTAAACTTTACACTCTAGTCTAGGAAGGGTAAAACAGGCCTGAATGAATAATTCAAGGCAGGGCCTGTGGCTGGACTAGCCTCTGTCCCCTGGCTCCAGGAAAGGCACAAACCGGGCATGGGGCTAAGGTCTTCCACATGTCCAAAGTTTGTGCCTTTGGTATTTCAGAAGAAGTTTAAGATGGCCTGAAAGCTCAAGTCAGAGTAGAGAAGGGGTATTGGGAGGAAAGCTACCCAGTGGTCTTTGGGCAGCTGTGATGGGTTCTGTGTACACTCCATTCATCTCCCCAGGAGCGGTTTCAAGTCAAGAATCCCCCTGCAGCCTACATCCAGAAGCTGAAGAGCTACCTGGATACCGGTGGGGTCAGCCGAAAGGTAGCATCTGATTGGATGTCCAACCTGGGGGTATATATATCTCCCTTCGTATTCTCCCCCTTCTATTCTGCATCCTCCATATATATGTGTGTGTGTGTGTATGTGTATATATATATATGTATGTATGTCTTACATGTGCTTACATAGGCATTCCTATGTGTATTTGTATTGTGTGTATACATATGTGCACCCTGTGTATTTATGCATAGACATATGTGTATGGTAGGTATGGTAGGTGTGCATGCTTTGGGGGTTTGTAGGTATATTTGTTCTCATGTATCCCTGAGTCCATACATAGAAGAAAGAGAGAGGAAGAAAAAATGGATGTATATATGTGTATCCCATATATAAACAAATGGGCATGTAGGCAGGCCATGTGTGTACATATCTGTGGTTTCCTGTGTGGATGTGCATGCTTGTGTTCGATGTGTGCATGCCCAGTATGTCTGTGTAGAGATGTGCATGTGTGTATACTGGATCTCTGGATAGAGGTATGTCTGTGCACCCTGTGTGGATATACCCTCTAGGTTGGGGGAAGGCATGTAGTCCATGAGTAGTCATTCTGTTGCACAGGTGTGTGGAGGTGGTGGGGGAGGCTAAACGTGAAAGGCCTTGAATGCCTGCTGGGGGTGAATACTTCTGGCTGATGCTCAGGACAGTGGGAGTCTGGGTTTCACCCACAGACTCCTTGTTTTCTTGGCCCCCAGTTTAAGAGGCGAGTTCAGGAGTCTACACAGGTGCTTCGGGAGCTGGAGACTTCCCTGAGGACAAACCACATTGGGTAAGCTTAGGAAAACTCTGACTCTAGCAGCCTCTGGGGCTTTACAGCCTCTCCACCACAGACTGGCCCTGTGGACCGCTTCCTTCCTCTCCTGTTGCCTGGGCTGGATTTCCACACACAGCTTTACTGCAGGTCCTGCTTGGGCCCTCAACATCCCCTGGGTCTCTTGAGGGTGGGGATGGTGTTATGTTCTGGGGCAAGGGCAGTCAAGGCCTCTTGCTTTGCCTGCCTGCTCATTGCTCGCTTGGGCAGAAGCCTCTCTGGATGTAACTCAGAGAAACTTGTGCTCTGCAGGTGGGTGCAGGAATTCCTCAATGAAGAGAACCGGGGCCTGGATGTCCTGCTTGAGTACCTGGCCTTTGCCCAGTGCTCTGTTGCGTAAGCTCCTTGTCCCCAGCCCCCATGCTTCCCCTCAGTGTCCTGATCACACATTCCTGGGCCTCCACTAAACCTCTGAACAGGAACTGATCTCTTCCCCGTCCCAGGAAAGCTGGACTTGGCCCTGGGCAGTGGTTCTTCTGAAGACCTGCCTTTGCCCAGAAGGAACCTTCCTGCTCCTTCACTATGCTCGCCATAGAACTATGGATGAGCTGGGCTTGGTGCAGATCTCTAATCTCAGAATTTGGGAGGCAGAGACAGGCAGAGGTCTGTGAGTTCTGGCCAGCCTGATCTACATAATGACAGCCTGTCTCAAGGAACAAAAAACAGAAATGAGAGCCGTGAATGAATGAAACCCCCCCCCCACACACACACACAGGGGGAGGTCTCTCCTGTAGATCTGTCTTGCTTTGCATGTCCCTCTGTCCCCTCTTTAAGTGTCCCTTGTGGTGGGAGCCTCCAAACTCCTTGCATCGCATCTCCAGGTATGACATGGAAAGCACAGAAAACGTGGCCTCTGGTGCGGAGAAGAGCAAGCCCCTGGACCAGTCTGTGGAAGACCTCAGCAAGGCTCCACCTTCATCTGTGCCCAAGAGTCGCCTGACCATCAAGTATGCAGGGCCCCAGATGGGGTGATAGGGGAATGGAGAACAGAGACCCCCATTGCTACATCTAAACAGGGCCTAAGGGTCGGTGGGAGGTGTAGTTCACCCTGGAGGAATCAAATGTGTGAAGTTTTCAAGTGGAGAGACCAGAGGCTAGACTCTGAGGGGGACTGGAATAAGTAGGGGGTTGGGGGTCGGTAGGATCCCTTTTGTACCTCTCTAACCCCTTGTTTCTCCCTGTGCGGCCTCCAGGTGCCCCCCTTCTCCCCGGTACGTACATAGTCACCAGGGGGCAGGTGCATGCTGGGGGCAGGTGCATGCTGGGTCCACTCTGTGGGCGGTGGGTTGGAAGAGCAGTCAGCTGACACCCATGAGTTCAGCTGCTGTGAATAGGTCTCCTCATCCTGACATGGGACATCTTACCATCTTGTTCAGATGCAGGGAGGGAGAAGGAGATAACCCTGGCACATCAGCTTCCTCTATTGGGTCTGAGGGACCAAATATATGTTTATTTATTTGTGTGTGTATATATCTGTAGTATGGTGTATGGGCAAGTGTGTGCGTGCCAATAGCTGACCCAGAAAAGCATGGCTTTTACCTGGGTGCTGGGGATTTGAATTCAGGTCTTCAGGCTTACACAGCAAATGATCTTACCAACTGGCTATCTCCACAGCCATATATATATATATATATACACATACACACACATATAAATATGCATATAAACATACATATAAATATACATGTAAATACATATTTACACTCATACACACATATATGTGTGTGTGTAAGTGTGTGTGTGGTATTGGGACTTGAGTCCAGGGCTTCAGGCATTACAGGAAAGTACTCTTCCACTGAGCTACACCCCCTAGCCTGGAACAACTGTATATTAAGCCCCGAGACCTCACACTATGTTTCTTTCCTTTTTCATTCATTCACGTAGCAAACAGTTTTTTAGACACTTACTAAATAGCACATATTAGTGGCAAGTGCCCACGTGACAGGTAAATTCTGCTTTTGGGGGGGGCCTCAGTCTAGTGGGAAGACAATTTAGTGTGATAATCACAGAGATGTCATCGAGATTTCTGAGGAAGCAGGTGTCCACTTCTTGGGGGAGGGAGGGTACCAGGAAGACTTCCCAGAGGAGGTGACACTGGAACTGTGTCTAACAAGGGGCAAGCTTGTGATAGGCAAGTGATGGGGACAAGGAGGAGCAGCATGACCAAAGACTGAGACATATTTGAGCAATCTAGGAAAGGCTGACGTGGCAAGCAGCCGAGAGGGCTCAGTTGGAGAGGTGGGGCTGGCCAGTGTGTCGGCAAGACTTACAGAACTGTCCAGAGGCTCCGACATGCAGAAGATATGGTTGGCAGCTCTCCAAAAATGAAAACCTCAAATAATTTGTTTGGAGGGGGGCAAGAATAATAGAGAGAATATCCAGCATGCTCCTTATCAGGTGCCAGGCTGGAGCTTATTACATAATCAAACTAGCCTGTGAGAAGGTGTTCCTGAAGCTGAGGAAATGGCCCAGTTAGAAAACGCTCGCCTTGCAAGCGTGAGGACCTGAGTTCAGTCCCTGGCACCCGTGTAAAAAGCTGGTTACAGTGGTGTGTGCTTACAATCCCAGCACTGGAGAGACGGAGAGATGATTCCTGGCGCTCAGCGGCCAGACGACCAAGGCTCATTGGCAGGTAGCAGGTCCCAGTGAGAGATGTTGTCTCAAAAGAACAGATTGGGGGCTGAGGAGACTGCTTGGTGGGTAAAGTGCTTCTGTAGAGGCGTGTGGACTGGAGTTTGGATCTCTAGCGCCCATGTAAAATTGTGCCCAGCTGTGTGCACCTGGGTCCTCGGTGCTGGGGAGTGGATAGGAGGACGGCTGGGGCTTGTTGGCTTGCCAGTCAAGTAGGAATAGTGAGTTCTGGGTTTAATAAGAGACCCTGTTTGAAAAACAAGTAAAGACTGATAAAGGAAGGTATATGAAGTGACTGGCCTTGACACACACACATACACACACAGAGACACATGTACACATGCACACAGACACACAGACACACACATACCCCGCACACACAAACAACAACAAATAAGGTAATCTTTTGAAAAATGATGGTCAGGCTTGTCTGGTCCACATGTGCACATGCCCACACGTATACACACCTACACTCCTGCACACACGACATATACACGTTTGCACATACAAAGGTGGTATCTATTATTACTGGGTATGGTGATATACACCTGTAAAGGAGGCCAGCCTGGGCTACATGAGACTTTTGTCTCATTCCCCCTGACTCCCCCAATATGGAACTAATGTTGCCATTCCCTGTACTAAAGTAGTGAGCTGGAATGTTCTTGAATTTAGGCACTTTGAATTTAGTCTGCGGCTCAAGATGGAAGATGAGTCCAAGTGATTGTGAGCGCCACCTTGTGGCGATATTACGGTTGTCTCGCTATTTCCAAGCTTTGTCCATCTTTACCGTTGGTTGGCTTTCTACTCACAAGCTCTCCTCCCTCCCTCTCTCCCTCTCTCCCTCTTTACTTTCTGTCTCCCTTCCTCCTTTCTTTTTTGAGACAGGCTCTCATGTAATCTAGGTCTCAGACTCCCTACTATGTAGCCAAGGCTGGTTTTGAGCTCCAGTCCTCTGCCCTTACTTCCCAAATACTGGAATTACAGGCATGTGCCATCGTGCCTGGCTCACAGTAGCCCCTTTAAAAACCAAATCTTTGTAAGGGCCTTTGCTTCCTTGACTTACACTCACTACCCCACCCCCGGCATGCCGGCCCCTGGGGAAGGCTGCCTTCAGCTGGCAAGCTGCGTCAGGTGGATAGGAGACAGCAGCTTAGAGTCCAGATCTATCCCCCTCACTCCAAAAGGCATCTTACTGGTCTGGGGAGCAGGAAGCTAGGGATTGGGGGTCTGACCCTGCTGTCTCTCCCACATCCACCAGGCTGACCCCCGCCCACAGCAGGAAGGCGCTGAGGAATTCCCGAATCGTCAGCCAGAAGGATGATGTCCACGTGTGCATCATGTGTCTGAGAGCCATCATGAATTACCAGGTCAGCTGGCAGCATGGGATTGGGGCCTCAGGAGATGGTTTGTCCTCCTGGGACCTGTGTTAGCTGCTGCTGTCCTAAGACCACATGTCACTCTCACCCGGAACCCTACGAGCCTGGGGTCTGGGCTTTGGTGGGAATCAGGAGGCTGGGAAGTTTTGAGGGAGAGCCCTTGGTTTTATTACCTTCATGTCAGGTCTGCTGAAATGGCCTTGGGTGTGGTGGGAGGAAGCATGGGCCTCAGATGGGATCAAGGAGGGTTGGGTAGTGGAGTCCATGGGACAGTAGGCTTGGGCCATGGCACCGGGAGGGATGGCTGGTACAGCACCACTTCTGTGCCTCATCCACCTTTGTAAACTTCCTTAAAACGTTATGGAATTTTGATGTGTGTGATTTTTTTTTTTTAAGTAACTGTTTCATGGCTATCCAGCGTCTTAGATTACAACTTTGTGTATGTCCATATGTCAAAAGCTTGGACATGCCTGCACAGTTTTGCTACATTCAGGGTGCTTGACACTGGCTTTTGAAAAGACGAATGAACTTGGAAAGGGGACAGGGTTGGGCCTTGGCTTCTTAAGAAGAGGTAATGGTTGGATGTGAGGAGCTTCCTAAGGTCTGAGCACTAGAGGCCAGAACAGCGTGGCACAGACTAACTATGCAGGAGGTGTTGGCCATTTTTGAGGACCTGCTTGGAGGTGCTAACCTCTCCTCTCTCCTTAGTCCGGCTTCAGCCTTGTTATGAACCACCCAGCCTGTGTCAATGAGATCGCTCTAAGCCTTAACAACAAGAACCCCAGGTAAGGTCTATATTCCTAACTGGTTTTATACTTCTGTCCCTGCAAAAAACTCTGTCCCCTATCATCAGGCCTGCTGCTCAGGCTCACTCCAACCCAGCTCCCCTGTCCTTCCCCTTCTCTTCTCAGAACCAAGGCTCTGGTCCTGGAGCTGCTGGCAGCTGTGTGCCTCGTGCGGGGAGGACACGACATCATTCTTGCGGCCTTTGACAACTTCAAGGAGGTATTGGATGCCCCTCCCAAACCTACTTGTTCTTCTAGGACTGCTTGGTGTCTGGCTGCCAGAAATTGTGGCCTCTGATAGAGAATCTGGAGACACAGGGTGGGTGTTTGGGAAATACAGAGGAGACTGGGATAAGGAAATTCAGAATGGAAGGTGTAGTCAGCAGGGCCATTGTCTAGGACAGTGGTTCCAGCCTTCCTAATGCTGTAACCCTTTAGTACAGTTCCTCATGTTGTGCTGACCCCGCCCCCCCAAAGTTATTTTGTTGCTAATTCACAACTGTAATTTTGCTGCTGTTATGAATATGAATGTGATGCTAGGAGCTTACAAGAGGCTCATGCACAGTAACATGCGAAATAACCTGGCCATGACAGGGCTGGAAATATGGCTCAGCAGTCAAGTGTGCTCCCTGTCTGATGGTAAGGATCTGAGTTCGGATCCAAGCACCCGTGTTAGAAGCCAAGGGCTCTAACCCCAGTCTGCAGGGAGAGGAGACTGGATACTTGCTGATGCTTGCTGGTTTCTAGCCTAGCTGAGGAAATATGGCCCCCAGGTCCAAGGAGAAAGCCTGCTTCATAGAAATAGACAGAGTGATAGAGGGGGACACCCATGCCTTCTTCTGGCCCTGCATGTGCACACGGACACATGCAACTCCTTCCCCTGCCACCATATACACATTCGCACACACACACACAAATTCATCCAAAACAATGCTTTAAGGCAGGGTCTCACTTTGCAGCACTGGCTAGCCTGGAACTCGATATATAGACCAGGCTGGCCCTGAACTCACAGAGATCCACCTGCCTCTGCCTCCTGAGTGCTGGGATGAAAGGTGTGCCCCCCGCTCCACATCCAGTCAATCAAATACTCTTTAAAGCCGGAGATGAGTTAAGTAAGCAGCTTGGTACAGGCATTTGGGAGGTAGAGCCAGGAGGACTGGGACTGCAAGGTCATCACTGGCTACACAGTGAATTCAAGACCAGCCTAAGCTACAAAACAACAGAAAAAGAAAACTTAGGCCAAAGCAAAAAACCAACCCAGCACAGACTCTGTCACAAAACAGGGTCAGGGGGCTGGATGTGTTTATTTATTCTTTTACTAACGTTCACTGTGGGTTGATTATATACCAGGCACAGAAGCAGGCCCTTAGGAGACGTTAGTGAGCAAAAGGAATGAGAAAGCACTGGAGGGCTGGGAGTAATACTCAGTCAGTAAAGTTCTCGATTTGCTGGGTCTGAGTCCATGGGCCCACATAAAAAAGTGGGGTTTACCAGGCATGGTAGCACACACCTTTAATCCCCGCACTCCAGGGGCAGAGGCAGGAGGATCCTTATGAATACCATGTAGGCAAGGCTACATAGTGGTAAAAACAACAACAACAACAACTACAAGAAGAATCCAAGGGGCTGGAGAGATGGCTCAGTGGTTAAGGGCACTTGACCTTGCAGAGAACTCTGGATTGATTCCAGTGCCCATGTGGCAATTGATAACTGTCCACAACTCCAGTTCCAGGGGATCTGATACATTTTTCTGACCTCTGCAGGTACTAGGTCCCTTGCATATACATACATACTCACATACTTAAAATAAAATAAGTGACTCTTTTTTTTTTTTTTTTTTTTTTTAATGAGCCAGGTTTAGTGGCATGTGATTTTAATTCTAGAGGCAGTGGCAGGCAGTTCTCTGGAGCTCAGTGACAGCCAGCCAAGCCTACTCTGTGAGCTCCATGCCACCGAGAGACCCTGTCTCTGAAAACAAGGTGTGAGGCTCAGTGGACCTGGTTTGGACCCTGGCATCTACTAGGAGGCTCACAACCGCCTGTAACATCAGTTCCAGGGGATCCACTGGTGCTCTTGGCTGCTGCAAGCACCCACTTGCACTTTTATTGTTTGTTTGATTGTTTTTGAGACAGGATTTCTCTATGTAGCTCTGGCTGTCCTAAAACTTGCTCTGTAGACCAGGTTGGCCTCAGACTCATGGGATCCTCCTGCCTCTGACTCCCAAGTGCTGGGACTAAAGGCGTGCGCCACTATCACCCAGCTCCACATGCCCATTTTACACATCTGTTCATGCAGGGACAAACATATACTAAGTAAATATTAAAAACAATAACAGCAACAAAGATGGATTTGCTCCTGAAGAACACCACCTGAGATTGATTTTTGGCTTCCACACACATGCACATATATGCATCCATATGCACATATATCACACACATACACACACATGCACACACATACACACGCATGCACACACATACACACGCATGCACATACCAATAATGAAAAGGCTAGAAATAGCTAATAAATGAGCAACGTATGTAGTCTTAGAAAATGCTAAATGATTGGGCAGTGGTGGTGCATACTATTAGTCCCAGCACTGGGGAGCCAGAGGCAGGAGGATCTCTGTGAGTTCAAGGCCAACATGGTCTACAGAGTGAGTTTCAGGACAGCTAGGGATACACAGAGAAACCCTGTCTCGAAAAAGAAAAAGAAACAAACAAAGCTAAATGTTATGGAGAAAAGGGTTGCCACAGGAGAGGGAACTGGTTGTAGCAAAGGCCTCACTGAGAAGGTGAAAGTTGACCAGGCAAAGCTGGGAAGAAGCTGAAGGATTGGGTGTGGTGGTTCTCTGTGCTAGTGTACCACGTGGTTAGAACAGCGTGAATTCACCCAAATGCTAGTGCAGCCAGAGTAGGGTGTGTGAGATTAAGACGGAGTGGTGTTGGAGGCAGAAGAGTAGCCAAATTTGGATTCAATTGGAGAGGAACCTGTAGGGGCACAAGGGCAGCATCGGGAAGATGGCACAGGAGGTGTGTGACCTAGTTTTCAGTGTCCGCCATTCTCCCTCTCCAGGTGTGCGGGGAGCAGCACCGATTTGAGAAGCTCATGGAGTATTTCCGGAATGAAGACAGCAACATTGACTTCATGGTGAGCTTGGAGCCCTGGGACTCTGGGTAGCCTGGCTTAGCAAAATGACAACCGACTGATTGTCCAAGGGGAAGGATAGATGTCAGAGGAGAGGGGACTGGACCAAGGGGACCTGGATGTTACAAGACTGAGTTAGTGGAATGCAAGCTGTAGAGAGAGAGGGAGGCTTGGGGAAAAATGAGAAGGGCGGGTATCAGCACCCTGACCTAGAATCCTGAGATTTGCCTATGCTTCTGGCCCTTAGGTGGCTTGCATGCAATTCATCAATATTGTGGTACACTCTGTGGAGAACATGAACTTCCGTGTCTTCTTGCAATATGAGTTCACTCACCTGGGTCTGGACCTGTACTTGGAGGTGAGCCTTGTACCCCACCCCTATCTCCCATGACTGAACAGCCCACCCACTGTGGGGTATTTAGTATATAGTTAGCAGGTCTTGAGTTCAAGCCCTGGCTCTGAGAGCTGGGCTTGGGGGTACATACCAGCAGTCATGTCACTTGGGACATGATATGAACATGTTCACGTTCAGTCTGGGGTTCACTGTCCCCCCACCCAGATGATAAAACCCCACAAATAGGAATAAACAGAATCCTACCTCTGTCACTTGCTAGCTGTGTGACCGTGTATGCATCCGTTCATCCTTCTGAGCCTGTTTGTCAATCACAGAAGTGACAATGACTCCAAATGTATGGTGGCACCCCTGGTACATGACAAATATTATAACATCTGTCATCGAGGTCCTGGAACAGGCTCAGGTGGCTCTGGGTCTGACCCAGGAGCGTCAGTCCAGTCAGATGCTCTGACCCCAGCAGATGGTGGGGAGCCCAGAGGTACTAGACAGAGTGGGGAGCTGGCTCAGGCTGGAGGTCTGGGAAGAGGGAACAGAGGAACTTGTGAGCAGAGAAATCACAGCTTCTGGTCTGGTTCCTCTGGGAGGCTTTCTAGAGGGGTGAGGCCTTTGGGGTTGGCTTTCTGAAAGCTAGGACTGGCTAACAGTTGGGGGGGGGGCAAGGCTGGTATAGCCATGCAGTAGAATATGATACATCTGGATCAAGGATGTGCAGTGTGACATCATCTTCAGCATGGCTGATCCTTGAGAGGAGAAAGAAGCCAGATGCAAGAGGCTGAGTACAGGGCTGGAGAGACTGTGTAGCAATTAAGGGCACTTGCTACGACAGGGGAGGTCCCAGCACCCACAGCTGGTGGCTCATCTCCTGTAACTCCAGTTCCAGGGGACCAGATGTCCTCTTAAAGTCTATGAGGACACCTGATCTCCTGTGGTGTCCATTACTGCATACAGGCACACATACACACACATGCATAAAAAAGTTGAAGATTATATGACTTTTAAAAAGAAGAAATGTTGCCAGGTGCTGGTGGTAAACATCTTTAATCTCAGCACCACAGAAGCAGAGGCAGGTGGATGTCTGTGAGTTTGAGGCCAGCTTGGTCTACAGAGTGAGTTCTAGGACAGCCAGAGGTACATAGTGAGATCCTGACTGGAAACACACACACACACACACACACACACACACACACACACACAGAGAGAGAGAGAGAGAGAGAGAGAGAGAGAGAGAGAGAGAGAGAGAGAGAGAAAGAGAGAGAGAGCAGAGAGAGAGAGAGAGAGAGAGAGAGAGAGAGAGAGAGAGAGAGAGAGAAAGAATATAATATAGAAAGAAATGGACAGAATGACCAAACCCATCACAGGAGGAAGTAAGGTTCATAGCAGCCAGGAGCTGGGGGCGGATATTGGGAAAGGAACCTAACTGGTATAAGGTTTCCTTCTTGGATGCTGAGCTTCTGGGAAAGCGGTAACACACCTTAAAATAGTGAATTGTGTGGTATGTGAATTATATCAGTCAAAATCGAAATCAAGTACCCAAGTACCTTCCTCTGGATACTGGTGGTGTTGGCGAGACCTCCCCACCACCGCCTCAGACCTCACCGTACTCCTGCTATCTGGGGACAGAGGCTGCGGCTCACGGAGAGTGACAAGCTGCAGGTGCAGATCCAGGCGTACCTGGACAACGTTTTTGATGTGGGAACACTGTTGGAGGAGACAGAGACGAAGAATGCAGTGCTGGAGCACATGGAGGAGCTGCAGGAGCAGGTGGCAACGGTGAGAGCTGCTCGCAACCTAGTCTATCACACAGTAGGCCCACGGGAAGGCTGTCCTGGGGTGGGCACCTCTTGTGTAGCAAGTACTGAATGGAAGGCAGAGTTCTGGGTATAGACTGAGAGCGGCAGTCTGCCTGAGTTCGCCCTGAGTTTGCCCTGAATCCAAATCCAGCATCCTTTCGGTATCTTTCTCAATGAGTCTTTAGGGAGCGCCCACGCTGTGTGGGACTTGTGCGCAAGGCAGGCACCTTCTCTCTGAGAAGATTCTAAATCTCGACTCCAGTGAATTGGGTCCTGTGGTGCCTCTCGGCACAATCTTCTCTTCTACCACCTCTCTTCACACTAGTGCCTTGGTTTCCCTTCCTAATTTATATGGGTTAAGGTGCCAGGCTCGGCCCACCCTTGGCACGCTAGGCCAAGCGGATGTGGGAGCCTCCCCCAGCCCTCCAGGCAGGCTTGCCTGATGCCGCCCCCTCACCGGCGGTGCCAGTGCCTGGCCACGGGTGTTAGCTCACCATGTGCTGGTACCACAGCTGACAGAGCGGCTTCGGGACACAGAGAACGACTCCATGGCCAAGATCGCTGAACTGGAGAAGCAGCTAAGCCAGGCTCGCAAGGAATTGGAGACCCTGAGGGTAAGCTTTGTTGTGGGCTGGGCCAGGATGGGAGGGTGTGCGCCAGGCCACGCTTCCCAAGGAGTCTTCTCCGCTTGACATCCCAGTCCATTCCAGAAAAGGTTTGGGGTGGGGTTGCGGCATAACCAGAGAGCTTGCAAGTGGGCACTAATCCTTTTCCTGGGGCTCACAGGAGCGCTTCAGCGAGTCGACTCCCATGGGCACTAACAGACGAATCCCTGAACCTGAGAAAGTGCCTGCCCCTACCGTGGTGCGACCCTCAGCTCTAGAACTGAAGGTGGAGGAGCTTGAGGAAAAGGGGTTAATCCGTATCCTGCGTGGGCCGGGGGATGTCGTCTCCATCGAGATCCTCCCAGGAGCTGCGGCGACACCAAGTGGTGACGACGTATCAGCTCCGAGGGTGTCCACTGATTCCCCTAGCACAGGTACGCAGGAGCTTCATGCTGGGGGAGAGAGAGACCAGGGCAGGGAAGGGTATCCTGGGGATATACCTGGCTGTGGAAGATAAGGAGGTTAGATTGTAGGCGTGGCACAGGTACACGCAGGTGGGTTAAAATGGGTTCTGGATGCATGCATAGGAGAGGGAGGTGGCAAGAACCCCACCCCCCCACTCCCCAAGCAAGAAGTAACCGGCACTTCCCACCTGCAGCCGCGTCAGTTCCCGAAGCAGCATCACCACCGCCTCCGCCACCTCCACCACCACCTCCACTACCTAACCTCCAGTCCCAGCAGGAAGCCCTTCCCTCTGCACCCCCGCTGGCCCCGCCCCTCCCAGGTTGCGCAGAACCGCCACCTGCACCGCCGTTGCCTGGAGACCTGCCTCCCCCACCTCCACCACCCCCACTTGGTACTGATGGACCAGTGCCACCGGCACCCCCACCACCTCCGGGAGGCCCCCCTGATATCCTTGGAGGACAAGACCCAGATATAGGCCCAGGTAAGTGGAGTGGACTATCTCAGTCCTCTAGGGCTGGCAGGGAAGCAGACCAGGGCCTCCCTCCCGCTCAGTGTCGTCCTTCAGGACCCTTGTACTGCCTCCTGCCGGTCTTGTTAGGCCTGGTTGGGTTAGTTCCCTCCAGTGTCTGCACTGCTCGCCACTCTTTCTTGCTCCCAGGGGTGAAAGCCAAGAAACCCATCCAGACCAAATTCCGGATGCCATTGCTTAACTGGGTGGCTCTGAAACCCAGCCAGATCACAGGCACTGTCTTCACCGAGCTTAATGATGAGAAGGTGCTGCAGGTGAGTGGGCACCAGAGGGCTCTGGGGTCATGCTGGGCGGAGAGGTGGCCATCTATGTCACTTGGTTTATAGATGAGGAAACCCAGGGTATGTGTGGGCTTTAAGATGCAGACTACCAGTGGACAGAAAATCCAGTGAGCTAGCGTGACTACAAGCCTTGGAAGAAGGCAGTATCCTGACTCCTGCAGGCTTTTCCTCTGCCCTACAAGTGTGACCTCTCCTTTCTGCCCATTTCCCATAGATAACTAAGGTCCTGGGGCTTCTGCTTCCAGTTTCAGTGGGCGCTTTGTGGCCTGAGACTGTTTTCTCTGCCTTGAATAGTCTCTTCTTACTGTTTTGCTGGCTGTTCAGCACTTCCTTCAGCTTTCATAGCCAGGAATTTGGGTTCTCTGTGTCATCATCTCTGTCCCATCTTTCTGTGTCTCTCCTGTATCCCCTGTCAAGGTTTGTGGCCAAGCTAGCTCACTGGTTTTTCTGTTCAGTTTCTGGGATGATTAACATCCCAGGAGTGTAGGCAGATCTCAGCTCCACTCACCCTGGCTCTCTCTCCTCTTGTACCCTTAGGAGCTAGACATGAATGACTTTGAGGAGCAGTTTAAGACCAAATCCCAAGGCCCCAGCCTGGACATCAGTGCTCTGAAGGGGAAGGCAGCCCACAAAGCGCCCACTAAGGCAATACTCATTGAAGCCAACCGGGCCAAGAATTTGGCCATCACCCTGCGCAAGGGCAACCTAGGAGCTGACAGAATCTGCCAGGCCATCGAGACGTGAGTACCTGTGCTGGGGTGTGGCCCGGTCCCGTCACTAGGCTAGGATCATCAGGCAGAGTGTTGTAAGAACCCCAGCAGTGGGGCAGAACCCACCAAACTGCACACTAGTCCTGGTCAGGGAGCACTGTCTCAGTTTCAGACCAAGAAAACAGACTGTACTTTGAGTCCGTGCCCTGACTGAGACCTCCTGACTCTCTTCCTGCTTCTGCCCAGCACGGGGCACCCAAGCCAAAGGATTCATAGCTGTATATCTGCCCGTGTTGTACAATAGGACTGGGGCTTCTGGTGTCCCTGACTCCTGTCTCTTGTTCTCTGAAGCTGTCTACAGAACTAAATACTGAAGCTTGTTTATTGAGTCCTGCTCTCTGGAACGTGTAAGTGTGGAATGACCCTCACTCTCCCGTTTCCTCATGCAGGTATGACCTACAGACTCTCAGCCTGGATTTCTTGGAGCTCTTGACCCGCTTCCTGCCCACAGACTACGAGCGTAGCCTCATAGCCCGATTCGAGAAGGAACAGCGGCCATTGGAAGAGCTGTCCGAGGAAGACCGTTTCATGCTGCGCTTCAGTCGCATCCAGAGACTTCCAGAGCGCATGAACACACTCACCTTCCTGGGCAACTTTCCAGACACGGCCCAGCTGCTCATGCCGGTGTGGGCAGGACGGGCAGGGTGGTGTGGTGGAGCCTGGGCTGGTGGGTAGGGAGTAGGGCATCTCTGAGCTCAGTTTCCGAGAGGGCGGCTGGGAGTATTTGAGCCTCCTCGTAGGGGAGGCTCCAGCTCACCTCACCTCATCTTCATCCCATCCATAGCAACTGAACGCCATCATTGCAGCCTCCATGTCTATCAAGTCCTCTGACAAGCTTCGTCAGATCCTAGAGGTGAGGGCCCAGGGCAAGGGACCGGGAAGCAGGGCCTACCCTTTCCTAGTCTAGGTAGCTTAAAAGGGAGAGTCAGGCCCTGCCCACCTGGGCTATAGTGAAGGTAACGTTCTTGTTTCTCACACGCATGCTCTGTTAGACAGGCTAAGGTGGGAGGGGGGGTGGGCAAAGGTAACATCAGCCATGCCTGTGACCATGCACCTGAGCTCCTTCTCCGGGGCTCAGTCCCTCTGGGGATTGCTTTGTGAGAGTAACTGGGTAACTGCACCTGTCCAGTGGAGTGTCTGCAGACAAGAATATATGGCTGTTGGGGGATTGAAGGGATGTGGCAAGCCAGTTTGGGGTAGACTACTAGTGTCAATAGTGTGCACAGGAGATGTACGTTCACAGGTTGCATGTACATTAGAGCTGAAGGGCCATTCATGAGGGGCTGAGTGTGAAAGCTGGCTTCTTGTCACCTTTCTTCCTTCCCGAGAAGTATATATTCTTCAAGGGTCCCACCCCACCCTCCGACCCCAGCCTGGATCTCACTGAGTCTCTCTGTGCCTTTCCCAGATTGTCCTGGCTTTCGGCAACTACATGAACAGTAGCAAGCGTGGGGCAGCCTATGGTTTCCGTCTTCAGAGTCTGGATGCGGTGAGATGGAGCTCCTGGTCTGGGGTCTGGGGTCTGGTTGGTGGCTTGTGGCTTATAACAGATCCTTGTCTAGTTATTGGAGATGAAGTCGACTGACCGGAAACAGACACTGTTGCACTACTTGGTGAAGGTCATTGCTGAGAAGTACCCACAGCTCACGGGCTTTCACAGTGACCTCCACTTCTTAGACAAGGCAGGCTCAGGTATGAGGCGCTGGGGTCTTGGGTGGGAGCAGGGAGCTCAGTCTGTGGGCCCCTGATATGGTTAGGAGGAAGCAGGGGAGGACTGTAGGGTGTGTGCATGTGGCCTTATCCCAACTCCGTGCTGTCCTCTCCAGTGTCCCTGGACAGTGTCCTGGGAGACGTGCGCTCCTTGCAGCGAGGTCTGGAGTTGACACAGAGAGAGTTTGTACGGCAAGATGACTGCCTGGTGCTCAAAGAGTTTCTGAGAGCCAACTCTCCCACCATGGACAAGCTGCTGGCGGACAGCAAGACAGCTCAGGTGAGTTGGGGAACACACAACACCAACCACTGAAGCCTTAGGGTGGGGGATAGGTTGGAGCAAAGACCTGGAGGGGTGTGGCTACGGGCAGAACCCTGGGATGAACAGTAAGGGACCATCCTGTGTGGAAGAACAGAGATGTGCCATCCCAAGGGGCACAGAGCCTAGCGGGGCTGATGGGTTGTGCTTGCAGGAAGCCTACGAGTCTGTGGTGGAGTACTTTGGAGAAAATCCCAAGACCACATCCCCCTCCATGTTTTTTTCCCTCTTCAGTCGCTTCGTCAAGGCCTACAAGGTACAAGTATCTGATGGGGGGGGGCGGGGTACAGCCTCTGCCTGAGAGCAGTGGGGCAGCTTCTGTAGAGGAAGATGGGGAAGGAGGAGGGTTGTTCTCACCAAGACCTGCCTTGGGTCCTCAGAAAGCAGAACAGGAGGTGGAACAGTGGAAGAAGGAAGCAGCGGCTGATACCTCAGGCAGGGAAGAGCCTCCAGCACCCAAGGTAGGAGGCTGGCCCCAGGCCCGGGACTGGGATTCAGGAACTTGTAGCATCTCCTTCACCCTCTTGTCTCACCCCTATACCCTCAGTGTTGTGACAGATTCTGTCCAAGGACAAGGACAGTGCCCCAGAAGCCAGGGGAGGAAGTAGGTTTAGGTTCTGTCTGCCTTAGCTGGCTATCCTTGCTGTGAAGAACTACACAGATGTTCCAGAGTGGGTGGGGTGATAAGTACCCTAAAGTTAGGGTTGTTCATCTCCTCAGTCTCCACCCAAGGCCAGGCGACAACAGATGGACCTCATCTCTGAGCTAAAACGGAAGCAGCAGAAAGAGCCACTCATCTACGAGAGTGACCGAGATGGGGCCATTGAAGACATCATCACAGGTGAGGGCTCAGTCAGGTCACTGTCCTGTGTCTGTCGCCAGTCTCTACTACGTCCTCTTCCTGCATTTCTCCCCACCCTGAGGGATCTGCTGCCCCCTCCCACCTCCAGTCTCATTGTGAAGCCCTGGCTGTCCTGGGACTTGCTGTGTAGACCAGGCTGGTCTCAAACTCACAGAGATCCTCTTGCCTCTGCCCCTGCAGTGCTGGGATTAAAGGCATGGGCCACCATGCCTGTTCTGCATACCTCTTGCTACCTCTTCTGTTTCTGTTTTTTTTTCCTCTCTCTACCTCTTATCCCCAAAACCTCAGTGCTCAAGACAGTGCCCTTCACTGCCCGCACCGGCAAGCGGACATCCCGGCTCCTCTGTGAGGCCAGCCTGGGAGAGGAGATGACCCTCTAGTTCCCAGGTACCTAGATAACCTGGCTGTGATTCCAGTGCTGGCGAAACTCTGGGAATTTTTTTTTTTTGGGGGGGGGACAGCCTCCCCATCCTGGGCCACTGCATGATGGCTGGGATGTTTTAGAGGGTGCTGTTTCTGTCTGTGGTAAATCAGTGTCCCCTTCCACATATACAAAATCAAGTCCTTAGAAAGATGAGCCTGTGCCCAGAAGCCTGGGCCAATGTGTCTCCTTTGCCTGCCAGATCTTCGGAACCAGCCCTACATCCGTGCAGACACAGGACGCCGAAGTGCTCGCCGGCGGCCCCCTGGACCCCCACTGCCGGTCACTGTTGACCTCTCGCTGTAGCCACTGTTCTGCTGGTGGATTCTATAGGGTCGTAGGCAGGCTGGAGCTCAAAGAAGGTGGTCCTTAGCTCGGCTGGGTCGGGCATCCGCTCCTCTAGCCGATTACTAGCCTTGAAGACACGCCCCTCTCCCTCCCCCCAAAAGAAAAAAGCTGATCGTAGCACCCTTTCCCTCCAATAGCCATACTTAGCCTGAGCGGGAGCCTGGCCTGTAACTTATAAAGTGCACCTCGCCAACGCCCTAGCTCGGAGGACTCTCCATGGACCTTATTTTTATACAAGATTAATAAAGATGTTTGCAAAAGACGCGCGTCGGCTCGGTGCCTGATCCCACCAGGCGCAGCCAGTTTCGCTCAGCAAACGGTTTACTTGTACAAGCTCTTCATAGTACATCTCTGGAAACAGGCTGGCGAAGGGGAGGAGGGGTGCTTCTGCACTAGAGTTGGCGGGGAGGAAGCCAGCTTTGAGGGGCGCATTTGCTCCAGCGGCTGGCTCATTAGCCCGGAGGGAGGGCGGAGGGGACCTGCGGAAGATCGAGGGGGCGATTCCTTAGGGACCAGGTGCGCGATCACCAATATCTGCGTGTACCTCCTGGGCCTCCTGCGCTCCCAATTTCTTTTGGCTCAGGTCCCACTCTAAACCCAGCCTCTGCCTGCCAATCACGCCCCATCTGCTGTCCCGCCTCCGCCCGATCTGCCCTGTCCTTAAGAGTATCTGCGGATTCTCACCTTTGCTGAGTGGCCCAAGGTTGGGAGGGAGCTTGGGGCGGCCTGGCTGTTGGGGCTTGGGGAGCCGGACGTCGGGCCCAGGAGCTCGAGTCTTGCGTTCTGGCCTCGGGCGCCCCGCGAGGTTGGGAATCTGAGTGTAGGGGCTGCGCCCACCTAGGGCGGGAACCCAGAGGAGGAAGAGGCGGGGACAGTACTTGGAGGGTTCCTCGGGAGCAGGAGGTGGCGGTGGCCTGGGCTTCGGATGGCCCGGAGCATCCCCCTCCCGCGGGATCCCGCCCCGTGCTTGGGACCTCCCCAACCCTCAGCCCGTGGACCGGCTTGGGGCGCACCTGCTCTGCACAGTGTGTGCAGGGAGCGTGCCAGCTGAGAACTGGAGAGACCATTGAGGCGCGCAGCCTGGCAGAAGAAGGTGAGGCCCGTGTGCGCACGCGCAGGCCGGCCCTGGCCGCGCGCCCGGTTCCGAGCGCACGAGCTCAACCGCAGGGCCCGCTGCTTCTTGAAATAGTAGCTTGGGGGAGAAAAGTGGGACAGCGGACTCAGACAGCACTTCCTCGCTCCCCTCCATCTTACAGGTGGGGAAACCTAAGCAGGACCGGAGGCTATTTGTCTTTGGCTAAGGGATGGTCTGGGGTCCAGGAAATGGAACCGGAGGTCAGGACATTCTCTGGAGGCAGGACCGCCCCCGCCCCCCAAGTTCTGGTCTCTGAATCCAGGTCTGGGAGCCAAGGATGGCTGTGCCCACCTTGTCACCTCCTGCCTTGATTTGGCGGGCACAAAGCCTTGACTAAGTAGTTTGAACAGCATCTCGAGGAACAGGGTCTTCAGGCCCGGGGGCTCACAGACCCGATTGCCCTTCATTTGACCTAAGTATAGCAAACACAGGCCAGAGGTGAAGAGGGGTGTCCTCATTCAAAACCTCCCCCCTGTCCATCAGCTTAACTCCTCCCTCACCCATGCACTGAGCCAGACGGTGGTTGTCAGTGAGAACACCTAGGAAGTCCTTGAAGCTTACGATTCCATCACCTGGGAAGACAAGGAGAGGCAGTGGGTACTTGCCCTACTTGGAAAGTTTGCCTTGTAGATACTTTAGGGGTTTAAATACACATTGAGAATCAGTCGGCATTTTCACCATCATCATAACCCTCCTCTAAACCATTCATCTTTTTAAAATAAAATTTTCCATAAAGTACTAAGATCATTTATTAACAGCCTTTGAAGAAGCCTAAGGGTTCTAGTGTGAGTGTGTAGGGAAACAGCTCCTGCAGTAGGGTGGGGGATGAGAATTGACTCAGTATGAAGGCCGGATATTGGGGTGCTGCTCCAGACGGGCTTCCTGGAAGAGGGAACTTTAAAAAACAGAACTGGGCCAAGGATTTTGTAGATAGGGGTAGCATTCATTAGGAGACCGCCTAGAAGCCGGGCAGTGGTGGCACACGCCTTTAATCCCAGCACTTGGGAGGCAGAGGCAGGCGGATTTCTGAGTTCCAGGCTAGCCTGGTCTACAGAGTGAGTTCGAGGAGAGCCAAGGCTATACAGAGAAACCCTGTCTCGAAAAACCAAAGGAAAAAAGAAAGAAAACGGAGAGAGAGAGAGAGAGAGAGAGAGAGAGAGAGAGAGAGAGAGAGAGAGAGAAACTGCCTAGAGATGGGAGAACACAAGGCAGAGATGGAGCACCTACCATCTAAGTCGGCCAGCCGCAGAGCCTCGCACATCTCCTGTGGGCCCAGCTGGATACCCACATTGCGCAGGGCAACTTTCATGCTATGCATGTCCACAGTGCCTGTCGGGCTGCAACTGAACAGTTTGAAGATATCCTGGAAGGCTGAGGGTGGAGAGAGGGCCGGTCAGCAGAGTGACAGCTACATGTTTAAAGACTTAGACTGGTGAGGGGGGAAGGTGGCCAAGGGTCTTAAATATGTTAACCTCAGGCCATGTAACTGTGATCCTGCCCTGAGCATCCTACTATTTTTCTCTCTACTCCTGGACCTCGGCTCCTTACCTGCCAGCTGCCGGGGTGTCAGGGGTAGCAAGCTATCATCCGTCGAGCTGCTCCGGAGAAAGAAGTCAGACATGTAATACCTATTGCAAAGATATTCCAGGGCCAGGCAGGCAATGCCCCTCCAAACCAGCACACCCCAGGCCCGACCTCCTCTTGTTCTTGCTCTCACCTTTGAGACCTGTCGTCTGGCACTGACCAATATGCATGGGTAGCTTCAGAAGGATTCTTGAAATCTCTTGACCTCAGTAAGGTCTCCTCTTTGGTAGTGCTTGTGGTTGCTCCTAGTTCTGGCTGGGACAGATGGCCTGTCTGCAGCTGCATCCGCCCCTTTTGCACCCTGCCAGCCTGCTCCTCGAATGCATCTCGTGTGAGGATATTCCTAGGCTTCTGTGGAGGCCTTAGAGGCAGGGAGAAGGCAAGACAGCCTGGTCAACTGAAGGGTATAGACTCTAGGGTGCCTAGGGGACAAGGACTGTGGGTGAGCAGGTCCACCTCCTCCTCCCAGGATCCTCAGGGCCAGGCTGAATCCACATAGGAAGGGGCTTCTGTAGCGGGCACGGGGTGTGAATCCCCAACTCAGGGTCCTCCTCCACCCTAATGGTCTGTACCTTCTCAGTGTTGATGGGGGTCTCTTGGTCTTCTGGCCTCTGCTGCCTGAAAGGCAGAGTCACAGGCTCTGAGGCTGTCCCCAGGCTGCCTCACTGCTGGGATTTGTCTTTTGGCTGCAAGCCCTCCCTCAGAGGCTGCTGGCTTCCTGCCGGGGACAGGCACCCGCTGCTTTATTCTTCCCAAGTCTCTAACTCCCTTCAGGCACCTGAATTTGTGATTACTCTCTGGATGCTGAGTTAGGATGGCAGAGGCCCACAAGGAAAAGCAGGCCACAGAATCCCAAAGCCAGGGATGTGGGATATGGGGTCCTGTCCAGTATAAACCCACTAACCACATTTTAATACGTTCTGTGAAGCTTCACTACTTGGAAGACATACAAACCATACAATGTCTACTCTGAGGTAACGAGTGAATGAAACTAGAAGCCTGTAACAGAGAGAGCTGGAAGATTAAAAAGATTTTTAAAAATTATGAAATAATACACTTCTAAACAACATGTGGGACCAGGTATGGCGATGTACACCCAGAATTCCAGAGTTCTGGAGGCTGGGGCGAGAGGATTCTGAGTTCAAGGCTATTTTGAGCTACATACATAAGACCTTGTCAGGAGGAAGGGGAGGAGGCAGAAGAGGAAGAGGAGGAAAAAGAGGAGGAGGAAGAGGAGGAAGAGGCCTGCTCTTCTGCTTCCTGATCCTAGGCTCTTATCCCTGGGTGTTCTGTTCCTCAGCCTTCTCCTGGGGTCTTGATGGGCTTTTCCCTTGGTCAGGAGGCTGGCCAGGGCTGCCCATGGTGCATGCTCCTCTTATTTATAACCCTAGCATTCTGCAGACTAAGACAAGAGTTTTGAGAGTTCAGGGTCAGCCTGGGTTACACAGCTGTACCCAGTCTCAAAAGAAAAGAGATGGCTCAGCAACCAAGAGCATGGACTGCTCTTCCAGAGGTCCTGAGTTCAATTCCCAGCAACCACATGGTGGCTCACAACCATCTGTAATGGGATCCGATGCTCTCTGCTGGTGTGCGTGAAGACAGCAACAGTGTACTCATGTGCATAAAGTAATTCTTTAGAAAAGAAAGAAGCCGGTGAAGAAAGAAGCCTGTGGCGCATGTACTCAGAAGGCAAAGGCAAGAGGCAGGCAGGGCTACATAGTGAGACCCTGTCTCTACAACAAAGCTGATGTGTAGGCAGAACTAAGGTGGGAGGAGTAAGGAGAGGAAGTGGAAAAGGAAGAGGAAGAGCGAGTCGAGGGAGAGACAGAGATGTAGGAGGCGCCAAGGATGACCACTCATGTACTGGGAGCAGTCCTGGGTAACAACTTATATCTAGGTTAGTTAATTGGGAAACATCTATAATTATGTGGGCATATTGTTATTGAGCATTACCAAATATATAAAGCCTTTGATTAAAATTTAAGCATATTTAGAGTCTCATTTCCTACCAGGCCTGAGTGGATGGTGGGATGGTCTGGGCAAAGCCCAACCTTGCAGAGACAGCGTGGAAGATTGGCAGAGCCATCTCCCACACTGGTGTCTCATGGGTGGCAGGGCCGGTGTCTCTGACCGCCTGAGTTGGCTGTCTGAGCCGAGAAGTGGGGAAAATATGCTGGACACCACTAGCGGCCACAGGCCTTGCCTAGTCGGGAACATGGTGGGCCCGTATCGCAAGACAGATTGGGTGCCACTGTTTTAAAATATCTCCCGCAACACTAATGTAGCACTGTAAGACTACACCTGTAGTCTGGCACTCAGGAGGCAGAGGCAGGAGGATAATCCTGAATGTGAGGTAGTCCAGCTTAGGCAACATAAACCCTTACAAAACCAAATCAGGCCAGACCAGACCAGACCAGATCAGACCCAGACCAGACCAGACCAGACCAGACCAGACCAGACCAGACCAGACCAGACCAGGTGTGATGTTGTGAGTGTCTGTGATTCCAGCACTCAGGAGGCCAAGGTAGAGAGACTGCCACCAGCATGAAGCTAGCCTGTGCTGAATAGAGATAGATGTCCGTCACCCCCACCTATCTCACATACGGATGACTATAGATCAGGCTGGCTTCTCTTTCTCTAGACACAAAGTCCCTTCCCTCCTTCACAGCCTACTGGCATTTGCCAAAAACAGAAGGTCTCTCTCTAGTATTGCCTCTCTTCTGGGTCTTCTAAGCCTGACCCCAGACAAAGTAGAGGTTTGCCTCTGTGTGGATCTTTGACCCCTGTGGCTGGTCCTGGGTGTGCATGTGCCCTGCACTTGCGGATTGTGTTTCCTGTCTATGGGCATGGTGTATTATGTGAGTGCCAAGCTGGTGCCCTCTGGCACCAGGTACCATGTTGGGTACCTCATCATATGCAGTCTCCCTACATTTTGGCTTGAGGCTGTGGCCTCCTGAAATATCCTGAAATATCAGCCCCAACTTTTCCCTCCTTCAAGCCTTCTAACAGCGTCTTTCCCAAGTCTCCCCACTGGCTACAGGAAGACTGTCCATTGGGTTTGCTTTCTTATCTGCTCAGCCCCACCTCCAGGGAAGCTACATCCTCACATGATACCCAGATGTCCCTGGCGTTAGGCCTAAGAGACAGAAGCTTGGGATGGAACTTTGAGGTTTCCTTAAGGCTCATATGGAGTCTTTCAGGGTGGCCCAGTGGTCTGGTAGGTGGGAGAGAACCACTCCAGGGAGTAATTAAGTACTGGAAAGGTGACCAGGAATGATGCCAGAACTCCCAGAGAAACTAAAAAATTTGGAGGTGTCACCCCTAAAAAAATTGCTTCCAGAATATAGCATCCAGGTGTGCTCAGTGGTTAGGGGGCATTGATCCCCCAAAACCTGAGTCAGAGCCCAAGTAGGGTGGTACATATTTATAATGTCAGCATTCAGGTGGCTGAGGCAGGCAGATCAAGGGTTTGAAGCCAGTCTGGGCTACAGAATGAATCACTATGTCAGAAATACAAGGGCTGAGGATACCAGCTCAGGAAGTAATAAAACACTGGCCTAAATATGTCCAGGGCCCAGCACCTTAAAAAAACTCTCCACCAGGGCCAGCACTGGAGGCTTTAATGTTTTTGTCTAGTCATTTCTCTGGGGCTGAGGGGGATGACAGCTTAAAATGGATTTTCAGCAATAATGGATTCCCTTTCTTGGTTCCCGGCACCGAGCTGCAACACAAAAGAGACAGTGTCACTAGGGCATTGGGGGGACTGGGGTCTCCCACTGCACCTGTGGGGCAGCTGGCGGTCTGTTCTGTCTACATATCGTCAGAGCCCCAGAGCTCTGAAGCCCATTACCCTCATGCTCCTTCACAGAAGTGTCCTGTGCCCTAGGAGTGTGACCATCATGCTCTCCGGAGGCAGACAGCATCGAAACATGTCTGCTTTCTGATACGGCGTGGCCCTGCCCATTACGAACCCAGGTTTCTCTCCTAGCCCTGGGTAGCTCACCCTCCATGGTCCCCAGGCCTCCTCTGGCCCTGGCTTTTCTACAGCATCCCAGGTCACCGGAATCTTGCTGTAGCAGCCTTTATGAGGTCATTGAGGTTGGGCCCTCAACTAAGCTTGCCACTGCCCAGTCCCTCCCCCTACATTCCACTGTTTGAAACCTCACCTGTCTATGTGAGAACTGAGCCCACCCCCACATGCTAGTGAGGCTCCCCTGTGGAAGGGCTGAAGGGCACCATCACTCACTCATCTTTGTCTTCCTGAAGTTGAGGGGATGTGGCTGGTGCCTGGACAAACTTCACTTCTCCTTGGATGGTGGCTTTCTTGAGCCCTGTCTGGTTAATATCCAGGTAAGAGCAAGCTACATTCCTGGTTTCCTGAGTCCAAGATTTGTGAGCCATGTCTTCGGGGGACTCATCTTGCTTCTCTGAGGATATCTGGGTGATCTGGGTAGCCTGGGCAAACTTGATGGACTGGACAGGCTGGCAAAAGTCTAAAGAGGTATTCTGGGACTTCTCAGCTGTTCCCTTAATCATGCTCTCTAAGTTAGGCAAGGCCATGTTGCTGGAGGAGGCTACAGCCAGGGATGAAGCGAAGTTGATCAGGTCTGCCAGGCCAATGGTTGTGGGCGTGGTGGGGCTGGACACTCGGGGGCTGGACGGCAGTTGGGTACATTCTGTGTAAGCCTGGGATATGGAGATAGACTTCCTTTCCCGGGGGCTCTTGTGATGTTTTTCTAAGGACTTCTGTAGGCTGTGCTCTGACGCCTGGATGAGCTTGTTTGACCAGAAAAGGTGCTCGGAGGTCTGCACAGGGATGGAACGAAACTGGCCGGACCCCTGCTCCTCGTCCTGGTTGGTTGAGTTCACATTGTAACCCCAGGGCCTGAAGTTGTTTGTGGTTGTCAGCTCTCCTTCATAGGGCTTGAGGGATTCGATCCTGTAGTTCTGCTGTTCCGGGCTTTCAGAGCAGATGTCCCCTTCAGTCTCTGGTGCCATCTCCTCCAGCTGTGGTACTGGGCCTGGGTCTGGGTTCTCTTGGGGTGGGGGCTCCGTCTTTGCTAACTCTGTTTCCAGCTGAAAGGTTTCAACTGAAATCTAAGGCAACAGGAACTGGACAGCCCTTCCCCCCAGGACTCCCCTGACACCAAGCTCCCTCCTGCTCCTGTGTGACACACTACCCACCCCTTATCTCCACTTGCTGCTTCTTGGAGACCTGCCTGAGGCAGACAAGGAAGTGCAAGCAGGTGGCTAAGCTGGGTGTGTGGCCTGGTACTATATAGTCCCACAGTCGGCAAGCGTAAAAATATACCGCCCTCTTTCCTGCTACCTCTGTATAAAGCCTGACGGTCTCACCTCGGTTTCTTCATCCTCTTTTTCTTCATGAGTATGGTGCGGGTGGTGGTGGTGGTCATTCCTGAGGCAGAAGAAATCAAAATGGGTGACAAAGATCCGTGGGGAGGATTGTTGGTGGTAGGGATCTCTAGGGCCCTCAAAGTTCTGGCCTTGTACAGAGGCTGGCAAGAGGCTAACCTTAGTCTTCCTTAGTTATTTGCTTCCTCGTTTTTTTTTTTTTTTTTTTTTTTTTTTGGTTTTTCGAGACAGAGTTTCTCTGTGTAGTCCTGGCTGTCCTGGAACTCACTCTGTAGACCAGGCTGGCCTCGAACTCAGAAATCCGCCTGCCTCTGCCGCCCAAGTCCTGGGATTAAAGGCGTGCACCACCACCGCCCGGCCAGCTTCCTCATTTTTCAAGACAGGATCTCTCTGATCATAGAGCTCACTGATTTGCTAGAGTGGCTGGAGCCAGTGAGCCCCACCCATTTCCGGCTTCCACCTCCCAACTCTAGGATTACAGTGTTGGCATGTTTGGCTTTCTCGTGGGTGCCTGACATCTGACTAGGGCCGCATGCTTGTGTACTGAGCGCTTTGCTCCTGAGCTGGTGGTTTCCTTAAGATTCCGAGTGTCAGAAGTTTCTGGAGAGCTTACTAACCCACTCTTCAACTCTGTTTGGTTGGAGGAAGGGCCTGAGAATCTTCGTTCTGAGCCATGAGGCCCAGAAAATGGCTCCCTATACAGGGAAAGCCCAGAGAGAGACCGGCTTCTCACCTGTCCACTCCCATTGGGTAGATTTGAGAAGCCATGGATGCTGGGGGGAAATGCAGGCCCGTTTCCTTCTCATTCCCTACACTCAGGTGCTTTCTTTCAGGCACTTGTCTTCCCTGCCTTGGACAGCTCTACCTGCCCCCAGCAGGGCAGCCATGCCTGTGTGCTCCACCAAGGTGTGCCCTCCGCCAAGGCTGGAGGCCGAAGGCAGAGACGGGGTTGTAGGCAACCCCAGCCTTTTGCCTGGACACTGGTCCTGAGATACTGGAAAGGAGCTAAGGGGGGGGGGGGTACTTCGATGGGAGTGCTTGATGTTGGGGAAAGGGCTGAGAGCCTACGGTTTTGTGGGGGGGAGGCCCTGTGCTGATGGGTGGGGCCAGTCCTTACGCTCTTTCCACAATGTCCACTGAGTCCTTGCCACAGCAGGGAAATGCACTGGTGCCTGTTGGGAAGAAAGAGGAAAGAGCGGGAGCTTCAGCGTGCAGAGAGCCCCTGAGCAGGTGCCAGTTTCTTCCGCCCTCCTCTCTCCCTCCCTCCCTGCCTCCAGCCCATTCACCATTGGTCTCTCTCATCTTACCCTTTACCCTAATCACCCCCTTGCCAGGGTCACCAGTCTGTCCTCCATGTCTGCTAGCTTCCATTTGCCATCTGAGCTTGTCCCAGCTCTTGGACCTATTGTCTCCTCCACAGGCGTGCATGCCCACAGCTCTCCACACTAGCATTAGAGGGGGGCTCACTGCCCAGGCTTTCCTTTCATAGCTGGTGGCTGCTAAGTCAAGGACTTGAACGCAGGCTTAAGAGTTACCTCCATCTTCTGCTCTGCCATCCTCTGCAGGAACCCATCGCACCCCCAGAAGAACTTTCGCTCCCCACTGTTCGTCACCTTTGCTGCTTCCCGAGCTCTTTTTGGTCACCCATCACCAACCCAGACCAAGGCTTGCACTCCAGGTGCTTGATCTGAGGTCGTGCTAGCATCTCACTGCTGGGTGGTGAACTTGAACCAGTTTTTGAGGTCCTAGGAGGTTGAGTCTCTGGGGGCATCCTGCAGCCAGGAGATAGTTTGGAGGCTTTTAAAATCATCTGATACAGAAGCTGCACTTTGCCCACTAGAGGTGGGGCACCAGGCTGTCTCAGTCTGTCCTCCAGGAGCCATAATCATTGATTGTGAGGGATCATGGCTTCCATGAATTATGCTAAGTGGGTTTCCATGAGCCTAGGGAGGAGCGGGAAGTGTTAACCTTACTTTTTGGGTGAGTATTGCTGCCAGGATTGTATCAGCAGCACGAGAACACAATGTGGCTTCTTCCTGGGTTGGAAGGGGTGGTCCTTGCATGGCTGGTCTTTGCATGAGGATTCAGGCACATCTGTACTGAGGTGGACTTCCTGGCCTGAGGATCTTAGAGGATCTTAGGCCAGCTGTGTGCTCAGGCTCTGAGAGAGCCATGGAGAGGAACTCAGAGGCCAGCTCTGCCTGCTCGACCTACATACTCTTCATGGCTTTCTTCATTCATCTTCCCCAACCTCCCACACTGCCCCAGCTTCAACTCCAGTTCACCCCAGCAGGACGTTTTGGCCCCGCCCAAGCATAGAGCCTTCCTTGGTCACTTTGCAGTTTTCCTGGACATCTCTGGTAATCACACAACTTCTACCCTTCCTTAAGCTGCTACTGGGAATGGACAGAAGGGTGAGTTACAATTTTGTAAGCCTTACAGCAGCTCTGGGCTCTGGAAGACAAGGTCTGGCGTTGACTCATCTTGGGGCTCCTGTGCTTGACTTGTTAGAAAGTCAAGCTTCAGTCTGTGACGTTTGAGGTATTTTTCAGTGGCTGCTAATATTCTAGAAATACCATCTCACATTCTGCAGGTGTGCTAGAAACCCATCAGTCCTGATAGCGTTGCCTTGGAGACCCCACTGGATTTGTACATAGAAAAGGACGTGTGTGAATCAAGACAGCTCTGTTTCTTCCTTCCATGTCTAGCATCTTCCGTTTCTTCCCCTTTTGTACTGGGAGCAATCACAGCCTTGCTTCCTTCCAGTGTTCTCAGAAACATCCAGCACTCCATCTTTATGATGCTGGTGGTAGTTTTCTTCACAGACACTGTTTATCAGGTTGAAGTTCCCTTGTCTACTTTGCTCAGGTGATTTTTAAAAAAAATATTTATCATCATCATTTCAGGATGGGAACTATGTAGACCAGGATGGCCCCACATTCACAACAGTTTTCTTTCCTCTGCCTGCTGAATGCTGAGATTAAAGGTGTTCATCACTACACTTAGCCTCCAGTGGTCGTCATCGTCATCGTCATCGTCATCATCACCACGAGACAGGGTCTCACAATGTAGATCCAGCCTGTCCTCAAAAACTCACTCTATAGACGAGGGCAGCCTTAAATTCATAAAGATCTACCTGCTTCTGCCTCCTGAATATTGGAATTAAAGGTATGTACCACCATGCCTGATCATTATTTTTAAAAAGACTTTAAACATATTATCATTTTAATAATTATGTGTGTGCCATATGTGTGCAGATGCACTTGGAGGTCATAGGGTGTGTGATCCCTGGAGCTAAGAGGTTGTAAGCCAACAGATGTGGATGCTGGGAATTGAACAGGGTCCTCTGTAAGGAGCCCTGTATGCATTCAACCTTTGAGCTATCTCTCTAGCCCCAGGCATTAGATCCACTCAGAACTGGAGTTATATAAAGTTGTGAGTGTCCTAAAGTATTGAGAATTGAACATAGGTCTTCTACAAGAGATCAATATGTGCTCTTAACCGCCGAGTTGTCATTGAATGAAACAAGGTCTCACTACCTAGCCTTGGCTGACTTGGAACTTTCTGTGTAGACCAGGGTGGCCTCGAACCCACAAAGATCTGTCTGCCTCTGCTCTCTGAGTGCTGGGATTAAAGGTGTGCATGCACCTCTCCTGGAGCACAGATTAGTTTTGTAAAAGAGTGTGCATTCTGCTGTTGGAGTGGAATGTTCTGGAATGTCAGCTATCAGGGAGAGCTACTTAGCTTCTCTAAATCCTGACTGACTCTGTGCCTAGTTATTCTTTCAGTTCCCAAGTGGAGTAATGAAGCTTTAACTATGATGGCAGATCCCCCTGTTTCTCTTTGGAAGTTGCACCAGTTTTCTTAAGTGAAATGTTAACGATGTCATACAAGTATCTAATGTATTTTGTTTATATTTACCTTCATCTTATCTTCCTCCCTTCATACTGAATCACCTCTACTTTTTTTCTTTCTCTCTTTAAATATTTATTTTAAAATTATATTTTAATTTTGTGTATGCCTGTGTGGCTGTGTACAGGTTATGTGCACGTGAGTGCACATACCACTGGAGGCCAGAAGAGGGCGCACTGGGTTCCCCTGGAGTTGTAGGTGGCTGTGAACTTTCTGACCTAGGTGTTGGGATGTGAAATTTGGTTCTACAAGAGCAGCAAGTGCACTTAACAGCTCGGCTACCTCTTCCTCCTTCCTTCCCTTTCCTGATTCTCTGGCAGCATCGAATGTAGCACAGACTGGGTTCAAACTCCCCATGTAACCTAGGCTTCCCTTGAACTGCTGATTCTCTTGTCTTTGCTCCTAAGTGCTGGGAATGTATGTCACACCTGGCCATTACACTAGTTTTTCTTCATGTTCTTTGAAGCTCTGGTGTTAGGAACACAGTCCTTTAGGATAGTTATACATTCTTTTGTTTTACAACCCTAGGGATGGAGCTCAGAGCCTTGCATATATTAGGCAAAAACTCCATTTTCTAGCCTGCCTTTGGGACCCTTACCCCCTCTATTGGGCTGCCTTGTCAAGACTCAATAGAAGATGCACCTAGTCTTATGCAACTTGAGATGCTAAGGCTAGTTGATATCCAAGGGAGGCCTCCCTTTTCTGAAGAGAAAGGGAGGAGGAGGAGGAGGAGGAGGAGGAGGAGGAGGAGGAGGAGGAGGAGGAGGAGGAGGAGGGAGGGGATGGGGAAGGGAGGACTGGAAGGAGCAGAGGAAGGGAAAACTGTGGTTAGGATGTAAAATAGATAAATAAATAATATGTAATAGTTATTTTGGTTTCATTTAATTAATTTTGAGACAGAGTCTAACGTTTCTGTGGCTGGCTTTGATACTTAAGGGTGTATACTTAAGGACAGGTTGTATACTTAAGGGTGACCTGACATTTCTGATCCTTCTGTCTCTATTTACCAGGTTGCTGGGATTACAGGCGGGCGCTACCAAACCTTACTTAGGTGGTTCTGGGGATCTAAGCTTTTTAGTGTTAACACAATCTTTTACTTTTAATCTTCGTGTCTTTATATTTAAAGTGGATTTTTAAAGGACAGCGTATAGTCAAGTCTTGCTCTTCTTAATTATTCTACCCCCATACCAGAATTTGAGTTCAGAGCCTTGCCTGCCAGGCAAGCAGCCCATCAACATGAATTTATTCCTTCCCAGGCACCACTTTTTCTGCCTCCTAGGTAATCTCTGTTTAGAGGTGACTTTGTGTGGCTGGGAGGACGGTGCTGGAGACGGTGCTCAGGCCGGTGCTCTTCTCCATTGCTTTAGAAGGGAGCTGAGACGTGTGCCTTTTGGGTTTGAATGGATTGTTCTGTAAGTTCTTCCACGTGTCACTTTGCTCTTTTTAATGCCCTCCTCTAGGTTATTTGTAGGATTCTGCTGGGTTTTATTACAGCTATGACTGTCTTGTTATTTTAGTTGCTTTAGCTAAACTTACTTTAGTTGAGAACCTGTGGTGTCCAGACCTCTGTAAGGATCAAATGACCCATTCACAGGGGTTGCCTAAGAACATTGAAAAACGCAGATAATTGCATTACAATTCACAACAGTAGCAGAATTACAGTTATGAAGTAGCAATGAAAAATAATTTTATGGTTGGGCGTCACCACAACATGAGGAACTGTATTGAAGGGTGGCAGCTTTAGGAAGGTTGAGAACCCCACTGCATTAGGCATTGATTATGTGACTTTAACTTATCACCGGCTACAAATGGTAATAGGATAATATACCAATCTGTCCATAGCAAGAGAACCCTCAACAGTGGGACATCATTCCCTCCTTGTGACTAGATGTTTGAAATGGAGCTTAGAGATAAGAGAGGGCTGAGATATTGCTCAGTGGCACAGCATCTGCCAAGCATTTGGGAGTCCCCATGTTTAATCCAGAGGGCACAGGGAAAGGGTGGAAATGAATGTGAATATGGATTCGTAATGATTAACTAAGCAAGGAAAACAGCACACCAGAGAGTTCTTTCTGCTTCTAGAATGTGGACAGCAGAAGACAATAGGAATATAGTATCTGATGGAGTGGAGGGAGAAACTGAGAAAGATCGAAGGTCACACAGGATGCTGAACCAATCTGTCCAGGTGAGTCTTGGGAGCAGCTCAGAGATTCAAGGTATGAGGGGAGGGGTCAGGGGTCAGGGGTTAGGGGTCAAGGGTCAGGGGTGCTCTTTCCCCACTGGGCAAGGCATCAGAAGATGCTGACACTCGTGAGGTGCACCTGGTTCCTGTCTGACCACCCTTAAGTGACACTGGCCAGGCATAAGACCTGTTGAAAGAAAACTAATGAGCTGCTTTAAGGATTTCATTGTTGAATAGGGGCAACTGAGGGCCACCAAAGACTTGACAAAACTGTGAATACATGGATGAAAAGTTGATTCCAGAACAGCAGAGGTGACTTGAGAGACAGGAGGGTAGGAGGGTACTTCAAGGAGAAGCTGATCATTTTCAGTGATTCAAGGACAATGCTAAAATGTATCAACATCAAAAACAAAACTGAAGCAAACAAAGAAAACCAAGATGCAAGGAAGAAGAATTACAGAAGAAAGCTTTTTGGCAAATAAAGAAACAGTATTCTTCCTGGAAAATAAGAAAGAGTATTTCCAGAAAACGGACCCCAAATATCAAACTGTAGTGAGAGAGGGGAATCTCTTCTGCTCTTCTCGAGTGCATTGCATGTGTGTGCAGGGGCATGTGGAGGCTGGGGGACAACCTGCCATGTCCATCAGGAGCCTTCCACGTTGTCTTTTGAGAGGGTCTCCCACTGGCTAATCAGGCCAGCCAGGGCTCTGGGGGACCCTCCTGCCTGCCTTCTTAGCATTGAGATTCTAGGCACCACGACCATGTCTGTCTTACATGGATTCTGGGGGTTGAACCCTGGTTCTCATGCTCGCAGGATACGGACAACCATCTTCTCAACCCAGGAGATGTGACTGTATAATCTAGAAGGGAAATCTAGAGTACACATCTTCAGACACATCAGAAGAGGGCATCAGATCCCATTATAGATGGTTGTGAGCCACTATGTGGTTGCTGGGAATTGAACTCAGGACCTCTGGAAGAGGAGTCCGTGCTCTTAACCACTGAGCCATCTCTCCAGCCCAGAAGGGAGATCTAGAAAGAACAAAAGTTGGAGAAGAAAAAAGTAAAAAATGTCCCTGAGAAGAAGGGTCTCAGTGGCTTGGAAAGGCTTGTGGAATGCTGGGGAGATCCCGCTGGTGTAGACACAGTTTACACCAGGAACAGCTGATTCACAAACGTGTTTTTTTTTTTTTTCATTTTTGCGCACACGTGTGTGTGTGCATGTGAGTGCTGAGTGTCTGGAAGCTGGAGTTTGACTTTAGGAGTCATCCTTGCTTCTAACTTCCTCCTCATTCTTAGAGGCAGGGTCTCTCTATGAAATCTAGAGCTCACAGATATGATTCCTTGCTCTGGGTGTCTCTGGTCTCCACCTTCAGAGACTGGGGTTACAGCTCTGTCCATCTCACCCACTTGGCATTTATGTGGTTTCACATAAATTTATATAAATTTATGTGGGTTCAGAACTCTACTCCGCACACACGGAAAGTGTTTTAACTTGCTACCTCCCTGACACACAAATACTTCTTTAAAAAAAAATTAATTATGATTACACTGTAGCTGTCTTCAGACACACCAGAAGAGGACATCGGATCCTATTACTGATGTTTGTGAACCACCATGTGGTTTCTGGGAATTGAACTGAGGACCTCTGGAAGAATAGTCAGTACTCTTAACCACTGAGTCATTTCTCCAGACCCCACAAATACTTTAAAAAGGGAAACCCCAATAATTTATAAGAGGGAGAAACTGACAATGAATGGCTTTAAAATTTTGATTAGTTTTTAACCTAGAATTTTTTTGTTTGTTTTTACTTTTTTGAGACATGGTTTCTTTGTATAGCTCTGACTGTCCTGGAACTGGCTCTGTAGTTCAGGCTGGCCTTGAATTTACAGAGATTCACCACCCTCTACCTCTCTAGTGCTTGAGATTAGAGGCATGCACAGCCTGGTTTTGTTTTTTGAGAAAAGGCCTGCAGCTGCTCTGAGATATGCCTGAATAGGGACCCTTGATTTTCTTTTTTAATCAGCAAATAAACTCGTCAATACTCTTGAGTCAGGGGTATTTATTGCTTTGATAAAGTTGAAAAGGAAAGAAAAGGAAATACTGAGTTTCAGCTATTAGCCACTGTATTTAAGAGCTGAGGACAGAGATGGACGAGAGAGTGGCTTTGCACTATAGTGTTCTCGAGCTGGTTACCGCACGGTTTTCTTGGAAGGGACCTTAAATCTCACGACCTTTAAAACACTAGCACCCCACCGCACTCTTGGCTTCACCCTGTGATGACGCAAAGCCTCACTGCTCTACCGGAAGCCCCAGGCCCGCCCATGTGAGCACCTTTCTGGCTGATTCCCCGTCCCCGAACCTCCCTCCCCCGAACCTCAACGTGTTATGGTTATACTAGCTTTGGGTCTCTGATCCTCAGCAGCGTCTCACATAGATGGATTCGGCGACCGCCTTTGCAAAGACATAAAATCCCAGACCCTCCATTCTGCTAAACGAGCACGCGAGCATCCGCGAATGCGATCCCTTTGGAAAGTTCATTAAGACCCCCGCACCAATACAACCCCAATTTTTGCACAGCGAGGGCTGCTGCAGTAATCAAAGGCACCCAGAAGGGTCAGCTTTCCTTTACACTCTCCAGGCCAACACCAGTTAGCTTTCCCTTTCTCCGCCTCCGCCCCGCCATCCTGGCGCCTCCCACCACTCGGCCGCCTGCTCGCACCTGTCACCCCCATGCTGACGGAGACTCTGTCAGGGAGGCGGGGAGCGGGCTGGTGGATGCTGCCCCTCCGCCTCCAGTGCGCTCTTTGGCTAGCCCTGTGGAGGGGCGCTGAAGATGTTGGGGGCGTTGGCACCTGTGATGCTGCGGCTTCTGTGACGTTCCTGCCAGGGGATATGGCGTGCAGGAAACTTGAAGGTTCACGCCAAGGATGTGAGTGGGAACAAGTGAGGATCTTTTGAGTCCTGGAGGTCGAGCAGCCAGGCCCCCCTTCCACCCGGACCAAGATGAGTCTTGGAGGTCAAGCAGCCAAAGACCACCCATCCCCCACCCACCAGTGACCAGGACTTGGGGCAGTTGGCCACTCTGCAGTAGGCTAGGTATGTGCACTGCGGTCCTGGGTAAGGACAGGGCATAGAACCTCATCTGGCTACAAAGCCGCTGCATTTTGGGGGCGTCCTCTAAGGATGGTTGACTCAATCCAAGCTGTACGTGTTGCAGCACACACACCTGTGCATAGCTTTCCAGGGTGACCTTACAATTTTTTACAATTACACTTATTGTGTGTGAACACTTTCATATGACATCCAGTGTGTGAAGGTCAGAGGACAACTTTTTGGGAACAGTCACCTTCTGTGGTGTGATTCCTGGGACCAAATTCAGGTAGTCTAGAGTTAGGCTCCATTTCAGCAGGCTTTAATTACACCCCACCCCCACCCCCACGTCAGACATGGTAGCATAAACCCTTATTTAATTCTGGCAGTGGGGAGGCAGAGGTGGGAGGATTTCTGTGAGTTTGAGGCCAGCCTGGTCTACATAGTGAGTTCTAGATAGTCAGGGTTACATAGTGAGACTTTGTCTCAAATCCCCATTCCCTAGCCCCCAAATTGTTTTTCCTTCTGAGACAAAGTCCCATGTAGCCTAGGCTGGCTTCAAATTCCTCAGGTAGCCTAAGGTTGGATTACAGGTGTGCAGCATCATAGCTCTTTGTAGGGGCTGGAGCTACATCAGAGTGCTCCTGTGTCCTCTGCCACCCTCTGCTCCGTGATCAAGAAACTCATGCTGGGAAAGTCGTCACCACACCATGCTGGCTTCAAACTGGTACCAGGTGAGTGGGTCATGCAAGCCCCTCCCCTTCTGGTGGTACTGGGCTGCCTAGCCTCTTGGCCTCCTCCCCTCAGCCCAAGATTTTGGCCAGGGATGTTTCGGCTGCTACAAGAGATGGGCATACCACAGAGTGGAAGGACTGAGTAGGATACGGCAGGGTAGCAGGACAAGCAGCCCTCTGGACATGCTGATGCCAGTCCTTGCTCCAACAACGGGGAGACCTGAAGGAATCCACCCCAACAGTTGTCAGGGCTGTGGAGTATGGCAAGTGGGCAGGCAAAAGAGGAGACATTGCAGCCTATAAACATCCATCTGCATTCCAAATTTTATTGCTTACAGAGCTTAGTACACCCCCACATGCAGCACCAAGGCTATAGTCCAATGTGCTGGAGCCAGGAGCAGCCTAGATCCTTGCAAACAGCTGGACAGAAGCTATCCTGGCTGGTTGGGGTCAGGGGATGAGCTGCTCCAGAGGAGAAGTCTCTGTGCCCCTCCCACAATGATTCACAGTTAACTTAATGCTACAGTTGAGTCCTAAGCAGCTATTTCCAAGTCCCACCAGGAGAGGCCCCAGCTAGGGTGATGGAGGTGGGGATGCTCATTTTAAATCTCAAAGAAGCTTGAGGGGGTCAAGCCTGTGTGGATGATGGGTCAAGACAGTCCCTCCCCCATCCCCTGGCCTGCTTGTGACCATGCAGAGCCAGTGCTCTGCTGGAAGATTGCCAGGAAAGTGCTTTGAGGTCAAAGTGCTGCTGGCAGTGTCTTGCCACCATGAAGCTGGCATGCTGGATACTTGTGTGCCCCAGAGGGTGGCAAGCCCTGCTTCTGTGGCTTTCTTGAGCATCTATCATTTGTAGACCATCCCTGTCAGGTGGGTCTCCTGTCATCCTTCATTTCCACAGAGGAGGGTCTAGAGTGTCAGGGAGCCAGCGGGGCTGATGCTCTGAGGAGTGCTGTCCAGCAGCCGCAAACATGAGGCCGGGAATCCCTTCTCTTCAGCATCTTCCACCATCCTTGGTTGATCAAGGAGCTCAACTCAGAACCTGGGCTGCAATAACCCGAAGGCTCGGTGCATTCTAGTGTCCTTCCTGCCCCTTCCGTCTCATACTAGTCAAAGCCAGAGAGGCCACAGCACCTGGGCAGGCACACCTACTGCCTTGCCCTATAGGAGCTGGGCAGGAACCCCTAGACACTCTCCTCCCTTCCTAGGGGTACCTGCTCTTCGTGACCCAGGCTAGAAGCTGCTCCCCCAACCACTGGCAAGGGCTGACTGATCCACATGGGTCTGGCTACCTTGTTTGGAACATCACAGAGAGCACTGGCTCTCTCTCTGGGGGATGAGACTCCTGTCTTCCTCCTTGTCTCCTCATGAGGGAAGAGTTTCTCCTGCCAGGAGCCAGCAGCACTCAGGAGGCAAGTCCTGGGAGATGCTTTACTCTGCTCTTCACTGTTCTGCTCGAAAGCCCCGGTCTTAGTGCTGAACCAGGGACTGGCAGGTCCCTGAGCGACTCATCCAGCATCTCAGAACACCGCCGAGTACTGAGATTCAAAGGAAGTCTGCTGTGGCCAGAGTGGAGATGCTGGCAGAAGACAAGGCTAGGGCCGGCTCTCCAGCTGACCATGCTTGACCCTCCAGGTCCAAGCAAAGCTGCCATCAGGGGCTAGGGTGCACTGCAGGTCGATGCCCGAGTCTGGCACCTCCATGTCATAGCAAACAGGCTGTCCATCTTTGGTCACCAAGCTGAAAGCTGTGGCTGGGATCTGTGGGTAGAACAAACCAACGGGGTTGAGAGAGTAGTGTGCGGCCAGGAGCCAGCTGGAGTGTAAAGCTGCTGGTCCCCAAACATGCTGGGAGATACCTCCTCCAGTCAAACATTTGGGGGTGGGGGACACTGCCTGTCCTCCATTCTAGAGGTCTCAGAGACTCTGTGCTAGTCCAACTGTGGGTCCAGAGATCCTCTACACCCCCTGCCTGTCCGTTCTGAGACCTGGAGAACAGCTAAGCCACGGCCCACTAATTCCCCAGGGTGCAGTTTCTCCTTATTTACTGTGTCCCTAAGTGTGACCTGCTTCCTTACCTGGCTGCTGATTCGGGTTGCAATGTCTCCCACCTTGACCCGGTGGAATTCCCGAATGTGCAGGTGCTCGCCATTGAGAGACTGTATCTGGACCTTGACACCTAGAAAGCCAAGGCTGAGAGTGAGGGCGGAGCAGAGGTTGGTTACCCTGAGAGCGGGGACCGGGCAGGGCCAAGGACAGCCTCTGTGAAGTCACTCACAGAGTGGAGCAGGTCTGCCTGGGGTGAAGCAGCAAAGAGCAAATTTGGGTTAAAGGGGCCTGAATCTTCCACAGCTCTTCCTGGCTAGCACACCAGCAGTTGGGCCTGCGTCCTTCTGCAAACTGAGGCTGGCTCCCAGGGGGGAGTAATATTCTACTCTGGGTGTATCGCAAGAAGGCTGAGTTACTGGTTTATCCCCTCTGTTTTGTCTTCTCACTCTTTATAATCCCTTCTTCTACCTTGAGTTCTTCTTCCTTTTTTTTTGGGGGGGGGGTATTGTTTCTTTATGTAATCCTATGAGCTCTGCCTGCTTCTGCCTCCAGAGTGCTGGGATCAAAGGCATGTGCCACACACCACTGCCTGGCTATCTTTTTCTTCTTGTTTAGTTCTGTCAACTGAGGCACATGGTGACAACATGTAGCTATTTTAAAGTCTTCTACATACCCAAAGGACACAGACTAACTTCCTCTTTTAGTATAACACAGTCAGGGCTAGGGTGTCCCTCGTGGTGAACCTAACACAGTCAGGGCTGGGGCGTCCCTCATGGTGGACCTAACACAGTCAGGGCTGGGGTGTCCCTCAGTGGTGGACCTAACACATTCAGGGCTGGGTGGCATCCCTCAGTGGTGGATATAACACATTCAGGGCTGGGCATCCCTCGTGGTTGGCTACTTGCCCAGCGTGCACAAAGGCCCTGCTTAGCATCACAACCAAAAAGAGATGATGTATTAATTTTAATTTTACTAAAAATGGCAATACCTGAATCTCTCTGTAAAGCCCTCTATTTTATGAGGGGTGACAAGTGACTCTGTCATTTCAAACTTCAGGGTTTGGTTAATGCTACTCCATGTTTTTGTGGTAAAATGGATAAATAATATAATAGATTGTGTGCAATTCTAGTCCCCCAGAATCCATTTAAAAGCCTCTAAAGAGGGAGACAGTGTCTCGTCTACTCATATACTCATAGAGATGAAAGACTTCCTTTTCTTTTTTTTTTTTTTTCCTCTCCCTTCCTCAAGGAAGGGTTTCTCTGTGTAGTCCTGGCTGTCCTGGAACTCTGTAGACCAGGCTGGCTTGAACCTTTACAACCTGTTATAAAAGACTTCCAACCGCCGCTCTTTCTCTGGCAGAGTGTCACGGATGTCAGAGGTGTTAGATAGGCAGCTGCCCTGTCTACGCATCCTCTAAGCCCCTGTGAGTCCCTTCCTGACAACTCTGGGCACAATCAAATATTTGTAAAGTAGCAAGCCAATTCCAGAAAATTCAAGATCCAACAGAGACTACTTCTTTTTTAAATATAGAAGAGAGAAAAATCTAAAGATGTAACAGACGAGTTAGACTACCCATCCTGACTCAGTAACGTTGTTCTTAAATGATGCCAGCCCAGCCTTCCCCAGCCATTCCTGTTGCGTGTGGAGCCTCAGTTGCTCTGAGTCATAACATCCCAACTTTAGTCCAGACAGGAAGCAAGCGCGTCACACGTCCGCGCTCTCCAACTTTCTTAAATTAGACTCCAGGCAACTTAAGAGTGTCTCTGAGCTGAAGTGGCCGTTGCCATGGCCTTGGGGCCTGACAGTTACTCACACTGGCCTGGGGAGAGCTGGTACCTACGAGGTTGGAAAGCCCTCCTGGTCCAATCCAAACTTGACTGTGGATCGAAGCTTGAAAGCAGACATTTAAACGCCCTCCCATCTTCTGACTTCAGATCCCAGCAGATGATGCCAATACACCTGTTGCTGGTTTCTTGATTAAACTGCTCCTGGGTATATTCCTATTTTCCCCATCAACAGGCATTTAGCTTCTGGCCCTAGCCTAGGGACGGCCATTTTCCTCCCCATATTGTTGGCCTTCTGTGACACTATAAGATAGCCAGCAGAGGAACAACAGTCCTCCATTCTGGGAGCCCTGGTGAGTGGTCAGGGCTCTCTGTCTAAAGCCAACTTTCCAGGCAGGGCTGTGAGGTTCTGGATGGCAGGCACCTTCCTCCCCCACCCTTCTGTGCTGAGGAGAGGCCAATGAACTGGTTCCTGGCAGGAATGGGCTGGAAGAAGGGAGAAGCACACCATACCATTGAAGTAGCTCGGGATGTCAGTAGGCCGCCCCCGGGCCAGGGCCATGCTGCAGCTGGAGCTTCTTGCCTCTGCTTGGCTGCTCCAAGAGTGCACGCCGGAACTCAGGGTGTCACGTGAGCTCTGAGAGGCCTTCGATGGGTTCTGAACACAAGGGCAGGCACAGACTCAGGAAACTGTCTCTGGCCTTTGTTTCCTTTGGGACGAAAGGATCTGAACCTCTCTTGGGATCAGACCTGACAGTCCTTCGATGGACTGGGAAGGCACATCTCTATGTGGGACCGAAGCGCCCTCCCACTCTCCATACGACCTAAAGCTTTTTCTGATTCCTAGGTGTGTTGAAGGCATCCTGTCTCAGGCTGGGGCACAAGCAAGGAGGGTAACGGTGTGTTTCTCTCTCTAGAGTCCTAACAGATGGAGCTGAGCTACGTGACATAAAGCAGACCAATATATGTGTGTTATTAGTAAAAATCTTCTATCACTGGTCTTTTTACGCGTTTGTTTTAGTAGAATAGCCTTTCACCTGTGTCCATTTCAGGAAATCATTCCTTCACGTGTTTGCTCCAGCAAAACACCATCCAATGCAACTGACTCTCCAAAGAACCCTCAAGTTCCACCTCAGGGTGACCTCATCGCCCTTGCTCTGTCTATGGCTCACTTGCCGGAGCAAGCGAGTGAGCGAGAGTGGGCAAGCGAGCCAGCTCACCTTTTCACTGTCGTCTGACAGCGAGAGGCTGTCGATGCTGAGGCAGGAGAGAATCTGTTCCTGTTCCTCCAGAGAAAATGGCTGGGACAGGCTGTTGAGAAACAGTTCTGCAGAGGAAGCGGGGAGAGGAAGAAGGCATGAAGGCCTGGAGGAGTTACTAGGTTCCCAAGGTACCCCCTGCACCACCTGCAGGAGCTGGCCTGGTGGGGGCGGGGGCAGGGAGTGGGGCGTGGCCACAGCTGAGTGCCCACCTATCTCCAGCTGCTGCAGCTCCAACTCCGGGAAGGTTGCCCTCCGGTCTGGGAAGCTGGGGCCTTTGGCAGGGACTGGGTCCAGGGAAGACAGAGGCAGAGGTTCCCACGTGCCAGACTCCTCTTTGCTCAGGTTCAGGATTGGTGCTTTGTTCAGTTCTGGTGGTTCTGGCGGTAGAGGAGGCTGAGGCTCGGGGGCCCCGTCTGTGTTGGCCTTGGCTGGTGGGTTCTCCCTCGGTGGGATATGTAGGGTCTGGTGGCAGGTGGTTTGGTCTTGGGGTGGAGGTCTTGGTTCTTTATATTCTCCTTTCCAAGGGCTTTTCAGTCCTCCCACTGTAAGGAAGAAAGGCACCTGAGGTGAGGGGAAATGTGCAGGCATGCAGACACCAGCCCAGGAAGAATGGCGTTATCAATTAAAAAATTAAATTATGTGTGTGTTGGTTATGTGAGTGTGGTGCCCATAAAGGCTGGAAGACAGGGCGTCAGATGTCCTGGAGCTTCAGTTACAGGTGGTTCTCCACCACTGTGCATGGATGCTGGGAACTGAACTCGGGTCTTCGGGAAGAGTGGTATCTACGCTTAACTGCTCAGCCAGCTTTCCAGTCCTGCCTTTTATCCGTTTAACTACCGCTGGTCTCCTGCCCACTGCTGAGTTACAGTCTTATGCTCCATTCTTGACTTGCTCTTTCTTCTTTGTGACAGGGCTTTGCTATGTAGCCCAAGCTGGTGCTCTATCTTAAAGTCCTCCTGTGTTTGTCTCTTAAGTGCAGTGATTACAGACATGCTACATCTACATGTCTCAGTCCGTGTGTGTATACATATGTGTGTGTATATACATATATGTGTGTGTTTATATGTATATATATGAGACAAGGTTAGCCTAAGCTTTGACTGGCCTACAGGTAGCTATGTAGACCAGGTTGGCCTTGAACTTACAGAGGCTGCTCTGCCTCTCAAGAGCAGGGGAAACAGCCTGTGCTACCACATTCAGCCTTTTTAATTATTTTATTTATTTTTTTTAGACAACGTCTCATTCTATATCCCAGACTTCAAAGTCCAACAATCCTCTCTGCCCCCGCGTTCCAGGCCTGAGTCAGCACACCCAGTGTAAGATGGGTGTGCTTGCTTTATTGATTTTTAACTTGCAATGGAGCTCTTACGCTGCAGGCCTCCTGGGGGGGGGGGTTCTTCTCACTGAGCGCTTCCAGCTTTCAGATCAGTTCCTGGCACTCTGCATATGCAGGGGCTGTAAGTGCTGGGCCATGGGCCATCCCCAATCACCTGCTTTTCCCTTGAGCCGCTCTTAATCACTCTCCACTCCCTGTAACCATAAGACTGTAGTGCACCAGGAGTGGAAGGTCTGGGTCTGCCCGAGTGCTCCCAGGGACTCTCTAGCTGCAACCTCCTCAACACCCTCCCGGTGCCCAGGGAGTCCTGTGCCTACAATCCCACCTGCATCTGGTGCTGCCTACTTTCTGGCTCTTAACATGTCAGTGGCTACTGGGCATGCGTGGCTGTAATTTGCACTCCAAGTCACCTTTCTTTGTCACAGTCCCTCCTCCTCCATGTCCCAAGCCTGGTTTCGACCCCAAGCACAGCGTCACCACCTCAAGCTTCCCAGCACAGAGGGAAGATGGGGTGATTGAGGCTGTTTCTCTCACTCTTGACCTGTTCCGGCCTTCCCTCTGCCCACCGCTTGCTCTGTCGACCCAGACAGACAGGGCTCTTACCTTCCTGCAATGCCCTGCCCACTTTCCTCCGAAGCTCCATGGCAGATGCTCGGTGGATGGGCTCTTTCCTCAGCCCCTCTTGGATGGCCTGGGCTGTGAGGGGCGCACAGGAAGGCGGGATCTCCCTGACAGGTGGAGGCTCGCTGGCAATCTAGAGGCCAAAAGGTGACATTCAGGACCTGTCTTCTCCTCCTTCCCACCTCACAGACCATGTTCACTCTCCGCCAATCCCTTCCTTCCCCTATGCTAGCTTGGGGGTCTACTATAAGGAGGGAGAGGACTGCGCCACAGCGAGTGGAGAGTCGCCCTAGAAGGCGGAAACCAGGATCCAAATAGAACACGACAGAGCCTGGCAACAAGATACCATGTTCTCCAGGCCTAGTCTAAAGGAGGCTGGTGGGCCCAGGCCACAGGCAAAAGAGACCTGCCGTTACTCACGTCTGTCACAGAAGAACAACCCTCACTAGCCTGTGGCCTGGGCCCATAGCTGCTGGCCTCTCCCCACAGCTGTGTGGGGCCACCACTGACCTTGAGACAGAGCGGGCCTCGGAAGTACTGAGTCCAGGGGTGGCGACCATTGAGCATGTGGAGCATCATGCAACAGCTGCTCCAGATGTCCACCTTGGCATCGCAAGGCTTTCCCATGACCACTTCCGGTGCCATGTGGGTCTCCGTGCCAGGAATGTAGTCCCCTGGGAGCACAGGGCCAGAAGCAGAATCATCATGAATTCAGTGCTCGCTCTAATTCCTGGGCTACCCCAGGTGAAGTGCTTTAAATTACAAGTAATTATGTTGTTGTTGTGTGGATGCATGCATGGACATATGTGCCATGGCGCACTCATGGAGGTCAGAGGATGACTGTGGAGTTGCTCCTCTCTCGCTACCTTTACATGGGGGATTAAACTTCGGTCACCAGATTTGCAGCAGGTGTCTTTACCTGCTAAGCCACTTCACTGGACTGTGGTTTTGCTTTGTTTTTTTGAGACAGGGTGTCTCTTCGTAATTCTGGATGTCCTAGAACTTGCTATGTAGACCAGGCTGGCCTTGAACTCACAGAGATCTGTCTGCTGCTTCCTCCCACAGGCAGAGATTAAAAGCATGCACCACTATGCCTGGCTGGTTTTTACTTTAAATTTTTTGAACCAGAGTCTCACGCTATAGCTCAGGGTAGTCTTGAATTCACAGCAATCCTACTTCAGCCTCCCGAGTTCTAGGATTCAGGTGAGAGCCACTGTGTCTATCTCGCTTGCATTTTGTTTTCCATATAAATAGTGGTTGTGAGGTAGAGAATGGAGCTTTACCTGTGAGCAAGGATTTTCCTAGGCCGTCAGGTTGTAGGCACAAGGCATGGCCAAAGTCGCAGAGGGCAGCTCGGCTTCCATCACTGGACAGGAGCACGTTGTCAGCTGCAGACAGCGCCCGGCAAAAAAGGAAGAGGGGGAACAGGTCAGTCACTTCAGTCATTTCAGGCTCCAGGCCCCACCCACCCTGGCCTGGCTTGACCTGGCCTCTAGTCACACAACTTTGGCTAGTCCTACATGGCAGCTGCTGCTTCTCATTAGTCTTGTTGGTTGGGGAAAGCAGGGTGTGTGTGTGTGTATGTGTGTGTGTGTGTGTGTGTGTGTGTGTGTGTGTGTTTTGGTGGTTGTTAGCTGAGGCTAAAGGCAGACAGCAGGCAGCATCTGGAATGGCGTCTCCTGCTGCAGACAGCACCACTCTCCCAGAGTGCTCTTTGCCACCCCACCCTCTCCCAGAGGTCACCAGTTGGCAGGAGTTTTAGTCTTCAGTTTTCTGTGAGCACCAACCCAGGAGACTAACAGTGTTAGACAGAGGGCCTGGAGAAATCATTCCCCACCCCCTAGGCACAGCCCTGTCAGCTGACTCAGGCGTCTACCCTGAAGACAACCAGGCAGGCCCACAACTGGGAGGAAGTCAGGTGAGAAGGCAAAGAAGAGCCTGTTAGGATAGGGAGCGTGGTGACTGGGGCCTTACCTTTGACATCGCCATGCAGAATCCTACGTACATGAAGGTATTCCAGCCCCTCCAGGGCCTGACCCAGGTAGTAAAGGGCTCGGTCTTCTGGCAGGCAGCCCTTTTGCTTTATGAGCTGGCCTAGAGAGCCACCTAGGTAAAGAACACTCCGTCTTTACATGGGCCTTTCCCAGGCCTCCACGCATGCCGAGGGCAAGCGTGAAGGGCAGGTGAAGCAAGGGAGCAGGGGTAAGAGGTACAACGCGGACTGAGTAGAGTCCAGGGTCTAAGTGTGGGTTACCTCTTGGCCTTGAATCTTGAGAGAGATACAGACAGGACCTGTCTCCTCACCTTCTAGAAGCTCCATAAAGATGTTCACCCATGGGCCTTCTCTCACGGCTCCATAGAGAGGGACGATTCTGGGCGAGCTCAGTCCAGCACAGGCCACCAGTTCCTCTGCCCGAAACACCTCGAGCCGTACCTGAAAGACCCAGCAGCCCCTGAGTCAGGGTGAGGGGTGCAGGCTGGGGAACCCTTGGTATTCTATGCACAGAAACTAACGATGTTCTCAGTGGTGATGTCCAGGCCAAGTGGGACAGGGGCCCTGCCAGGCCCTCGGGAACTAAGCATAATCCATGTATAGTCTCCTGGTGTCAGGCACCAGTTCCACAGTGTCGACTGCACAAAAAACAGTCACACAAAACATTCTTTTTTTTTTTTTCAGGCTCCTGGAATGCTCCCTACCCTTAATCTGCCGAACACAATTTTCCCCCCAGCTCTACTGGGGGAAAATCTCTAAGCCATGAGGCCTTACTAACCCCGCCCACCTTCCACCCCCTACAGGGCCTCATTATGTATCTTAGGATGTCTTTGAACTTACAATCTGCCTCAGCATACTCAGTGCTGGGATACTAAGGGTGTGTTGCCATACTTGGTTCTGTGAAGAGTCTCTGGATCACTGGTTCTCAACCTGTGGGTCTCAACCCCTTTGGGGGTTGAATGACCCTTTTACAGGGGGTCACCTTGGACCACTGGAAAACATATTTCTTATGATTCATAACAGCAAACTAAAGTTAGGAAGTAACAATGAAATAACTTTGTGGTTGGGGGTCACCACATGAGGACCTGTATTAAAGGGCCATAGCATTGGAGGTAGGCACGTCTTTATCCCAGCATTTGGGAGGCAGAAGCAGGTGGATATCTGAGTTCAAAGTCAACCTGGTCTACATAGTGAGTTCATAGTCAGGGCTAGAGCTACACAAAGAAACCCTGTCTCAAAAAACAAACAGCAAACAAACAAGCAAACACACAAACAGGGTTGCAGAGTTAGGAAGGTTGAGAACCTCTGCCCTGCATCCTCAGTGTCCCTTGTAGCAATTTTCTTTTTGAAAATTAAATATGTATGTGTGTGTGTGTGTGTAGACTGTGTGTATATGTTCTACATGCATGAGGAGGGCAAAAGAAGATTCCAGATCCCATTGAACTAGAGTTGCAGGAGGTCATCAGCAGCCATGAGTGTTCTGGGAACAAACTCAGGTCCTCTGGAAGACTTAACTGCTGAGCCGTCTAATCCCCCTTATAGCAAGTTTATTATAATTCCCTGGTTTAATTTTCATATGTGTGTTTGCTGATGGCCTGACATCCAGTATTGAGGCAAGGTCTCTGTTGAAACCAGAGCTCCTTAGTCTGGCTAGTGGAACTTGCCTGGAGAACTCATGTCTCTGTCTCAAAGCTGGGATTACAAGTGGCCACCATGCCAGTCTGCTTTTATGTGGGTTCTGGGGATCAGAACTCCAGTCCTCAAGATGCACTTCACCCACTGAACTATCTCCCCAGCATCCAGTTATTTATTTCCCAAAGGACTAAACTGTTCATGTAGACAGGCCTGTATTTATATTACTCTGAAGCTATTTCCCTAGCATCTGGGTACACAGAGGGTCCTGGGGATGGGTTAGCCAATGCCTTTTTGAATCTGGAAGTCTAGGGTCACTCCTACTTGTGGAGTCCAGAGTCTTAGCATGGCAGGAAGCATTAGGCCGTGGATACAAACATCTTGTGCTTAGCTTCTGATCAGGCCATTCACAGAGGCCACTTAGTGCCATCAGCCATGTGTCTAAGAGAATATTGGGGGCACAGCTGCCTGCTCGGGTGGTGTGAGGATTCAGACATGGGGTCCATGCTTGGTGACTAAGAAAGACACTTGGGCAGGGCTGGCTTCCCACTTCCTCCTGCTAACTCAAAGAGAACAGCCTGCCAAAGGCGTCCTATATTGAACTTTCTGGCTGCTATGGGTTCTCTGGAGAGCTACCGCCAGGGGGCGACAGCAGTAACAGACTAGTTTGGCCCAGTTTTTGGTTCCAGACTTGCTGACAGGACAAACAGAAGCTCTGCTGATATGGGGGTTTTTGGACTTTTGTCTATGAGTGGACAATGTTTCTCTTTTGGTTACTTAAAGAATATCAAGTTTGGTTAAGTGAACTTTGACTGTTCATTGGTGCTTCCTATAAAAGGCTGGTGAACTTGACTGAAACTCATTCATCCACAGGGTTTCCATGTAAAATGTCTCTCCCCTAACCACTCCTGCAATGTGAGGTGACTCCTAGGACTCCCCAGAGAACCCAGACAGGTGTCACAGGACGCTGGAATGCTCACATCTGGGGGCTATACTTGTTTGAGATGGCTCTGCTGCTACACTGGCCACACCTCTTTTGCTGTTATGCTGTCAGGAAGGGAGGGTTTGAGCAATTATTGACAAAGTACTTTAGGGAAGGATGGGACACAGAAATGAAATGAAGGTGGGATTGTCCATCTGATCCATGTTCAAGAAACTAGAGAATGCTCAAGAAGGCCCACTGTCCCAATACGAACTTGGACGAAAGCTGGGTGTAGGTGTGGTTGCTCACAAGTTAGGCCAGTTTTGGCTATGGAGTTAAGATGTGGGCTAGCTTGGGCTACTCTGTCTCAACAAACAACGAATAAACAAATACATAAATAAAAACAAAACCAAAAAGCCCCAAACATATTTTTCTTTCTTTCAACTTATTTGACTTTGTTTTTCAGTGGGTAAATTTTAGGATATACATAACCATTTAATAAATGTAAACAAATCATATAAATATCAGTCAGTGGGACGTGTCAGATGGCAGGCAGCTCCAAGGATACAGGACTAAAGAAGAGTCCTGAGTGCCACGAAGGCCTGAGATACTAAGGAGGGTATGAAGCAGGCCAGTGAGGACCCTTAAGTCACTCTCTAGAGCAGTGGTTCTCAACAGTCCTTTAATACACTTCCTCATGTGGTGATCCCTTAACCATAAAATTATTTAGTTGCTACTTCATAATTAATTTTGCTAAAATTATGAACCACAATGTATATATCTGATATGCAGATGGTTTTGGTGACCACTGTGAGAGTCGTTCTACCCCCACAGACCAAAGCTGGTGGCATGGGAAATCTCAAAGAAGCAAGATGATTTTGCAGTCTGGATGAGCCTGAGAAGCAAGATCAAAGGACCAGCCTATGCAGTCAGATGGAGAAGGCTTCCCGCTCCCTCATGGCCAGACAGCACCTGAACCACCCTCTCTGAACCTCAGTGCTATCTTTCCTGGCAGTGCTGTGCAGTGCTGTGCAGTGCTGTGCCGTGCAGTGCCGTGCAGTGCCGTGCAGTGCCGTGCAGTGCCGGGCTGTGCCGTGCTGTGCAGTGCAGTGCCGTGCAGTGCCGTGCAGTGCCGTGCAGTGCCGGGCTGTGCTGTGCTGTGCTGTGCCGGGCTGTGCTGTGCTGTGCTGGGCAGTGCTGTGCTGTGTTGTGAGTGGGAATTAACCTTTAAGATCCACTGGTTTTCCCACAACAGACTCTGAAGGGGAGTGTCTGTGAGACGGGGAAGCTGAGGCTGGCACAAGGAACTCATCCAAAGTCACTAAAAACAGAGTACCACAGCCAAGACCTTGGTTGGGGAGGCCTGACCCTAGAGCTGCCAGCTGCTGCACTCCAGGCTTAGCTTGGACTCCTGGCCACATTTACATATCATCAGAAGCAGCATTTCCAGGGAAACTGCAAACAGCATTGAAGTGCAGAAGCCACTTCCCTCTGCTGCTGTGCCAGGGCGCGTGAGCCTGGGAACAACTTTTCCTTCCTCAAAACTCCTTATTTTCTTTAGCATACTAATCTGTTTTTCTGTCATAAGTGGGTACAAGTAACTTCTCAAGTTTCTGAAGATTGCAGGAATATAAATGATGGGAGGGAGAACACAGAACAGACACAGATGCCTAAGAAGTCAGGGTCCCCATTTCATCTTCCTCTAGACAGTGCCCCTTTGATTCTTGCTCTCAAACAAGGGCTCGTGACTGATGCCGCTTCTCTAGCACAGCACATAAAAACCCGGGTTTGTTTAAAACTCTGGACCTAGGCTCAGCAGGTGAAAATCAGCAGAGCCAGCCTGTGATCTGAATCTGATCTCTGAAATCCACAGAAAAAGCCAGTGTGGCCCTGCACATCTGTAATGCCAGCATGCTCACAGTGTGAAGAGAGGACTGGCTGGAAGCCCAAGAGGCTGGGAATATAGCTCACTGGAACACGCTTGCCTGTGTGAGGCCCTGGTTCAATCCTGAGACACCACACACATGCACACAACTGCATACACCCACACACCACACACACACATCTCTCTCACATATACAACTGCATACAACTACACCCCCAACACCCTATATACATACACACATATCACACCCCACACACACATATCTCATAACACACACACACACACACACACACACACACTCCCCACAGTACATTCTAACTCAAAGTGAATGGAGAGAACTGACTCCCAGAAGCTGTCTCTGGCTTCCACAGATGTGCTGAGGTAAACACACACACACACACACACACACACACACACACACACACGGCTTCAGAACACTAGTTGCTTTGGATCCCACATCTTTGCTCCTGGTCCCTGTACAGTGCCTGGCACGAAGCAGGTGCTCCAGGACAGCTGGTTTAACTTGGCCAGCGACACTCTATTCCAGATCAGTGACAGAGCCAAAAGGAGGCTCCCAGAATTCTATGCTTGGGCCAGATGGCTTAAAACAAACAGTTCTTCACCCTTGTTGAGGGCAGATAGCAAGTCTCCTTTGAGAATCTGCTTAGTGAGATGGCGTCTTTGCCATCAAACTGTGTCCACGACCATGCATGCAACTCACATAAACTTTAGGATCAAGTTCCAAGAATTTAAGGATCCTTTAAGTACATTCTCCAACAGGGAGAACTTACATATCAGTTGCTTAAGAAGCCTGACCATTCTATGTGAACCAAGGAGAAATCCTGCCTAGGATGTCTTTCATTGTGTGTATGTGTGTGGGGGGAGGCAGGGGTACATGAAGCAGGTGTAGAATAATCTCTAGGACTGGATCTCCTTTTCATAAAAGACACAGCCCGATTTCAACATGAAGAGGCTGAACAGATAGAAGACAGATGGCATTTTTGAGGACACAGGGAACCTTTGTTTGGTGGCATTTGACTTCATTTATGGTGAGCCGGTATTTGTTTGCAGTTGAAAAGGGTGAGGTGGCTCGGCAGGTAGAGGTGCTTGCTTCCTGCCAACCTCAAGTTTGATCCACAAGGTAGAAGAATAGAACTGACTACTCCAAGTTCTTCTCTGACCTCCACGTCTGCACCATGACATGTGTGACTTCCCCCAAAAAAACGTGTCATAAGAATTAATTAAAACACATAAAAGGTTAAAACCATAAAAACAAAAGAAAACCTCACATTAAGGCCTAGATCTATGCCAATAAGCATGTGACCTAAGCCCACAGATGTTCCGGAAGGAAGACCAAGGGGCGGCGGGTATTCTGTAACTACTCATGTCCAAGATCCTTTCCAGGAACAAACAGGCACAGGCGGCCTGACCCCTGATGTCCAGACTGTCTCCTGTCCTGCCTCGCCATTCCTCTGCCAGGGAACTCAGGGAACTGTATGCAGTATCAGAATTAGAACCCAGGGCCTCATACTCGCTAGGCAAATACCTAAAATTAGCCCTCATGTGGTCTTAGAGTCAAAAACTGTACAAGACAAACTTCAAGCTCTAACCCTTCCACTGAGAGAAAGAATGGGCCGATGCTACCCCACTAGCTGGAGGAAGAAGGTAGGAGCTCTCAGAGCCCTGGGAAGTCCAGGCCTTCTGTCTGGATCTTTTCCGACTGCCTTGGACACAGGACAAGAGAAATGTGTTAGGGTTGTTTACCCTGTTGCTTGGGACTCAGAGGACCTCAGCCGAGCAACAGCTGAGAAGCTGGTGACTAAGCTCCATTACTGGGCATCCATCTGTAGGGCACTTCACACTCTCTCACCCACATCCCACCGCCTCTCCTCTCGGAAGGGACAGCTGAGCCTTCTCTGGTGGACTGGGGAGGGGAACTACGGCTAAGGAGGCTAGGCACATGGTCCTGGCGTCCGAGTGGAAGATGACCCATGCTGGCAGGAACTCAGTGTGTGCTTGTGCTGCCAAGGGGTGAGGGTGGTGGGTGGCTCTTGCTCCCTTCATGTAGCCTGTATGAAATCTGAGGTAAAGCTTACAGATTTTTCTCTTCTCCTCCTACTCTGAGACTCAGCTTTGACATCTACCACAGTCTGGCCCAAGAACAAACCCAGGCAATAAATCAGGCTTCTTCACATCCCAGCTGGAGTCATTCTGAAAGCCCAGGGCAACCATGACGGCAGAGGCAGGGTCTGCTCTGCATGGTGGCCACCCAGAGCATGCTGGACCTGGGTGATCTCATTACTTGGTTTCTTTCCTTGGAGATCAGGATGTAAGCCAGTTATTTCACCCCCTCCCCGCCTACCCCCCCCCCCCAAAAAAAAATCCAAACAAAATAAAGTCACAACCCAACTCAAACAAAATCCCCAAAGCAATCCACATAAATTCCGGTCCTTAATCCTTTTGGGTAGGGACAAGCTGGCTTCCAGTAGAGGAGAGGGGACTTCCAAAGCAGGGTTTGAGATAGATGCCGAGGAGCAGAGCTGACACTACCAAGACTTGTGGATCTGCAGCTGCCTGTTCCCATCTGGGCTGGGACAGTGCGGTGAGTGGAAGCCTCAGGCTCTAGGGCTACCTGGATGGCTGTGGGCAAGCCACAGGGGAGGTGACTCGAGCTTCCTGTGACATATCAAGACATTAGTACAAGGAGTCTCCTTTTCTTCCTCTCTTCAAAGCTATACAATATGTGACAGATTTGGATTTGAACCTGATTTAGCCACCAGTGCAGGTTCTTAGTGTCTGTCTGGGCCACCTTTCCACAATGCTGTCCTGCCGGTCTCGGACCACAATGCACCTGGCCAATGGGAGGCAGGTTTAACTTCCAGTGTTTAGCCTTCTCTCTGGAGACACCTGACAGTTGGTGGTTAATGTTGTAATCCCTCAGCCACACCATGCTCTGTGGCATGAGGGGTTTGCTCAGTATGAGCTTCCTGTGAACTCAAACATCTCCCAGGTCTGGACTTGCCCCTACAGGCCCTGGCGTCTTCAGCGGCCAGGGCAGTATCCAGACCCGAGCTGCGTGCTCCTGTACTCTCACAGATATGCATACCAAGGGCAGCAATCAGGCCAGGCCATGTGACAGACCAGACTGTTCCCTTTCAACTACAGCTGACCCAAGAACAGCTGGGGTGCCAACCATCAAGGCAAAGCCCAGGATACCCCATGACTGATGCTGACAGAAAGCTGAGGTGGAATGCAGTATCTGCTGTGTGCTTCCCTTTCAGCTTCTGGAGTTCTATCTACTATGTTAAGGTTTTTTTTTTTTTTTTTTTTTTTTTTCCCCCTGAGTCAGGGTGTCACAGTATAGTCCAGGCTGGCCTAGGGTCCATGGTCATCCTCTTGCCTCAGCCTCCCCAGTGTTGGAAATTTGGGTGTGAGCCCAGTGGGGTATCATCTTGGCATACCTTTTTGACAGCGCACTGGAAGCCTGTCTGCTTGTCCTTTACCCGGTGGACTTCTCCGAAGGAGCCTCTCCCCACCCGAGGCTGGCGTGTCATCCAGTGGACCTCTTCTCGGTACTCATAATCCACTGGT